>NC_092663.1:10698000-11047000 GCF_032118995.1 Asterias amurensis
GAGCAACGGTAACCAAAATGTTGAGACCAATAAAGAACTCACTCCACAATAGTGAAGTTAAGAGAAGTCCCCTGGATCCACTTCAGCTAAAAGGGTAGTCCCAGCCCGTTTTCTACCTTCCGCCAAGGCTGTGGTTAAAAAGCAAGACAGTTCATTTCAGGACTGAGAAGTCTCCGAATTCCCAAAAATCTACTCTGCAGTAGTAGAATATACAGCAGGACAAGTTCTCAAAAGAACATAATCTCCCTAGCAAGTAGATACACACAAGGTGTTTTTTCTTTTAATGCAAGTCGCCAGACACACCAGGCCTAAAGGCCACTTCAAGGTGTGGGCTACAATCTATTTTTCCCAGGGGCCGTTATCATGTACTCCTGGGGCTGAAACAGTCTTGGGTATCATCCATCAGAAGCCTGGCTGGTAGAGCAGAAAGCACTACCTCCCCAACTTTACGAAATAACCATGGTTAAGTGTCTTGCTTAAGGACACAAGTGTCACGACCAGGACTCAAACCCACACTCTGTTGATCAGACACACCAGAGCTTGAGTCCGGTGCTCTAGGCCATGACACGCCACGTTACTGTAGTATATATTGACACTATACAGAAAACCTGCTTCTATCTAGAACTTACCACACAGTCTGCATTCTGTGTGAGGCGTTTCATTGTCAGCATTGAGTTATACGGCTGCACGACCACATCGCTGATCTCCTGCTGATTAGGGAACACTGAGTAGGTCTGGATTAACTTCTTCGGAAATCTTCAAAACAAGGGTCAAAATATAATCAAATGTTATTTTAATTCTGCATCTGCAGGAAGTCTAGGCTCTAGGGGTCTTTTGTACACACCTGGGCCCAATTTCATGGCTCTGCTTACCGCTGAATTCTGCGCTTACGATCATGATTCCTCGCTTACGTGAAGCGCCAAATTTTTGCACTAGCTTTTTAAGCTTAGAATGCCTAGCAACGTGGAGTACGCACGCGCAGAAGCAAAAATTCGCTGCTAACCCGTGAAATGTGGTTGCCGTAAGCACATAATTCCCTGCTTCCATAAGCGCTGATTCTGTGCTTATGGTAAGCAGAGCCATGAAATTGGGCCCTAATGTCATGAATAACAGGGTCCCCTGCTTGAGCCAAATCATGGGCATGGATCTTACCTGTCATTAAGCCTCTCAAGGAGGTAGGATCCCATACCAGAGCCAGTACCTCCAGCTATTGAATGGCACAGCACAAATCCCTGCAGCAAAGAAACAAACAAAAAACATAGCAAAGACGTTAACCCTAACTCATTACAGTGATTCACAAGGGTCCCTCCACACTCTTACAAAATAGAATTCCATTAAATTCAATATCCAAATAACAAACATTGATTGTGGTGGTATGCCTGATGTTCAGACAGCGTAAGTTAGACCCAACCCGGTTTAACTTCTAGGAGCAGCAGGGGGTGGTCGTAAAAATATAATCCCCTTGTGTTTAGACAGCACTGAGTTAAACCCGATACGGTTAACTTTGGTTTTAAGAGGTCAAAGCAAACGCGACCCCATTACTCTTAACATCCTGTTTATTGGCCTGTTCATTGGTCACCATGTGTTAAACCGGATGTGGTCTTTTTAAGTCTGTCCACACACAGTGTTAAAAGATAAACTTGAAGCGGTCTAAAGATAAACCCCCTCCCTGGACGATTTATCTTTTGTGGGTTGAACTCAATTCGGACTAACTTTAGAACCGTTCAGACACACAGAGTTGAACTCGATTGGGTTGAACCATGAGTTAAACCAACTTTAGTACTGTGTCTGAACGACCTATTTGTAGAGCATCTAGTCAGTTTACTGGTGCAGTCCTCAGTCTAGCACCATACAGTAACTCAACACCCGAACTGTTGGACTCTGATTATGGTGGTGTGAGGCAGAAATGTTTTCTTACCCTGGCCTTGATTTTCATGCTTGAGCGGGCAATACCATTTTCATTCTGCAATGGGCACTACAAATGGGTAAACTTTAAGTCTACGGGAAGCTTTTAAAGGGGGGCACTAAGCCAAGACCAGGGGCAACAGAGGTCATGGCCTCCATTCCAGGCTAGCTTACCTCCAGGCTATCACTGCCATCAGCTTCTCTGTCTATAATGTCAAATACTTCTTCATACAGACGATCTCCCTGTGAAAGAAATGTTTACATAAAATTAATAAACACAAATAGTTTCACCTAAAAAATAATTTCATTTTGCAATCAGGGAGATTTTTGTCCAATTATCAGGGAGATATTTAGGATTATATCCAACATAGGGAACAAGTTTCATAATCGGGGAGATATTCAAATTTGTCAATCAGAACAGTTGGCAGCTCTGGTTTATGGGCAGATCACCCAAATAAGCGCCGCAGGGTCGACATGGGGAAGCTAATCAAACACACCCAATATTGTTACTTCACCATGCAATGCCTGAAATCCCATAAAAGCAAGATGGCTGACAATGACTGACAAGGGTTCACTTTGAAAAGTGCTCATCTATATTTCCAACATTACAGACGAGTGAAGAAGCTGTCATGACTAGTGACAAGCTAAAGCCTGGTTCATATTTCCTGCGAATGCGATGCAAATTTTTATGCCACAATTTTGTAACAAATAATTCGCAACAGTTGAAAATGTGCTCAATGTGTACAACAAGAAGGCTATGAAAATTTGCTTCGCATTAGCAGGAAGTACGTCTCTTACCTGCTCGTACCCAGACGCCCAGTTGTTTCCAGCGCCCCCGCCATGCTTGGACAGGTAGATGTTTTCGGGGTTGAAGAGATTGGCATACGGAGAGTTCAGAATGCTGTGGATGACCCTCGGCTCCAGATCGAGAAGGACGGCACGAGGAATGTAATGCTCGTCGTCTGCCTACAAACCCCAAAACAATCACTTCAATAAATTATTCACTCATTCTGTCTCTGCTCCCCTCCCCCCCCCACCCCCAACGAAAAAACAAACAAACACAAACACTCCAAAATTGGTTGTTGGTGCTTATTGAGGTGTTTGATGTACAATCAAATAAACAAATAAATAAAAACCCACCATTTACATGTAGTCATAGTTAATACTTCCTCCCTGGTCTATGCTGTCTGGGTCCTCAATCATGTTGATAACCAGACTTTCGAGTCACAGTATTTGAGAACACTTGTGGTAATCTTTGCCAACAAGTTGACATGGCCATTTTCCATCTTTGAACTGAACATTTGTATACTATTTTGTTTTTGGTGAAAAGCTGAATGAATAATAGCAACACCAGTTTTCACACTTAACCACCCTGTATTGTTCCTCAGCATACTGGTGAGTGACTACATTCTGTCGTGTCAGTACGAAAACATTGTATTTTATCAAAATGGCACGCGTATGATCCTCGTGAGTATTAATTTTCCAAGCATCGTATCACATAAAAAAGTGCTGACGTACATTTACAAAAGTATGCCCTGAGAATCTAAACGACAGTGCACACACAAAGTTTTTTACAGAATTTTTCATGTGATACAACATTTCGCAAAATCGAGATATGACTGGTGTAACCATTTCTGTTTTTGTTCATCAGCGTTGTTTGTTGTTCTTTCCTACCTGATAGAAGAATACATCTTTGCGGTCCGTGTCGTTTGTGGCAAAATCTTCTAGGATTCCCTCTGGGCTGATGCCATGCTCCAGACACAGCTGCTTCCAGAACTCAAAGCCAACTATAAAGTGAAAAAAACAAACCACAATGGATGATTAGGTGAGGTTTGCGAAAGCATCATGCAGAAATCTCTTTTGAGTAGTGTTTTTTTTTAACAGAACCAGTGGTTGAAACTCAACGCTTTGATCAGTATGCTCGTATGGTCTTCCAGGACTCCAGGTTTCTCCTAATCGAGACGTTGATTTGTCAACCGCTGATCTTTTTCTATCTAGAACCAACACAAAGAAGAGGTAAGACCAATATTTGCTGACTGAAGGAGCAACTATTCTGTTTTCATCAACATGTAATGAATATTTTGCTTCCATTATTATTGGTGATTACTGATTGGTACTGTACACAAAATGTGTCATTGTTATTGGTTGTATTTTGTATACGACAGAAACAGATCTTGAGATAATGACAAATTTCAAGAATTTTTTTTCAAGTTAAAGGTAGGGTCTTATGTAATAATAATAAACCATCATCATGCCCCAACTCAAGTCAAGTGGAGTCTGCCGAGCATGAGTGCTGTCATATTATATTATCATACATGCTTAATGTTATATTATAACAATATTAATATAAATAATATAAAAAATATATAAGACAATAATGACAACACTCAGTCTCAGGCTCAGCAGACTTATTATGGCTGTGAGTAGCCCTGATAAACTGAATACAACATAATTAACATATCATAAACAAACAATGATGATGATTAATAATATATAGACTAGCCCAACTTGTTCGGCTGTTATGGCTCTCCTTTACCATCGGTCTACTCTTAGTGTAATGGCGACTGTTTAACCATGGAGGTAGGCCTACTGGATATATAAGACCGATGTTAAGGAGTACCGATGTTTAAAATAAAAGAGAGCAGCCATCCCAACCCAACAAGGTCAGTCACATGAGCCAAATGACAAGAGAGGAAGGAAACAAATTCAGATAAAACTCACTTTGATTTCCACACTGTCCAAGCTGTAACGAGATTATTTCCCGCGGCATGTTTCCTCGACTAAAGTTGTCTTCTGTTCACGACGAGTTAAGAAAAACTACTGACAGTTGAGTCAATCAGAGGGCTGTCAACTAATTTAACAAAACAAATCTACACACAACTATCAACAGCACGACATCTTCAATGATCAATGGAGAATCAGCAAATGGCGGTAAATTCGAAAGAACTATAGAGGGCGCCATTCAGCCAATGCCTTATTTTGATGTTCCTCGTGACAAAAAAGGGGGAATACCCGGTCAGAAAAACTGAACTTATAAGGCCGTATCCGAATTGGCTTATTCATGGCTAGGGCTACGAATCCAGCTGCAGCCATCCCATAGCCGGTGTAGGCAGAAGAAATTTGAATGCAGTTTGAATTTGAATGCAAATTTTTCGATTTGAGCTCTGAAGTAAATTTACAAAGCATTTCAGACTATAAACCAATACAGTTTTCTTTAGAAAAAAAGAAGATATTTCCATTAAAACTAATTTCATGTGAATTTGCAATTCTTAGACAGTAAGTAGTAAAGGGTTTATTTGTCGCCCCTGTCCAACTATTTCATTATGTATGTCTCAAGAGTTAAAATAAGTAAAATAAAATAAAAATGCAAAGTTGTCATTGGAGTCGCGTGCAGCGCGTGCGCATGCACGTTTGCGTCGTTTGCATCAAAGATGGCGGTCAATGACGGCATGACTTATTGTGGTAACGCAGGAGAGTGTAGAACAAAAGTGTATACGTGTAAATACTGATGATTGTTGTCACATAAACAATATAATTGAACATGGACAGTTCCTACCCATTGACTCTCGACGTAGAGGAGGGGTCTCATACTCTCAATAATTATTATTAAGCTTTCAAAAGAATCCTAAATACGTCCTGTTTACAAATCCTTGAGAACGAGCTCTTCTGAATTTGGACTGAATTGAGAAAGCAATTAACATACTTTTACTTGGTTTTTTTTTGACGGGGAGGATCTGCACCGAGCCACGGAAATATCAGAAACTGACCCATACTCAAAAGATTTGTATTTTTTAATTTTTTTATTTGTGGCATGGAAAAGAGAGAATCTACATCAGCTCCAATTTCAGATGTTATTTTTGCCCATAAAGTAGGTGACGTGACTTACTATTGGATATTATCGGGATTAAAAACTGTTTACATTACACACTAGGTAAATGGTTACAAGTAGGGTCGTAGAATGGCTTTTGACATAAGACACAATCTAAGCGTGTACGGCAAAACTTCACATTTCTGAGTGTAATTCGGGCTGCATGGCAACCTGTTTCTGCTAAGCAATACCCTTTTTTCTTTTTCTTTTTAGTGCTGAGCGATTTTTTGTGCTTGTTGCAGGCTTCATAAAATTGGGCCCAGGGGGTTGTTGACTTTCAACTTTAAGTATTTTGGAAGACGTCGACCCTGCTGAAAAACAGTCCCATTGACTAAGAGGTGTCGGGCAATTTTTCGGGATTAAAGCGCTGAGACCTTTTGAAAGTTACATAAGAGGGTTTTTATTTGGATACTAATTTGACTGGTCTTGCTGCGACCCATGTTGAACTAAATCGCTGATAAAAGAACGAAAAGGCAATGAATTATTTATCTTTTTACTGTAAAACAAATCTGTTAAAGTTCAAAAAAAATTAATTTTAATTGAGGGGTGAAGGGCCATTTTTCGGGATCGTTTTGAAAATTACATAACATGTTTTTATATTTGGATGGCAATTTGACGGGTATTGTTCAAACGACCCAGGTCGAATTAAGTAGAGGGAATTACAGCATGGAAAGGCAATGAATTATTTTTCTTTTGACTTTAAACAGTCTGTATAACTTTTAAAAATTAAAATGTTATTAAATGCTTGTTGTGTAGGCTAGGCCTTCATGCCAATCGGTTTATTTAGTACTATGTGCAACTACCTACCCGTGATGCCTGCGACTGAAAACAATTTTAGAAAACACTGGACGTACATTGCCTAACAACAGATCGGTGTTTAGGTAATAGGGTATGTAATTATTACTACGAACTTAAGTTTAGGCATTTTATTCCTATATTGGCAACAACAAACACATTTAATTTAAAGGCAGTGGACACATTGGTAATTATCAAAGACTAGCCTCCACAGTTGGTGTATCTCAACAAATGTATAAAAAACAAACCTGTGAAAACTTGAGCTCAATCTGTCATCGAACTTGCGAGATAATAGTGAAAGAAAAAACACCCTTGTCACACGAATTTGTGTGCGTTGAGATGGTTGATTTCGAGACCTCAAGTTCTAAATCTTAGGTCTCGAAATCAAATTCGTAGAAAAAATACTTCTTTCTCAAAAATTATGGCACTTCAAAGGAAGCCATTTCTCACAATGTTTTATACCATAAACCTCTCCCCATTACTCGTCACCAAGAAAGGTTGCTCAAAATTATTTTGAGTTATTACCAATAGTGTCCACTGCCTTTAAGCATTACATACAGACTACAACATCAATTGAAACATCATTATTACATGGTTTAGACGCTCTATGCAGGGGAAAATTGTGAAGCATACAGTGCTTTTAAAATGTCCCCTGTGTCAGACAAGACTTGGGCTGGACAAGGACAGACTGACCGATGAGAACAGCCAGAATAACTTAAAACCGCACTTTATTACATCCTTGTCTTTTGATTCTATTTCAGAGATCTAAATTATTTTTTCCGTCCAACCAACCAGAACGTCCTCTGTTTTCCTTTCCCCTAAAGCACAAAAAGGAAAAAGAAATACCAATAATTGATTATTAATTTATCTCGTGCATTATTATGAGCTATTATTCTTTTTAGTCCGAGACTAACTGAATCTGTCAAAACCATTCGTATATGATTGTTCCCGTATTTCGGCACAATGATGAGGTTTTGTACAATGTGCTGGGGCCCAATTTCGGCTGATTGTGTAGCTGTACTGCACGATTTTCTCCACCCCCCCCCCCCAAAAAAAAAGAGGGGGGGGGGGTGCAGGGGGTACCGGTCCACCATAATCAAATCCTGCCCATGAGGGCGCGAAGGACTGTTATCTACGTCGATGGGAGATAATTGCTGCCATAACTTACCTTCATTTCAATTTCCCCGCGTTCCAAGATTTGAAACTCGTTAAATTCTTCAAGAATCTTAGCAGTTGAACTACTGATATGAATCTTAAGTGCTGCAAAAAAAATGACAGTGAAATAAAGATTTGTTAGGTTGGAATGTTCTGTAAACGATGGGGAAAATAATATGACTATGGTAAAAATTCCAGGACCATCAAAAGTTGTTCAGTGTCAATATAAATTTGTGTTGTCCACAATATTGGGATAAAACCTGTGAGCAACTTAAGGGGCCTATACCTTCTCCGTTGGACTCCATTCTTGATGCGGTGTTCACGGTATCACCGAACAAACAGTATCTGGGCATTTTCAAACCGACCACTCCAGCCACGCAAGCTCCTACAAAAAAGTACATTCAGAATCTTACTTCATGGTGTAATATCATTGGGGATTATGAAGCCCTTATTAGACGGTATTATGTAAATTTTTCCTACATGTATTACAATACGAAAGTGTAAGACCGCCAGGGCTAGTTACAGCCGTGCAAACGCACTGCTAGCTGGATTTTCTATGCAAAAGTGTGAACAACAAATTGGAACACTAGATAGTCACCAGAGTGCACCCCTGCTCGGAGTCGAAGATTCCACTCCGGCCTGTGTCTGACTTTAAACGTGCCCACTGCATCCAGTAAGGCGAGCGCCATGTTGCCAATCTCCCGCGCGTGCGCATTGCCGTTACGGATGGGTAGACCCGAGACGACCATGTACGCGTCTCCAATTGTCTCAACCTGTTTGAAAATTATTTTTCAATATTCAATTACTCTATGACTGATGTGTAAGATCATATATCGACTACCGGTACCCACACCCAGGGTGGACCGGGGTAAAAATTAACTGTTTTTCCAACTCAAACACCATGTCAAAATAACAGACGTAATTTGCGAATCTCGCCCTAATTTGAACCTCCAGGAAACACTTCGGGAATCTTTTGAGTTTTTGGAAACATAATCGAGTGCTTTATGGTGCCAGTTGGTCACGCACTCTATAGACCTGCACACAGTCCGCACGGGTTCCGAATGCTGTCGCGTACTTGGATCTAGTTGGGGTCCACTTTTAGCCGGGTAATTTCTGACCATTGCACGTCTAAAATAGCTAGTTTTGGGACTGCATTTATGTTCTTCACTTAAAAGGTGTTCGCATCAGCTGTAAATTAACGTTTGCCTATACTCTACATCTTTCAAAAGGAGTAGGGTCGGACTAAAACACAATCCTTCCTAGAGGGGAACATTTCAGAGACGCTAACATCCAGAACTCAATAAGAGATATCAGAAAAGCATAGACCCACCATTAATTTTTGCAAAAAGAAAAGAAAGTATGTTGTGGTATTCACCTTGTAAACATCGAAGTTACCAATGATCCCATCAAAACAGACTTTGCCTGTAATGCGATTTTTCTTTTTCGGCAATGCCAACCAGGTGTATTGCTGCTGATAGCAGAAAAACACTTTTTGTAATGTACCACTTGGACGTACATGTACTTTGCACGTGTGTTTACTATACGCATTGCAGGCAAAGTCTGCCTCGATTGACGTCACAAAAGGGGTAGGCGGAGTCAGCCCCAAACAACTTTATATATTTTTTAAACATATAAATCGTGACAAACAATTACTAAAAAAATTGTTTTATTGTTTTCATACTCTTATGTTTGAAAGAAAAAAATTCTATTTCCAGGTGACTTTAAGTAACATCGAATAAAATAACTTAAAACCGCACTTTATTACATCCTTGTCTTTTGATTCTATTTCAGAGATCTAAATTATTTTTTCCGTCCAACCAACCAGAATGTCCTCTGTTTTCCTTTCCCCTAAAGCACAAAAAGGAAAAAGAAATACCAATAATTGATTATTAATTTATCTCGTGCATTATTATGAGCTATTATTCTTTTTAGTCCGAGACCAACGGAATCTGTCAAAACCATTCGTGTATGATTGTTTCCGTGTTTCGGCACTATGATGAGGTTTTGTTCAATGTGCTGGGGCCCAATTTCGGCTGATTGTGTAGCTGTACTGCACGATTTTCTCCACCCCCCCCCCCCCCCCCCCAAAAAAAAGAGAGAGGGGGTGCAGGGGGTACCGGTCCACCATAATCAAATCCTGCCCATGAGGGCGCGAAGGACTGTTATCTACGTCGATGGGAGATAATTGCTGCCATAACTTACCTTCATTTCAATTTCCCCGCGTTCCAAGATTTGAAACTCGTTAAATTCTTCAAGAATCTTAGCAGTTGAACTACTGATATGAATCTTAAGTGCTGCAAAAAAAAATGACAGTGAAATAAAGATTTGTTAGGTTGGAATGTTCTGTAAACGATGGGGAAAATAATATGACTATGGTAAAAATTCCAGGACCATCAAAAGTTGTTCAGTGTCAATATAAATTTGTGTTGTCCACAATATTGGGATAAAACCTGTGAGCAACTTAAGGGGCCTATACCTTCTCCGTTGGACTCCATTCTTGATGCGGTGTTCACGGTATCACCGAACAAACAGTATCTGGGCATTTTCAGACCGACCACTCCAGCCACGCAAGCTCCTACAAAAAAGTACATTCAGAATCTTACTTCATGGTGTAATATCATTGGGGATTATGAAGGCCTTATTAGACGGTATTATGTAAATTTTTCCTACATGTATTATAATACGAAAGTGTAAGACCGCCAGGGCTAGTTACAGCCGTGCAACGTACTGCTAGCTGGATTTTCTATGCAAAAGTGTGAACAACAAATTGGAACACTAGATACTCACCAGAGTGCACTCCTGCTCGGAGTCGAAGATTCCACTCCGGCCTGTGTCTGACTTTAAACGTGCCCACTGCATCCAGTAATGCGAGCGCCATGTTGCCAATCTCCCGCGCGTGCGCATTGCCGTTACGGATGGGTAGACCTGAGACGACCATGTACGCGTCTCCAATTGTCTCAACCTGTTTGAAAATTATTTTTCAATATTCAATTACTCTATGACTGATGTGTAAGATCATATATCGACTACCGGTACCCACACCCAGGGTGGACCGGGGTAAAAATTAACTGTTTTTCCAACTCAAACACCATGTCAAAATAACAGACGTAATTTGCGAATCTCGCCCTAATTTGAACCTCCAGGAAACACTTCGGGAATCTTTTGAGTTTTTGGAAACATAATCGAGTGCTTTATGGTGCCAGTTGGTCACGCACTCTATAGACCTGCACACAGTCCGCACGGGTTCCGAATGCTGTCGCGTAGTTGGATCTAGTTGGGGTCCACTTTTAGCCGGGTAATTTCTGACCAATGCACGTCTAAAATAGCTAGTTTTGGGACTGCATTTATGTTCTTCACTAAAAATGTGTTCGCATCAGCTGTAAATTAACGTTTGCCTATACTCTACATCTTTCAAAAGGAGTAGGGTCGGACTAAAACACATTCCTTCCTAGAGGGGAACATTTCAGAGACGCTAACATCCAGAACTCAATAAGAGATATCAGAAAAGCATAGACCCACCATTAATTTTTGCAAAAAGAAAAGAAAGTATGTTGTGGTATTCACCTTGTAAACATCGAAGTTACCAATGATCCCATCAAAACACGTGTACAAGTCATTCAACAGTGCCACGACCTGATTGGAATACAAAAAGTAAAACTTCTCTGAGTATCCCTCCTGAAGATTGTCAGAGCACATTGATCGAAACGTCGAATTTGTTAAATTTCTTTATGGTTTTCTGTCAGAATCCTCATACTTCATTCAGATTCTTGTTTACGTGGTGTTACCGTAGACCTGGACTGGTCCCCTATATTTATCCTTTAATGATACAGACAGGAATTGTTTTTATATGTATCCATGTATACGCCTGATTTGACCGCGAATCTACAGAACCATATTGAAGATCAAAGGTCAAATGTAAATTTGGATACAGGCTCAAGGCAGATCTCTGGCTAAAATAACTTCAACAATCACAATGACCATATAGATTGCATAATTGTTTGGCTGCATGGTAACCTACTTTTGTTTCTGCAATATTTGCGTACACAAAAGTAACAATTTGTTGCTAAAAAATCCTCTTATAAATAAGGCTTGGGTCAAGTGTTAGGAACATTAATTGCTTAGATTGAACATTAGCAAAACCTTGTTATGCATTATTTATTCAGCTTGATAAAACTCGACTCAGGTCACAGAATATGCTTACCTGCATCGGAGTACTGCCAGACGACAGCTCAGTGAACCCAACGATGTCACTGAAGAAGATCGTCACATTTTCATAAGCTTCTGGCTGGACTACTGAACCCACTTTCAGTTGATCAGCAACGGACCTTACATTAATTTGATATGGAGACAACTATTAAACACTCGCCTGGCTTGTTATAAAAGAAATGAATAAAGCACATTGTTACACACTCTCCCACAAAGAAACAATTAAAGTACGACTTTAAATGGATTGTTCCACCAACGCAAACTTTACATGCAACACGCGCAATATGCAAACGTTTCACAATTTGAAACGTGGCTTTCTCGTGACAGACACTTGGTGGCGCGCTTTTTTATGGTGCGGCAATAATATAGTTCAAAATGGCCGAAGGCTAAAGTTTTCATGAACTCACTTAGGTAAGACCTCGTACAGGAGAGTCTCTGCCCGCTTCTTCTCATCAAGAAAAGCAGAAGTCCTTTCACTCACGAGGTCCTCTAGATTACTGGCGTAGTTCTCCATCCTTGTCAAAAGGTTGTCCATGATACCCCCTAGTACGCCCCTGTTGTTATATGCGAGCGAAAACAGCAGGTTTACAAGTTTCTGTACAATGTTTAGGTTGCTAAGTGTACGATCTATTTTATGAGGCTATTTATATACTACTCAAAAAGTGTCATCAATCGTTATGTACGAGCCTTAAAATACATCACGAGAAGGTATATCACCCAATAAATACCGTTTGCTTTAGGATGTACCATCAATGCAACACAAATCAGTAAGATACATTTGTTTGGTGACAAAGACTGATTTTTTAAACACCAATTTTGAACAACCTAAAGAAAGAGGGCATTTGGGGATCAACACAGAAAAAGCGGGCACTCAAAGAGTTAATGAATGCGAACGTACTTGCATATTTTCTTCATGCTGGCCAACAATGCTTTGACGTTCGGGCGCTCGTCTGGGTTCTCACTCCAACAACGTGCCATGATACTGTGCATTTCAGGCATACAGGCGTCGGTTGGCACAAAAGGTCGAAACGGCTGATTAGAATTGCTCTTCACCTTGTCAAGAATATCTGTAAAAGGAATGGGGCCAATTTCATAGAGCTGCTTAAGCAAAAAATTTGCTTCAGCACGAAAACAGCTATTTTATACATTTTACTGGCCAAAATTTCATGCCATTTTACAATGCTTGTGACTGGTATTTAGCTGTTGTTTACTTAGTATAACACTTGTGAGAGGAGTCTTGGCCGGTACTCTGATTTTACTACTACGCAAGAATTTGTTTGCTTAAGCAAATTTTTGTGCTTAAGCAGCTTTATGAAAGTGGGCCCTGGTCATGTGTTCTATTCATTTAAAACCACATCTTCCATTATTGCAAGTACTCGCTGCACTGATCTATCGCTTTTTTTTCAAGCATTTTGCACTGTAAACTATTTATTTAGTGAGGTGCGCTAACAGTGCCCATCCCCAACGAAAAACCGCATTCCGTAAACCAAACACGCCCTCATTACGTTCAAGCTCAAATGTGTTATCCTCGGTTCACCTCTGATATCCATATTTTTTACATTCCTCTCGGTGTAGAACGGCTCTTCCCTCGTGATAACCTCTTGCATGATGATTCCCACGGAATAAATGTCGCCCTCTTTCGTCGGTGCTTTATCAACGCTCCTAAGGTGCTCCGGAGAGCTCCACAGCATCCCTGGTAAAAGATTAATTCAAATCGCACCATCAAAATGAATGCAAAATCCTTGCAATTATGTGAAACTCGAACCGTTTGCTATTCACTGTGCTTACCCTTTGGCTTGGATGATTATACTTAACTTTAAAGTTGAAGGTCGTGGGTCCGAATCTCATGGGTCACTGGATGTTTTTGCCAAAATAAGTCCCTGACTGTTTAAGAGGTAATTTCTCACTAAAATAACAAAAGACTTCTAGCTAGAAGTTCCTATCTGAAAGCACACAAATTCGTCCAACAAGGGTGTTTTTTCTTTCCTCATTTTCTCCCGACTCCGATAATCAATTGAGCTCAAATTTTCACAGGTTTGTTATTTTATGCATATGTTGGGATGCACCATAGTGAGAACACTGGTCTTTGACAATTACCAACAGTGTACCTTTCCTTTAAGGGATCAGGTCTACACAAAGTGATTTCTTGTTTGGACCCCTGTTCGAATCCCTTATCAGACAAGAACCTTGCATGTGGATTGGGGTTTAAGTTCCCTGTACTTTGACTGTGTGTTTCCCAACAAAATACTATGCAGCACAAGAGGTTGAACGAGCATCACCTTTTAGCTCAACCTGTCCACCGTTGCTTTCGGACGGTCGCTCCCGGTCCCCAACATGCAGGCCGAAGTCCGTGAGTTTGACGACGAAACGAGCATCCACCACGCAGTTGGAAGAGCGCATTCTGCCGTGGACTCCTCCGGTCTCGCTCCGGTGATGGAGGAAATGCAAGCCCTGTGTTTATACGTGCAGATTCTTCATTTTGAACTCTCAAGAACAAATTTCAAACTGTAACTGTTTTTGAATAATTATACAGGATACTCAGACAAACAACAACCTTTGTGCGCGGACAAAGACGGACAACTCCCAGAAGGATATGGAAGAAAGTGTGTCTAGTAAACTTGTTCATTATATGTTAACTAGTGAGATAAATAGTTATTATGGTTATCGATATCTTATCTTTTTAGTAACTCTACAAAACCTGTCAATAAATGCCGATTTTACCTTTCATATAAAATTAAAAAATAAAAAATATTTCCATAGTACTGAGTATACAATGCTGACACGAATCGGTGGGTAAATAAAAACAAATGGAAATGTTGTTACCCCCGATGCAAAGATTTTTTAAAGACATCTTACCTTGATGATGTCAATCAGAAGAGAGCTCTTGAAGTCCCAGTCCAACTTCAAACATTCATTTTCAAGAATATCCTACAGGTAAAAATGTTTGTGCACATTATCTTCCATGAAATTACGTCACAGTGGTGATGTCATTTGCATAAACATATTCAAAGTAATGCGTATGAATCAGCATACCTGTCAAATGACGACGGTATTGCCCCACTGGTCTCTACTATAATAGTACGACTGGTCGGTGATGAGAGACGTGTCTTTGATGATATAAGCATTAAATTTGGCACACTGTCAGAGTGTGTCTTGAGACAGATTTTTTGCTATAAAAAGGGCCCGACTTTAGGGACATCGCATATAGGCACTTGTGACTTTGTTATATGTATTAATGAAATGACTAAATCCACCAGTTAGTATATAATATTATACCATTGTGCCAGCTAAAGGAGTGAATGGTGTCTTTTTTGGACACTCTTGGCACCTATAGCTACTTTTCAAGACATTAGATATTGTCATTTTGGTTCTTGATATGGAGCAAGGTGTACCCGATATCGTGTCTTCATTTGGGAGCTTGGATTCTCAGGAATTCTTTAGAGAATTTTAGGAGGATGTACTTTAGGGAAAGGTTTGCGGTAACACCATGTAATGACTATCTCTAAATGAGTTGGGGTGGATCCTGATGAACCGTTGGTTTCAACTCTTGCTTTTCAAGACGATGGGAACATATATGGTGAAAGCATGTGTCCATTATGGTATACGTTTCCAATTAAGCAACTGGTATCATCACAATAAAAGGTTTTGTATGTATAAATAAACAGTCGCTTTTTATATCCTTTAAAAAAAAGAGTTTCCTTGGTAAAATCATTGGCACACCTGCAAACTTCCTTTCGGGCAGTACTCTGTCACCAGCAGGCGTTTGTTCGCATCGGGCCCATCCAAGCACACGCCAACAAACCGGACAATGTTGCTGTGTTCAAGACGTCTCAACTAAAAGTAAGAGACGGAAAAAAATCATAAAAAAACACCTGAAAATGCTTCTACTCAGGATGACTAAGAAGAGATAGAACCTTCAGACACCAGGAAAATCTGAGTCTTATTTTTGTGGCAAAGTATCCTAAAGGCACACATTCCCAAAATAAGGTAATTACGAACCAATGGAGACCAACAAATATTTCTCACGAATCAATGAAAGATGTACTTACATCTCGGAATTCTTTGAAGACGCTTTTGGTCAGCTCTACGGTAACATTCAGTGGCTTTAGAGCGACAACTCGACTCTATATTTTCAAGAAAACATTAAAGTTAAAGGCAGTGGACACTATTGGTAATCACTCAAAATAATTATCAGCATAAACCTTACTTGGTACTGGGGAGAGTAATGGGGAGAGGTTGATAGTATAAAACATTGCAAAAAATAGTAAAAACATAGTATAAGACATTGTGAGAAACGGCTCCCTCTGAAGTAATGTAGTTTTCGAGAAAGAGGTAATTTTCCACGAATTTGATTTCGAGACCTCGGGTTTAGAATTTTAGGTCTCGAAATCAAGCATCTGAAAGCACACAACATCGTGTGACAAGGGTGTTTTTTCTTTCATTATTATCTCGCAACTTCGACGACCGATTGAGCTCAAAGTTTCACAAGTTGTTATTTTATGCTTATGTTCAGATACACCAACTGTACAAATAGTGTCAGGGTCAGGCGAGGAATGTTGAACTTTGTAGTCAAGTCGTCCAGGTCGGGATCGGGACAGAAGTTTTGTCACCTAGTCTAGTCCGAGTGAGCGTCTAGACTTGACCAGAAACTGTGACGTGGCTCTCGAATTGATCATATCGACCACGATCCAGTGCATGGTTCGATATAGTCAAGTGTAGTCGCCACCTGAATGTGTTTATCGGGTCATTTGTCAAGTCGTCCGATTGGGATTTCAATAATTATTGCAAAGTTGTCCTGGCTTGGCAAGTCTTCAAATGGGATCGACAATGCAAATGCAGTAATTAGCCCCCTCGAATATGTCCTCCCCAAAACAAAAATGAAAATGTCTTGGTATAACCAATCATAGAGGTACCATGGTACGACACTGTGCTGTGGGTTCAAATCAGTCCGTCAATAGTGGCGTTTTGCTCAGAGCAGAACAACCAAAATTTCAAGAACAATCAGTGACACACAAAGAATTTAACTTTATTAATAAGAGGAAAAAAACATATCCACAATACAAAGAGTGCCAGGGGTACAACAGTTTAAAAAGAAAGCCGTTAGTATAGATTGTTCCTTGCCTCGTATTGAACCACTTTGGTGAATATCTGCCTCTTGTTTACGTCTGTCATTGAGCTAGCCTAAATTAGACAAAAGCAACACACAAACAAACAAAACAATCGTCAATAATCGTTTAAAATAACATAACGTTTCATTTATATGGTCATTAGGCACCATACCAAATCAAAATATTGTGTTTGTTATTTTCCTATAGTTGTGCATCCATCCAACACTGAGAGAAAACCTGGGAGAGTATATACTGCTGTGCTTTATAGCTCAGTTGGTAGAGCATCTGCCAAGGGTGTCAGGGGTCTTGGGTTCAAATCCCATGGAGGACCATTTGATTTGTCTCTCATCCCATGTTTGGTTATTTTGTAGAATTCAACCCATAAGTTAAAAGAACATCAAATTCATTAAAATTGACGCAGATGGCATTTTCCACCACAACAATAAACAAAGAATATTAAGACCCACTGAAAAGCTACACAAAGAACAGCGATGTATGAGAATATGTTAATACAGGTAAAACTATAATTTTTAATGATAAGGCCAACATTGACTACATTCAATAAGACTTCCTTTTAGAGTGAGTGATGAAAAGTTGTCACAAACTTTAACTGTTTAAAACCGCGTTTAAAACAAAACCGGCGGCAACTTACAACGGACATCGGTAGAGAACGCATGGAAGAACCAACCGATTTAGAAACGTCACTGAAGGTCAAATCTACATACGAGATTTTCCACGACATGTCCATGAGCTCCGCATTCAACTTCGACTTTCTGTAAAAAAAAGTATTTAAAAAACGAGGTTAAAAAGTGCAGACCTCGCTATGTCCGCCATCGCAGAGGGCGCTGCCTGTGTCTTGTGACGTCACGTGAAAGGGGCCTATAAACTCGCAAGGTACTGAATGTGAATTATATAGTCGGCAAAGCATCCTAACGGAAACATCAACTTTGTTTTAGAGAAGACAGTGAAAAAGTGGGAGAAAAGAAAACCCACTTAGTAAGGGACTGACTGAAAACCCAATCCACATGCAAGGCTCCGGTCAGGGTATCTAACCGGGGTCCACAGAGGTGAAAGGGGGGCGCAGAACTCACTGGGCCATTATGAATGCCCAATTAAAGCGACACCAAATTACCTGGTCTGTGTAAAAATACCCTACTTTAGAAATGTTTAATCTTGTCGCCACCAACTTGTTTTTAGCTAGGGAGATTCTGACGTATGTTCTTTTAAGCCGCCAATTTGAATTAAAATTCAAATTGGCGGCTAGGGCTGTGGCTACGACTGTTGCTAGTGAACGTCCCACACATCAATGCATTGTGACCTGGTGATTCAGCCTTAGCCGTATCATTAGGGGTAGCCGTTAATTCGGAGGCGAACATAGTTTATAGTTTCACAAACTGGCGCCATATTGCGTATATGGAAAGTCTCTGCGATAGGCAAAAGAGAAAACATGTGTAGGTTCTAACCAAGTTAAGAAACTTGTATGAAAAATAACAGACTTGTTTACGACGCTTACCTGTACATGACAATCATTATAGCTGCACAGGCCACCATTAGACAGCATCCAGTTATTACACATGCTATCAGCACTGTGTTATTTTCTAAAATAATCAAATACTTAGTTAATGAAATAAACAAACACATAAAGATGAATCCATCGTGGGAAATATGAAATATTGTTTGGGGAATTACTTTGATGATTAATTTTGTTTTTATTTTTCAGTCATTGTCAATCCACTGCAGTATGGAGGCCTTAAAGTGATATCTCCAAATATCCCTGTTTTGTTCTTGGTTGTACCATACTATCGTATTGTTGGAGCTCGTCTCTCCGTCTTTTTCTCTGGTGCCATTATTACGTTCGTTCTCATATTATGGTATTGTTTGTGCTGTGCGGAGTCTATGTTCCATCAGTTTTGCTGTTGTCCATGTTTTAGAGCAGATTCATGATGGAAACAATAAAACTGTTAAAACGTAAACTCCGCCACAAAGAGCAATGGAGAGACAAATGTTACATATCTCAATACAGACAGGATAAAAGTATATGGAAATACGAATGAAACCGGAGTAAGATACATCACAAGGACAATAAAACAAGCTAAATGGAGATGGGCTGGTCACACTGTCCGAAGAAATGACAACAGATGGACATTAAGAATAATAGACTGGCAACCAAGGACAGGGAAAAAGAAAAGAAGTAGACAGAGAAGAAGATGGAGAGATGACATTAGGAATTATGCAGGAACAACATGGACCAGAACTGCAAGAAATAGAAATGAACGGCATTTACATGAGGAGGGCTCACATCTTTACACAGGATGAACACAGCTTAAATGATGATGATGATGATGATGAAGGTGTTCAGTGATTGATTGCTGAGCTCCAACTATTTGTTAGGCACGATTTGTATGTGCTAAGCAGATTGTGTGTACACCTAAGCAGCTTAATGAAATTTGGGCCACAATACCTTTCTGACATTCGGGATTCTCGTTGAAGAATCCACAAAAGGGCGTGTCCATAGGTACGTCACCGAGAGGGAGGCCATGCCACTCAATCTCTCTGCGAAACCTCAACTCATCAGAAAAGCCGTAGTAGTCAGCGACCACCTAGTCAAATAAGAACACAAAGAGAAGCGTCAGGAGTCAATACACAGTCGTCACGACCAGTGAATTTTTTTGAAAGAGAGTTACTCCTTTTGGCTGTCAAATGCTTATTTTACGGAGCATTCGTTCTCAAACGAAACTGAATAAGCCATGGGTGTCAAATTGAATGAGTTTTTGTTGAAATTTGACGAGAAACCTATAAATAGGCCTACATCACAAGAAAAAAATAGATAATAAGATCAAAGCATTCTATGAACAAGGGAAGATGAGTCCTGTATTACAGTGCCCTTTAAAGGCATTGGACACCTATGGTAATTGTCAAAAACCAGTATTTTCACCTGGTGTATCCCAACATATGCAAAAAATAACAAATCTGTGAATCTTTTGACTCAATTTGTAATCGAAGGTGCAAGAGAATAATAAAAGAAAAAACACCCTTGTTGCAATATGGGTGCTTTCAGATGCCTAATAAAAGGCTGAAACCCTGAGTGAGAATTTACCTCTTTCTCAAAAACTACGTTTCAGGGGGAGCAGTTTCTCACATCAACAGCTCTCCATTGCTCGTTTCCAAATAAGTTTTTATGCTAACCTAGTAATTACCAATAGTGGACACTTTCGGTATTTTTTTTTCTTTCAAACGTAAGAGTATATGCTTACGAACAATAAAACAATTTTTTTAGTAATTGTTTGTCACGATTTATATGTTTAAAAAATATATAAAATTGTTTGGGGGCTGACTCCGCCTACCCCTTTTGTGACGTCAATCGAGGCACACTTTGCCTGCAAAGCGTATAGTAAACACACGTGCAAAGTACATATACGTCCAAGTCGTGAGTTGGTACATTTCAAAAAGTGTTTTTCTGCATTCAGCAGCAATACACCTGGTCGGCATTGCCGGAAAAAAAAAAACAAACGTACAAACTCACGACTTGGTCCGTACATGTACTTTGCAATTGTGTTTACTCTACGCATTACAGGCAAAGTCTGCCTCGACTGACGTCACGAACAGCGCCCTCTCGGGTCGGGGTCTACTCTAAAATTTGTAAATAACATAAGAACTGATTTGTTAAAACCCTAGTTAACTGTTTATGCACATTCCACTCATCAAAACACATAATATGTTAGTGACAAAAGCTTTATTTTGAAAAAATACCACTTCCAGGTGACTTTAAAAGTAATGATGACCATTATAACAAGTTACTTGGTATAAAGAGCACCGGTTATTACAATACATTGCTTGAAACGACGATTCCCTTTCGAAGTAATGTAGTTCTGGAATTAATGGGTGATTTCCAACAGATAATTTGCATCTTAGAAAGGCTTTACGCATCAAAACCTTTTTTAGGCATCTCGTTAATAGAAAATACATGACTTCTAAAATATCACCTGAAATAAACCGTTCTGCTCGTCAGTCATGTCCCAGAGAGAGAACACTGCAGCTCGGTCTCCATTGGCGGTAATTCCCACCTCACCGGATATGCCTAAAAGGGGACCACGAAAAAAAATATTCTGTTCAAAAAGACCCGTTTTAAATCACAAAACGTCATTATTATTTCCCCCAAGTACTCGAATCGGTTTGTAATTCAACGATTTGATTCTACTTTAACATTTTGCTCACCTATAGTATATGTAAACCGTTATGGCATTCAAGGGGACACGTTACCTTCGGGTTGGGCACTTTGAGCTATAAAAACGTTCTGTTTTATATGAAATGAATTTATTTTGACAATTACTTTTAAAAGTAAAGTGTAAATACATCAAAGCAAATTGTGTAGTTTTCCTTTTGCCTCGTGAACCATCAGGTCCGTAATCATTATATTCTAACATCACTTGACCTCATCCTTACACCGACGTGTTTAAGCACTGCATACTCAGTACCCTTCATAGTTCTATCAAAAATATATAGTCAACAGACACTAACTGACGTTGTACATCTTGTAAACACTCAGATATTCAACTTAGTGCGTATGATGGATGTCCGAATTCGATCTCAATCTGAATGTGTTTTTTTTTACCTTGAAATGTTCGGTTCCACATTTTCTTTCGTAAAGCTAGCCCGTTGCGGACGTCTCCGTTCTCGTGCAGCGTCTCATTAATGGCCAGAGAATACAAGATCAATGCATCGTGGTAAGAATTGGCAAAGAAATTCGCCTGGAAAATACAAACACAATTCGAAAGAAAGAGGTATACTCTCTTAAAGTAAAAGCCGTACTCTCTAAATGTAAAAGAGTCAAAAACACCACTCTTTACATTTCGAGCTGTCCTCCATACGGTTCTTCAAAAAGAGTGATGGTTATTTCACTCTTTTAGAGGGGTTTCACTTCAGAACAGAGTGAAAAATCACTCCAAAAGACGCAAAATTCAATCTATAAAAGAGTGGAAGACCACTCGAAAAAGAGTTGTCCTTCATATGGCCCTTCAAAGAGTGCTTTTTCACTCTTTTACATTAAAAGAGTACTCTTTCAAAGAACATATTGGCAGACAACTCTTTCTAGACTGAATGAGGGTTACTCTCAACTCGATTTAGAGTGAAGTTCGTTCCACTTTCACTCAAGAAGAGTGACACAGATTGGTTTTCACTCTCGAAAGAGCGACACTAACATCAATCGGACAAAAAGAGAGTGAACTTTTACTCCATTATAATAGTGTCAATCGCCCACTGGAGAAGAGGTTGTTATTCGGGAACAACGGGGTATAGACCTTTATCACGGTGTGGTCATCTTGATTTTTCTACATTCCAACTCCGTAACCAAACTGAGGGTAGACGAAATAGTAGTCTGGTGCCATGCGCAATGTAATGTTAGCATTCATAACTGTTATTGGAAACAGGGAAAATTGACAAGATTGTGACATCATGAAGAAGGTCTAATAGTTTGTTACAACGGCCTCATGACCAGCGATGACTGCGCAGAGGTTTGTGTTACATTGGTGCATGAAGTTTTTGTTGGAATTTAAATGAGTTATGTGTTATGTTGTCTTTATAGGTTTGACATTTTATAACGTCCTGTTGAGTTTTCAAATATCCCAATTTCATTAAGCTGTGTTAACGTTTCCTAAGTTGACCCTTTGAACTGATTAAAACAAACGCATGGAGAATAAATTTTGAGAGGGTTATACACTAATAAGTGGCTCTGATGAGACGGCTACAAACACTTTCTTCCCAGTTTTTTTTTTAAAAACCTCAACAGAATGATAATTTGGTTTTGCCCATACACCGGTGTGTGTTTATAGTATACAAATATTGACTGCTTCGAGTGCTATGGTTAAAACTATGACTCCCGAGGTGATCCCCGGAGCGTTCTATTTTCCCGAGGCGAAGCCGAGGGAAAATAGAACGCTCCGGGGATCACCGAGGGAGTCATAGTTTTTAACCATTGCACGAGTAAAAGCAGTCAATATTTGTTTTATAACACCCCAAACATTTCTAAATACTGTACTATTATTACTAAGTTACAGACCTGAATGCTACAATCCACGGACGACGCGAATACAGATTGCAAACACTTTTACTTACTGTGTTGCATGTAGTGTCGTGCAATCCGAAATGGTTACAGACTATTAATTTATCATCCTCGTACACGCAACGGACATCTGGGTCCTGCACGCCGTGTGCTAGTCTGTCGGACTAGCGCACGGCGCCGTGTGCTAGTCTTCGGACTAGCGCATGGCAAACCGACGCACTATCACACGGCCGTCGTCTAGCAAAACTAAGACATGTCATGTGACGCGCTCTAAACCAATGAGCAGGCAGAATACTTGCAAGGGGTGTTATAACACTGTATACTCTGCACTTTCCCGAGTCTTGTGAAAACAATCACGGGCACAATTATCCAGTGGGATTCGAACCCCCGACCTTTGCAATTGTAGAGCAATTGTAGATGTGTTTACCAACTAGTCAGCGAGATTACCCGGTAGCTAGATACAGTTTGAATCCTATATTCTTAGCAGCGGGTTTTAAAAGATGTTCAGTATGCATCGGGGATAAGGGATAGTAATTTTGGTTCACCGATGTGTCTCAGCAATGTATACTCAGTACTTTCAAAAGCCATTTGAAAAAAATCACAGGCATATTACAACGTAATGATTGTTCATATACGTGTCATGAGATCACGTTGTTGCAATAAATTGCGAAGAGAACTGCTTGCAAACTATTCAATGTACCCAGTGATTCCTTAAAGGCAGTGGACACTATTGGTAATTACTTAAAATAATTATTAGCATAAAACCTTTCTTGGTGACAAGTAATGGGGAGAGGTTGGTGGTATAAAACATTGTGAGAAACAGCTCCCTCTGAAATGCCATAGTTTTGGAGAAAGAAGTAATTTTCCACGAATTTGATTTCGAGACCTCAAGTTTAGAACTTGAGGTCTCGAAATCAACCATCTAAACGCACACAACTTCGTGTGACAAGGGTGTTTTCTTCTTTCATTAATATCTCGCAACTTTGATGACCGATTGCGCTCAAATTTTCACAGGTTTGTTATTTTATGCATATGTTGAGATACACCAACTGTGAAGGCTAGTCTTTGACAATTACCAATCGTGTCCACTGCCTTTAAACGGCAATAAACTTGGTTAAAACTATAACGCTGAAACTGTACGAAGCTCGTGTGTAGAAATGCTCAGTCTTGAACTCAAGGCGCAGGGGAACAAGAACTTTGCGTATCACAGGAAAACAGTAAAACATCACGGAATCTTACCTCTTGCCCAGGGGGCAGTGTTAAGTTGTAAGTCCGATTCATACGCACGGCCATCTCCCGTTGGAATGCAATGTACCTCTCGTCATCGCTGGCTTCGAACAGACGAATCGTCATTAGGGCTCGATACGCACTCTTAGCTTTCTCGTTGTTTCCATCGCCCTAGATCGACAACAATATCGGGATCCCGAGAGAATAAAAAAAAAAAAAAGGAACACGTTGCCTTGGCGGGTCGGGTTCGTCTTTGAAAAGCGTTCTGTAACCGTTTGTTATAAAATCGACATGGTTAGAAAGGTGTTGTAAAAGTAGAATACAATGATCTACACAAATATGCCTCGAAATTGCGTGGTTTTCTTTTTACCTCGTCGACTAACACGGTTGGCCATTTTTATGGGAGTCAAATTTTTTACTCCCATAAATGGCCTACCGTGTTTAGTTTGCGACCTAAAATGAAAACCGTGCAATTTTGAGTGATACTTGTGTGGATCATTATATGCTACTTTTAAAACATCTTTCTAACCATATGCAATTCATAACAAACGGTATCAAACGCTTTTTATAGACCAACTCGTCCGATCCAAGGCAACGTGTTCCTTTAATGTTGGAATTAACTAACATTGGAAGATTTTTCTTTCGTGGAATACCTTAGTGAAATCTCTCAACCTTCTCAAATCTTTACCAATAGCTATTTAAAAATATTAATCCACATATCCGTGTCAAATCTGCTAAAACTCTGACCTGGCATGATCTTAAAGTCACCTGGAAGTGGTATTTTTTCAAAATAAAGCTTTTGTCACTAATATATGTGTTTTGATGAGTGGAATGTGAATAAACAGTTAACTAAGGTTTTACAAAATCAGTTCTTATGTTATTTACAAATTTAAGAGTAGACCCCGACCCGAGAGGGCGCTGTTCGTGACGTCAATCGAGGGAGACTTTGCCTGTAATGCGTAGAGTAAACACAATTGCAAAGTACATGTACGGACCAAGTCGTGAGTTTGTAAGTTTCAACAACAAAAAAATTGTGTTTTTTCCCGGCAATGCCGACCAGGTGTATTACTGCTGAATGCAGTAAAACACTTTTTGAAATGTACCAACTCACGACTTGGACGTACATGTACTTTGCACGTGTGTTTACTATACGCATTGCAGGCAAAGTCTGCCTCGATTGACGTCACAAAAGGGGTAGGCGGAGTCAGCCCCCCAAACAACTTTATATATTTTTTAAACATATAAATCGTGACAAACAATTTGTAAAAAAAATGTTTTATTGTTCGTTAGCATATACTCTGACGTGTGTAGTATGCAACTTTGTTTTATAGCCACGGGATAAGTCCCTCCTAGACAAAACTTGTATAAACATTAAATCCAACCGGTAAAAAGTAATTATGAAAAATAATGTATATATTATTAAAACTCACAACATTCCATGAGTCAGCTCCGTACAGAAAAGTATTGTTGAATGGATGGTAACTGAAGAACACGTATTTACCGGTTACCAGCTGAAGATCATAGGCGTTTAGCATTATCTGCCTGACGGTGTCACCCCTTGCACAGATGACAAAGACTATAACAACAAAGACGACACATTTTAACATTTTCTATCATAATGAACCATGAGTTATCAGCTAAGACCGAATTGGCGGTGAGGGCTACGGATGTTGATATTAAAAGGTTGTTGCTCATCGCATCTCATACTTCAACGCGAATTCAGCCAAATCGGACCCAGTTGCGTATCCTTTATGAACAAGAAACATGGTTCGTCAATAGCTGAGCAGAAACATTAATGAAATAATTGTGTCTCAAAAATTGAAGAACCAACCAGGCGATTATCAACCCGATTGGAACCACCGAGAACAATAATATTGTTGGCTCAGTGATATAAGGTCATTTATGGCAATTTCAGGTTCTTAATGAACAAAAGTACATAACCCCACATTTTGACAAAATTATTGAAAACTCGACCATTTTTTTTACTTAGAAAATTAATGTTTCTTTTTGCTAAACAAATACTTTGAAGACCGCTCTTGATCAAAATCCTCAAATCCCAAGTCTGATATCATGCAAAAGCAATTTTATCAAACCAATAAACATTGCACTAAATACCTTAGCCTTTATAGTTCTGCATGAGGAGAGAAATTTATGGTTCTCAAACGAGAAACCCTTGGATAGTCCGACCATTAATATTACCTGTTAGTTCTGTTCCCAATAGATTTAAATGTACTTACTTTGACTGAGTACTGAAGACTCTTTCAATATGGTATGAGTTTCTGATTCATTAAGGTCAGACTTGACTAAGTTGACAAACGTTTTTATTCCTGCTTCACGCAAACCGTTTTCAATCGCCTGGCCCGAGAGAGTAAAAAGATCCCCGCCTCTTAGCAACACGAACGACTTCCAGCCGTAATGAGCGAACAGTTTCTTCAAGAAAGACACCATGGTGCCTGCCCTGAAAGTAGTCTGGGTTAGGGTGGGAAACCTAGCTTTATAGTCCAGCTCGTGCGAGCTGGCACTACCGGAGAATATAGGCAAGTTCAGTTCGGCTGCCAGATCCCCCACGCCAATAATATTTTTGCTGCATGGAGGTCCGAAGAACGCCGCCACATCCTCCTCGAAGTAGAGCCGAGCTGCGGCCCCAACGGCCGCGTTCACCGGGAAGGAGCAACCTTGTGGCGAGAAAAGCCACTTCAGGGTAAAGTTGCCGTAGCTACCGTTTTCAACGCGGTTTTCAATGGTTTCTTGGGCAATCTGGAACGCGGGTAACAAACGTTCATCTCTTGAAACAGACCACGAGATTTGGGTTAAAAGAATACCGATTTTTATCTCAGTTGCAGCGATGAAATTACCGATCAAACACGCCAAGAAGAGAGCAGCGACTTGATGTCGACTTGCCATAGTGTTTACTATTACGTGATCGCTAACGAAATGCGGGGTTTTCGTTTGTGTGGCGCGCTTTTACAACTTTTGAGACGTCCCTTGAGCAATGAGCGAGGCCATCATAATAAATGAGGGTTTTTTTCTGGTCACTGTCAAAACAGATCAAACTGACAAACTTTTTTTGTGCAAAAGTGGTGAGCGATACAAAAAACTCTCGACCATTGAAAACGCCCACTGAAAAAACTATGGTAATTGTATAGTTTCTTGTAAAGCGCTGTGGTACCTCGTGTAAGAGCGCTATATGTCTTTTATTATTATTATTATTATTGACTGGCTGTGGACTTTTATTTAGGGTTTATTCGATCGCTAGAATTTTGTTTATTTTTCTGTCGTATATTTGCTTTATAACGTTAGAAATGTCCCGGCCTTAAGCGAAAGGACGGTGTCATTTGAAAATGGTGTCCGTTCGCTGTACACAAAAAATGTGCAAACTGACGACGATTATTTTAACCGGGCATACTTCCTGTGAATATTCGTCTAAAAATCGCAACGGTGCAGCCACGTGACGTCAAATTTGAACCGGGTGTTGGTGTCAAAAATAAAACAAGAAAACGATTGTAAACAAACCCCTGCGAGACACGCAAATTTATCTGCTTTCCGGTGTTTTGATTGGTTCGAGGTGAGGTGGGTGCAGCTGACGAACATATACATGTAAACATACAGGGAATAGACACGATCCTGTTAGAAATATCCGTATTTTTACGGACTCCATAAAGTGAATTATTATCTGTTATTTTACGGACTTTCCGTAAATGCAAATATTAATTATGCTAATTAGCGTAATTACAATCAACCACATTTGCCCAAACGATTACACATAATAAAGTACATGTAAGTACATATTATTGTAATTCAGCCACAACCGTGTACACTTCTACAAACCCACGTTAGGGGACTTTATATTTTACGGGAATGAACAACTTTTCGGTAATTCTGCTGCAGGAATACAGAATTTTATTTTTTGCTGCCAGCAAAATTACCGGGAAAAGTTTTCCATTCCGGAAAATATAAAGTCTCTTATTGGTTTGTACACGTGAACACGGTTGTAGCTGAAACAACTTACATGTACTTTAGTATAATAAAATTATGCAGGTGTTTGGGCAAATGTGGTTGATTGTTATTACGCTGTTTAGAATATTTAATATTTAACGGCAACAAATTACGGAATAATTCACTTTGCGAAGTCCGTAAAAATACGGATATTTCTTAATGGGGTATCGGTAATTAGTAAACTCAATTGTACTTAATTGCAAATGATCTAAGACTATAAAAATGACTTGTGTTCCATAAACAACTAACAAAAATGAGGATGGGGGGATCAGAACTAGCTGCATACAGAAATGGGGACGGTTATCCAAGAAGGCAAATGGCACCTTAGGGGGGGGGGGGGGGGGGGTAAAATAACAAGATACAATAACAACACGGCAAACTCGTTTTCGTTTCAGATGAAGTTTATTTTATGAAACATGTAGTAATAAAATACAAATACAAAAACCCTGAAATGATAATTTGTTGACATTTGTACACGGATTAACAATCCGAGTGGGTCTTCTGTCCAAATCTGTGTTAAATTATCAAAATTTCTCGCAAGCAATATGTGTACAAATATTTAACAGGTGAGATTTGAATCTGATCATTTGCTTATATTAGACTGTTATTAAGGGTTTTGTTATACATAGAATACACTACATCAGTGCAAAGATTAACACAAACTATATAGTTATTTACAAAAAAAAAGCAACAACTTTTAGAAATTCTATAATACAATTCTCAAAAAAACTAATAATCAAGATTTAGAACACAATTGAAATTGTGCAATCAATTTGTTTGTCAATGTCTTTCACTATAAACGAAAATTGAACAAATCAAATGCAATATTTATGAATGCACAATGAATGCAGAAATTAAACAGTCAATATATGTACACTCTTATCACATATAAATGTAAACACAAGACATGCTGCCATGGTACCACATGATATAAACAGTTGTTGCCTCACAAAAAAATAATTGTTTAATAACATCAGGTGAATATTATAGTGGAAAGCTTAGGGGTGCTCCGACACATTTCCCATGAATGTCACAAAAATGACCTCCTATGTGGCTAAAGATAATTCAACCAGAGCCTTCAAACAGTACTAATCACACATTGGCATGGAAACCTTAGTAGGTAGGACGATGGTGCATCTTTTGGTGATGAGGTTGGCTTTGACACACATTTGTGCATCTTCACATGATCTCTAAAGACGTCTTGCCAACAAGTGGCATCTTCTGGCCCCTTTCGTACACCAGATGTCATCATTGTAATATTCTTGGTAATATCTTTAGTCAACATCCTAAATTGAAGTGCACATTTTAGGTGACTTGGCGTTATAATTCACATTGCAATTATACTTAAAAAAAAGTTGTTCCAAAGGGTCAATGATAATAATATTAGTGATCATTTAGAGACTGTCATCTACGAACCCAATGGTTTGGAGCTACCTGTAGTGAGGGGTCAAAGGTGAGCTTTCCATGCGTCAAAGAACATAAATACTATCAACCCTCCTACTGATGTGACCAATCAATATCATTCATGTGGTTTTGAATTATAGAAGCACTATGCCAGCCTGCAATTTGGTGTTATGTGGTAAATGCATCTACATGTACACCGTCATCTCTGTGCACATTGTGTAACCGTACACTGTTTACCATTGCACAACTGAATAATTTAAACTGGCTAGTGATCTCGCTGAAAAATTGTACCAAGAGTAGGAGGGTTAACTAATGAAATTACCTCCATGTAATAAATAAATCATGATGTGAAAGCACAAAAGAAAACCCAGTTAATATATATTGTCTTCACCATTCATAAACACATTCCAAGTAAACTGCCAATACAACAAGTTCAACAATACTTCTGAAGGGACGGAATACTTAATTTTTATATTGAGGAGGGTAAGTTTGAACTCTATAAATACACTCATTACACAATCAATAAAAACTTGGATTGTACTGGATGGGCGTTGAGTTTATCTGCAGATAGCGATGATGGAGGGGTGTGTTTAAGCCACTGGCTGGTACTGTTCAACTCTTTCAAGTAGAGCATCCGAGTAACCAGGGGAGTAGTATCTGGAAAAGAAAAGACCAAAAAAGAAAACATTTTCAAAATTATTTCTGACAAGGGTTTGAATTGCTTCTATCCACCAGGCTAGCTAGGTGGTCAAGTGATAAGACATCTGGGCTCAATTTCATAGAGCTGCTAAGCATGAAATTTCTTCCTTGGTAAAAACAGGATTACCAACCAAATTTCATTTTGTTGCATATTCCTTGTTACTGGTATTCAGCTGTTGTTTGCTTATCCTGAAAATCACGTTGAAATTTGGTTGGTAATCATGTTTCTTTCAAGGAAGAAATTTCATGCTAAGCAAATTTTTGTGCTTAGCAGCTATATGAAATTGGGCCCTGCTCTAGCAATTCATAGGTTGTGTGTTCGAATCCCCCAAACTGACTAGAGCGGCACTTGAACTTAGCTAGCTAACCATATCTTGGCGATCTCCTTATCTCCAGGGATCACGCCCAAGTTAATGATACATGTACAACTGGAGAAGGGGCAACATAGGAATCACCTTAAAGGCAATGGAAACCTTTGGTAATTACTCAAAATGTATATTAGCCTAAAAACTTACTTGTTAACGAGCAAAGTAACATCGTTTTTGAGAAAGAGGTAATTTCTCACTAAAATATTTGAATCTGAGAAAGAATTCAGGCCTGAACAAAAAGCAAACAAATTTGTGCAACAGGGGTGTTTTTTCTTTCATTGTTTTCTGAAATCTTAATGACCAATTGAGCTTAAATTTTCACAGACCCGTTATTTATGCAAATGTTGGGATTCTGAGAAAACTGGTCTTTGATAATTACAAGATTCCAGTGCCTTTAAAGGTCACTGCATCTTCACAAAATGAGTGTGCTTGTAGATGCAAAAACAAATTATTTTAATAATAGAGTAAGAAATTACCTCCTTCTCAAAAACTTTATGAGGGAGCTGTGTCTCACATTGTTTTATACTATCAACAGCTCTACATTGCTCAATACAAAGTAAGTTTTTTATGTAAACAATTATTTTGAGTAATTACAAATAGTGTCCATGCCTTTAAGGGGATGCAAAATAAATGACTTGAAGCTAACCTGACAATCTCCTCTGGGAAGCAGTTGTTAATGGTGTTGATGTACTCATGAAGAGCGCTTCCAGGCTCGGCTTTGATCTCTTGAACCTTCTTCAGGCCTCCGCTGGTGACAAAGAGACGCCTGGCAGCAGCGTCGTGGGGCAGCACCTTGCTGAACTGACCAACGACATGCTTGAGGATGTTGGCCGGGGCGTCATGCAGGAGGGGCTCCAGGGCGGGAAGATGCACACATTTCTGGAGGATGTTCTTCAGAGCCTTCTTTGCCTGTCCAAGAAAACAAAATAAACAATTTTGAGAATCTGTTGTTTTTAAGGGAGCATCTCAAAAGCCTACGCTTAAAAGAATGTTTCCATCAGCACGTGCCAGAAATCCAAGCTACATGGACTATGCACATATGTACAATGACAAATTACCTTCCAACTCGTGAAATATGCTTATGCGCAGAAATTTCTGCTTCAATAAGCGCCATTTCTTTGCTTACGTTAAGCAGAGCCATGAAATTGGGCCCTACTTTCAAATTATAGTAGCTACAGGCTGCTCTGTAAGCAGATAAATACAACATTTTAATTTTTCAAGAGGCAAATTATGCGTTACCTTGGTCTGCAGATCTTCAGAGGCATCAGCTCGAAGGTAGCACTGTAGAAGTTTAGGCAGGACATTAGCAGCAGCCACAGCCTTGGCATGCTCAGGGGTATGTCTGCCAATCTGACCCAGGGCCCATGCAGCGGCAGCCTGAATGTGATCTTGGGGCTCCTCGGCCAGGGTTATGGCCAACTGTGTCACTCCCTGAAAATAACAATAATAATTATAATAGAGATTAATTGGTGCTTTTAATATTAATAATAAAAATAGTGGCTTCTTATAAAAGGCTAAAACTAAAACTTATCACTCAGTGTCTCTCATGGTGCTTAACATGCTTGTTAAAAACTTTTGAGAGCTTACAGGACGCTTAGTATGTGACAAAAGGCACGTATTTTGGTGCAATACTATTTCTAATGAATACAATTTTTTACACAAATGAATGAATACATCCTAAACTGCATACAGTAAGACATGCTAATACAAGATCAATGAAAAATTGGTGAGCAAAGTGTGCTGGGGCGGTGAGAGAGGTTGGGTCGGGCAGTCAGTGCAAGAACCATAGCTCCTAAATAGGTGTTTGTGTCCAAATAAAAAGAACAAGTTCGTATTTTTCCTTCCATGCACAATTTTAAATCCTACTCAAGGATTTTCACTTTATGTTGAACCACTTTTAATCTAACTTTTAGGTGTCCAGAATTATGTTTACTGTACCTTGGATACAATGACAGCCATGGCTAGGTTCTCAGAGTGCGCAGCTACGTAGCCCAACATCATCACTCCGGGTAGTCTGACGTTACCCTCCGACTCTCCGACGTAGTCCACAACGGCCGCCACGCCACCGGCATTCACAATCAGCTGGGCGAGCTCAGGGGTGTGCTTGGCGATCTCGCGGATCAACGTGGCCACGTTCTTACGGACGTACTCGTCCGTGTCTTTAAGGCAGGTCAGGACGGCTGGGAAGATTTCGGCCTCGACGACCATTTCAGCCAAGTCAACGGAATGCTTGGAGATCTGGCTCAGGGCTGAGAAGACTTGACGCTGAAATTTCAAATAAAAAAGACACAAATAGATGGGTAAAATACCACAACTGTGGTGTGTTGTGGTCGAGGGGTCTAGCTCACAGGACCCTCTGGTGTTGTCAGCAGCAGAGTGGGGTTCTAGTCCAAGTAATAACACTAATTGTGCCCTTGAGCAAGGCACTTAACCATAATTGCTTCAAAAAAAGTTGTGAAGCTAGTGCATTCTGCTCTACCAGCTAGGTTCCTTTACAGACTGTATTGGCAATTGGGGTAAATAACGGAAAACCCATTCTTGTTTCCGCACGTTTTGCCGTGTTATGACATGTGTTCAAAATAAATCCGTAATTCTCGCTAACGAGAATTTATATTGTTTTAATGTTTTCTCAAAAAGTAAAGCATTTCATGGAACAATATTTCAAGAGAAGTCTTTCACCATTACCTTCTGTAAACCCTGTAAATTATTTGTAAATCTGTGAACTTTTTTTTTTTTTCTGTACCGAAAGTGTATAATGGCTTTAACCCCCAGGATTAGGTGGCAACATGCCCTTGATGAAAGTTGATTTGAGTGGACAGCCCAAATCAGCAATATCCCTGCATTGGCTTTCCCGTAAACCTAAAACATTCAAGAGCAGCATTTAATAGTGCCTTCTTTTATAGTGCTCAAATCCACCATAAAGTGACGCTTTTGGCTCTCAAACATTGCAACCCCTATTCACTGGGCCTTTTTTGAATGGGAAGAAAAGACAACGGCCGAGAAACCTCACCTTGAGTTTCTGATCAGGATTGAGAATCATCTGAGCGAGGTGAGCGATGGCGCCCGCATCCACAACGGTCTGGGCCAGCTCGGGCGAGTGTTTACAGATATCACTCAAGGCTGATGCTGCGATGCGCTTCAGGCAGAGTTCAGGCTCTTGGATGCCGAGGACTAGGAGGGGCACAGCTCCGGCATCGACCACTGACTGGGCAAGCTCTGCAGGAGAGTACAAACAATGGATGTTAATGTTTTGTGGCGCTATAGAGCAGAACAAAAACCACTTGGTGATGTGATAATAGAATGTTCAGCAAACTGCTTGATGAATCTTTGCCCTTAATTACTTAGACCCGTGTCATTTTTGTTTCCGGCAGAAAAATGAAGCTTCAGACTCCTCCATTTTCATGGAAGTTGATTTTGTTATTATTATTACCGGTTGATTCACACCATTTGCAGCCCGCAGGCTGAAATGCACAGAGGCCACAGTAAAAAAAACGGTAAAAAACTAAATAAGGAACACCATGTGTTATCATAAAAATACACAACCAGCATGCAAGTCTAAAGGTCCATGGTGGGATTCAAATTACGGTCCATAGAGGTGAAAGGCAGGGCAATATTATAACACTTGAATGTGGACAAATTTTGACAGCGCCCGCATCAATCTCACAGAGCGTTATCTTCATACCATGAAGTCTACACTTTACTTTAGAAAGGAATAGCCATGAACAGTCTCCTCACCTGCATTGTGTCTTGCTATATATCCCAAGGCCCAGGCAGCGGATTCCTTTACACTGGGATCAAACTCTTCCAGGCAGATGACAAGGGCATCTAGCGCGCCACAGTCAACCACAGACTGGGCCAGTTCGGGTGAGTGCTTGGCCACAGCGCGAAGCACAAAAGCGGCTGCTTTCTTGTAGAAACGCTGTCGGGAAAAACAATCATAAAATTTTATTTGTTTATCTTTTTATTGATAAATTATTTGTTCGCATATTACGACCACACCAAACCCTTAGATTGAGATTTGGATATTATATTCTCAACACTTTTATTAGAGCCAAACGTGAAGAGAGAAGACAAGGAGGGAAATTTCAGTTTTAGAAGTGGGAGGATAACCCATGAAAATTATTCGAAGAAAACCCATGCAGTCAATTCAAGTAGGGACTGGAAACCCAATCCACAAAATGTCCCCTGTGGGATTCGAACCAATGTCCCAAAGGCAAAGACGAACAAGACACCACTACAGCAACCTGGGCCCAATTTTATAGAGCTGCTAAACACAACAATTTCCTTAGCATGAAATGTTTGCCTTGATAAAAACAGGATCACCAACCAAATTCTCCACGTGATTTTCAGGATAAGCAAACAAAAGCGTAATACCAGTAACAAGCACTTTTTTACAAATTGGGCCCTGACCGAAAGAGTTTGATTGATTTTGAAACTACTGAAAAAAAACTTACATTTTGTTCTGCAAGGGAGTACACAAGTTGCGGTAGGATGTCCCCTTTAACGACAGCCTCAGCAAGGTCTTCGTTGTAATTGGCGAGGCGACCTAGCGCCAGAGCAGCTGTCTGCTGGATAGTTGGCACCACATCCAACAAGAGAGGGCGCAACAGTGACATCACACCTGGAATAGAGATCAGATTGGATTGGATTTATTCTTTTTTTATGGGGTAGTGGATGATTCTTCAAGCAAATCAACTGTGGCACAAAAAAAAGCATGCTTACCTTCCAGTGCTTACTGTATGAATGAGAATGATGCACCAATGCAAATCTACAGCGAAACGTGCAAGCTGGTCGCCAATTTTTCTTACGCTTAAGCAAATGTTTATGCTATAGTTTCCACAAAAATTTGCGCAAATTGAACACTGATAATAAACAAACTTAACGTCATCCTAAGATTAATTCTTACCAGCATTCTGGAGGAGTTCTATGTTCTGTGAACGTGACGCCAACTCAGCTATTGTCTGGACGAACGTCGTTCTGGCCTTCTGATATTGCTCAAACACTAAATCAAGTAAAAAAGTAACATGTATAATTGATGATTATGATTAACAAGTAAGAAAAACTACGAGAAAATACGATGTGAACACTGAACTATGTCAAAAGCATAGTCGAATTAGACTCGATATGAATGAAATAAATTGTAATTTTTACTAATTAAAAAAAAATGTAGGCCTACCAACAAATTTGTGTTTTGACTTTTATTATTTAATAAGGCGGTAGGGGACTATACTGTATATATACATTGTTTGCAAACCCTGGATGGAAGCATTAAAAGGACATTGAGATAGAATTGAATAAAGCAAGTCATAACTAAATCATGTTAACTTGTTTTGTGTACCCCCGGAAAAGTTTCCGTATGGCGCCACCACTTTTTCATTCGAAATAAAATAATATAGTATCTAATTTACCTGATTGATATATCCCTTTTTGTAAAAATGAGTGAAAAAGTGGTGGCGCCATACGGAAAGTTATCCGTACCCCCCCCCCCAAAAAAAAAGGGAAAGAAGAAAAGCGGTTTGCTATAGTATTATTATTAAAATTATTTAAAAAACACAACAAAACAAAATCGACAAAATAGTCCTAAAAACACATCTCAAAAGGTGTTATTCAGACTCATACCTTGCAATACTTGTCTCGAACTCATCTTGATAATTTTTTTCTTCTTTGAAAATCTTTAAAATTCTTCAAAAACACCCTTTTACGACGCCGTAACCGTACAACCTGCACCAGACAAGCAGCAAGAAGTTCCAACATTAAACATGTGTGTTGCTATTTTGTTGCTAAGGAAAGTTTTTTGACCTACCTTTTTATGAAACAAATATAAAAAACAAGTAAACAAATACTAAATATTTACAATTATATTTATGTTAAAAGCTCAAATAAATAAATTAATTGCCGAGTTATATTTTACATATTGAAATTACAGTATAATAACAAGATGAAAAAACAATATAAAATATGTTTTTAATCACAGTTTTTAAAATGAATAGTTACTACATTTTTCTCTTGAGGGCGCCCTGCTGTTTGTTTTGATAGACGTCTGCTGCTGACTGATTTAACAACACACACCGGTGGTAGTTCAAGCCTCAAAATGTCTTCTATTTTAATGAAAACAGTGCGATTGGTGCCGTTGAGAGTCGTCTCGCCATACTTCAGGAACATAACTGTACGTATTACTTACCGACTTGGTGAATACAAATTGTTTCCTGCAAAAATGTTCGGCTCTCAAAAGACAACTTATACCATGGAGGTAGTTCTACCTCCATGCTAGACATAGAGTAGACGACGACGCGTTTTCTTGAACTCAGTCAGGGTGGGCGGAGCTCCAAAAAGGGGAGGTTTTAGCCAATTTTAGGAGGCCGTATCTCGGAGACGATATGGAATAAAATCAATTTTGTGGGTGTGTTCATTTTGGCCATAGTGGAACAGTTTGACAAAGTTTCGTGTCAATCTGAGAGGGTCACTTGGGAACTTTTCAGAAATTTGGTTGATTTTGATATGGAAATGGAATGACCCGCAGATGTTTGGATAACTTTCCATCGTATGGCGCCACCACTTTTTCACTCATTTTTACAAAAAGGGATATCTCATTGAGGTAATTAGATACTATATTATTTCATATCGATGAAAAAGTGGTGGCGCCATATGGAAACTTTTCCGAGTTGTTGGAGTAATTTCACAAAGCGACAGCGCAAAATTGTTGATTTTAAACGGGCTCTCATCTGAAAAAGTTGTAGAATAGACGCTCCAAGACAAGAGCTCTATAACTGTTATATTATCAGGCTTCAAAACTGCCTTAAAGTTTTGTGGTAATACTACTTTGTGTGCGGAGGCACACATGTTGAGGTGACCGTAAGATGGAATAATTACCAACTTCAACATGTGTGCCTCCCCGCACACAAAGAAAGTAGTATTACAACAAAACTTTGAGGCAGTTTAACTTTAAATGCTCTGGGGCACCTTTGGCTCTATATATGAGTGGAAGTGACATTTTACCAGGAAAACTTTAATTTAAACTTCAAGTCAAAAGGGTATTAAAGACAATGGACACTATTGGTATTTGTCAAAGACCAGTCTTCTCACTTGGTGTATCTCAACATATGCATAAAAAAACAAAACCTGTGAAAATTTGAGCTTGATTGGTGGTCGGAGTTGCGAGATAACAATGAAAGTTGTGTGGTTTCAGATGCTTGATTTCGAGACCTCAAATTCTAAACTTGAGGTCTCGAAATCAAACTCGTGGAAAATTACTTCTTTCTCGAAAAGTACGTCACTTCGAAGGGAGCCGTTTCTTACAAAGATTTATACTATCAACCTCTCCCCATTACTCGTTAGCAAGTGAGGTTTTATGCTAATAATTATTTTGAGTAATTACCAATAGTGTCCACTGGCTTTAATTAGGGAGGAAGGCCTCTATTGACTCCTTTAAGTATCGTTTCAGGTTACTGCTGGACACAGTAACTGAGCACTGTATTCCTTTTTTTGAAATTTTGGCTTCAATATTTCTAAAAGAGGAGTACAGCAGTACGACCATAAAAAACAAACCAGTGGGCACCCCAGTTATGGGGTCTACATGATAGGTAAACTTTTGGCAGCCTTCTGCATCATTTTTTCCAAGAACTGTGTGATCTTAAAATGAAGCTTGCTGTCCCAACAGCTGAAAGGGTGCACACAAACCAAATTATGCTGAAAAACCCAACCTAAACTTGTAATATTCATTATATTTTTTATTTTAAAGGTACGTCATCTTGAAGTAGGTCCGAAGGGAACGTACATCAGTAAAAAAATACCTACATATGTGAAGCTAGAAGGTGGAAAGAAGTACTTCTGGTGTAAATGTGGTCTCAGTAAGAAGCAGGTATGTCTTGACACCACAAGCATCAAACTTGTCTGTTCCTTCTTTGAAAATGTTATGAACTTTACATGCAAGCTATATTCATTTCTTCGCTCGGCCCCAGCGGCCAGTCTATCCAGGACCGCTGGGATGGGCTAATCGCTTGCACAGGTTCTTGTTCAGGAAGTATCATGTATGCAGTGCATAGAAATATTGTGCAGTGTGAGTGTGATGCATGATGGGACTGCGCATTATTAAACCAATGTGCATGCATGATACCTTTGCCCATCCCAGCGCCTTTGGTTAAAGCAAGGCGCTGGGGACGAGCGAATGTTCATTTCCTGCAAAGAAACTATGTTGATGGGGTCCTTTAAATTTGAAGATTCAAACACCTTAGGGCCTACAGCCCAACTTTATAGAATTGGCTCAACTATAGGTTGGCAAAGGACCCAACTTATAGCTACTATAATACTAGGCCCAGGCTAGTATTGGTTCAAGCCCTTTCTGTTATATATTTTATGAACCATGGACAATCACAAACAACCACCACCAATGGAGGGCGCTATCTCCACACAAACCGCACTCATCTGCCCTTGGGAATCGAGTTCAAGTTTGGAACGCTCTCTTTTGTTAGAATTGAGCCATTTCGGTATTTTCATAAACTAGCGCAATAGGAATAGCAGGGTCTAGGAACCTAGAATAGGCCCAGGCCCACTATAAACCAGGTACGCAGCAGTGTTGTAGCTAGACCAATTTAAGAAGTGGGCTCTAAATCCAATTAAGTCCACCAAGGGCGAGTGGTTCAACACAATTTAGTTTAGGTGGGGGCCCAAGTATAGTTGGGCTGCCAAACATAAATGGGTTGATCCTATAGTTGGGGTGCAACAAAGTCTAACACTCCCATGAAAGTTAATTGGTGAACTACAACCAGAATATTCTCTTTTACCCCCATCAGCCGTTCTGCGATGGAGCACACAAACCAACCGAATTCAAACCTGTCCCAATTAAATTGGACAAGACCAAGTACGTTCTTCTCTGTCAGTGCAAGCAAACAAGCAACCAGCCCATGTGTGACATGACCCACGTCAGCGTTATGATGGCGTCATTCGGAAAGAAGATCGGTCTCGTTAAGAAATAAGCAATCCCAGGAATTTTCAAGACAGCCTTTACCTCTAAAAGCTTATATAGGGACTATGTGGTTTTTCTTTTCACCTTTTTTTTATTTCTGTAATTAGATCTCTATAGACTTTCTACTGATGTTAAACAAACCGTGCTGGTTGGCATGGACGGTCAAATGTTAGCAAAACATTCAATCGTGTTAGCAGGGTCGAACCAATTAAATTTGTTATGCAAACTTTCAATTAACTAAATGATCCGCAACAATTGGTTGCTTTGTTTCCAACAAATTCCAACAAATTGTTTGTGTTACATTGTTCCAAACTGTGGCAATTTTTTTTTGCTTTGCATTTATGGCTTTCCATAGTTGTTCAACCTCATATCATAATCAGTTCATCTTCCCAAAGATATGCACGTGTGTTTAAATCTTGCGACAACTCAAATTGTATGAAAATAACGAAACAAAATTGAAGGTCTATTCAAATAATGTGATATGATCTTTACAAAATGTAATGAAATTCAATTAAGGTTTTCTCATTCATGCTTGGAAAAATTCCAGTATTCTGCATGGGACGAAGAGACACTATAAAAGTAAAGTAATTATTTATAAACATTTTATACAAATGATTTTGCTTTCATAGATATATATGAAGCATTAGTAGTGTTCACCAGTTTTAACCTTTTTGTAAATCATGCGAGTACAAAATGTAACCACAAAATTTCCATAGGTTAGTTTTATGGTATAATATTAGGCCTGATACTCCACGGAGGCAGCATGGTCATTGCCTTGGTGCCCTTGAAATGCTCCAGTAGAACTTTACAATTCCTCATAAGTTGCCCTTTACCAAGGTGAATATGCCTTGGTGCCCTTGCCTTTTCAAAAACGAAGCAGGCCTGTAATATCTAAATAGGATTGAAACTAACAGTTGGTTCCAATTACCAAACATATACATGTGCAATCACTTTAAACAACTATTCCTTTCTCTTTGATCATCACCGTACGCCCAGACCTCTTTTGAGAAAAAATGTGGGTAAAAATTTCTCAAAATAATTATACAAAACATAAATCGGCTCTAGAATTGCAAAGGTCGTGGGTTCGAATCCCACCGAGTAAAATGCCCGTGATTTTTTCACAGGACTCGAGAAAGTACTGAGTATACAGTGCTACACACATCGGTGTATATGGGTAAAAAAAACAAAAATTAATATTCGTTAACCCAATGCAAATTTAACATCTAATAAATCTGCTGTCGATTTCACAAAGAGGTAGGACTCGTCTTATCTCGAGTTAGGACGAGTAACCCGTCCTAACTTAGGATGGGTCCAATGCATCCCAATGTCTTCGGATACGGAACTGAACTCGTCCTAAAGTCCTAAGATTAATCCTAAGTTAGGAAGAGTTTTGTGAAATCGACGGCTGGTTTTGTTTGAGAAACATGAAGTGTAACATTGGAAACATCAATTCAGATAATTGACCTTTACATTGACCTTTTTGGTTGATTGGAAGTAGGTCAGATCCTTCGGCAGCTTATGTCATATTGTACAAGCCATTTTCCAGCCGCTGTGGTCTCTAAAACGTTACTACTGGAGGGCACGGAGTATAGAGTGCATCAGGGTAAACCTTAGTCTGTATTTGTGGCGGTCTCCCTATTATGTATTAAAGCACCAGATGCAAGTTTTCTAAGCAGTAATAGTCACGCTTTTCAAAGACCAACTCGACCGATTCAAGGCAACGTGTTCCTTTAAAAGCTTTCTGAAATTGTGAAGGTTTACTGTTTGTGACAAGTTTCCTGCTTATAAATTTGTTCTTCAATATTTTCCGCTTAAAACAGGACAGGCTGATGAGATAGTGTCGGAATTCAAACAACAATTAAATTTTTACTTGTTTTTTATCATTAGCAGATTTTTCTTCATTAAATACTTTTTTTATGAAGCTTATAATTTTCTCAAATCTATAAAACAAAAAGTACTCATATTTTTGTGTCAAAATGGCAAAATAAAAGCATACTTAAGCAGCTCTAAGAAACTGGGTCCCAGCTAGTCGGCAGTACACTTGTTTTATTTATCAGAATCATTCACAAGGTTTGTAGTTTGAAAATAGTAACTTGTTTATTATTTTACAAAACTTATTCTTTCGATTGTAAACATCTACACCCTGCGTTCACAATATACGGTAAACAAATTGTGTAATTTCTATCCAAAAGCTTGCTTTTAATAAAGATGGTAGTGGTAGTAAGCATCCTGCTAAATTAATGAAATGGCCCCAGTAATAATAAGACTCAATAAAAGTATGTCAAAGTATTTCACCCACAAGAGAGGCAAGTTTTGGAAATTCGAAGAGATGTGGTTGGTACTTGCTAATACCTTGCTATAAAGTATGAGCATACTTCATGAAAATACCAAACTGTTGAGCTGTTTTGTCAAAGAGTAGACAATGTATTTCACTGAAACTTTCTCAGGTGACAATTATTGTCTCTCCTTAAAATGTTGCATATTCACCCTTAGGTGCACTCGCGGAATATGAACAAAAATGGCGCGTCTGCGTCCCATATCCAATTTGGCCTTCGGCCTCGATGGATATGGGACGCAGAAGCACTACACTTTTCCGTATTTCACCCGCGCTTGAGTGATAACTTCTATGACCCTAATCTATGACCCTAATCTATGACCCTACCTTTACATGAGCAATTGCCATTTTGACATTTTGGTAACTGTTTGAGGAAACGTTAATTTTCACAAGTTGTCGGTTTGTTTCTTGTGTCTAACGATGGTGCAGTGATTCTTGAGTTTTATAATTTATATACAAAATGTACAATAGTTAACAACAAAATCATCGAAGCAATAAATATTTTGGTGTATTTAAACCTTTTAAAGAGTTCATTTGATTCAGTTTTATAGAGTTAAATTCTACCCGCTGGTAGATGGTGCTATTTCTACAAGACCAGTACAATGGGTGGGTTTCATGGTCGTAACCAATAACTGTTTTGGTCAATGGCCAGTGATCAACCAATGGCAAGTTCACCCGTTAAGCCAAGCACTAGTGTCTCTGCAAACCTCACCAGAATTGTTATCCCACCATGCAAACTTTCAAATCTTACTCATTTAGTGAATCTGAACTTATGTTTGCATTAACTGGAATGCACCCTATTTTTTTTAGCTCCAATGAAAACCCCCAAAAAACATAATCATCTTGAAGGCCGGATGGCCACTTCAAGGTGAGAGCTACACTTAACTTATTGGCAGTCGACCCGAATCAACTGCCACCAGCAGAGGCACGTTGCCACCTACTCCTGCAGCAGAAACAGGGTTAACCCTTAACTGACCATAACGATGTATTTGGGCTGGGGTTGTCCATTATAGGAGCCTGGTTGGTAGAGCAGAATGCACTATTGGTTTGGGACGCTGTTAGTGTACTACCTAAACTTCTTGAAGAGTGGATGATGAGATAGGTTCTTCTTAGATTTACTGCTTTGGTATTCAATGTAAACCTGGTCGTCTGCACCGGACATGGAGCTCATGTTCCCAACACGGCGTACGTACTGCAAATAAAATACACAAAAAGATGATCAACTCTATGGCAGTGTACAGGCATGATATTAGGTCCTTGGAAAAAAGTGGGAAGCACAAAGACTGACCTACACGTACAAACAGTGTAGACTCTTAAATACATTTGGTGGCATGGTTGGCTTGAGCGTAAAGCACTCGCCTCTCACCAAGGTGACCCGGGTTCGATTCCCGGTTCGATTCCCGGCCAGGCCCATATGTGAGTTGAGTTGTGCGTTGGTTCTCTGCTGTGCCACGAGGGTTTTCCAGACCATCCAGTTTTCCTCCCTCGGGAAAAATCAAACACTTTCGCTCTTGGCTGTGCTCCCTGGTCATAATTGGTTGATGTGGCTGGCAGCCCAAGGCGCCATTGCATGCCTGCTTATTGAACCAGTGTAGTCGCGTCCTTTCGCACTTCAACTTAGAGTAAGGATGATTAGCCCCCAAATTATTATTATATTTCAGGCTATTTAATCACAATTTGTCAGGTTTTTCCAAGGGTGAAAAAGTCGGAAAACAGACTAAGGTAAGACAAATATTATGTTTAAGTGTAAAACCGTCGCATGGAACATCACATATGTGAAATACAAAATAAAATCGCTTCTTTACCTGTGAGGAACCCTTGGCGCTGTCACCGGGGATCTTTTCTTCCTCGGCGTCGATGTCTGAAGCTAACAGCACCTGCTGCAGCAACTGCTGCTGCTCTTGCTTCTTGCCGTACTTCAGGTTGCTCTGTCCCCCAAAAAAGGGAAAAAAAAAGAAAAAAAACTTTAATAGCTAGTATTAACAGTAATAATTGGTTTTTATAGAGCTCTTTACACACCTGAAGGGCATCCAAACATTATGACCCCTGGTCACAGAACCAATTATTACATTCCTTAAACCATCTCAGCTCCCTGGGGAGTATACAGCCTTTGCTACAAATATGCGCTACTCGGCTAAATTAATCACAAGAAACATCTCTGCCCTCACAGGTACCCATTTACCCCAGGGTGAAGAGAAGCAATTATAGTTAAGTGTCTTGCTCACGGACACAAGTTCTGATCTACATGTACACATGGAATAGGCTTTAGAATACTTTTCAGGCTGTTTTATCACAATTTATTAATATTTTGTTCAATATCATGCCTGGTGTCCTTAGATACCAAGAGTGTCATGCAGTTTATTTGTAGGTTTTAACGGGCATACCTCATCCATTCCGGCTAGTTTAGTGATGACTTTGAAGCTGTATCCCTGATTGACGAGGAAGCGTTGTCTCTTTAAAGAGTAGTACACCTCCTGAGTGTCTTGGGAGACTAGAGTATAGAAGAATGCGTTGTACTCTTCGGCTGCCGCTCCTAAACAGATGAACCAGGGGGAAAACGATAGTGAAGTGTGAGTAGGATTTGAAAATTTGAACGGTTTGAATTTAAATATGTGCAGTTACACCATGTACATGAGTGGATTTGCATGGTGGAGACACAATCTACTTAGGTTTCTGGAAGCACCATTTACAGGAGGATTTTAAACGTTGAGCTGATTTGTTGTTTTCCAAATGCCATTGTAGACACAAAGACAAAATAATAATAAGTTATTATTTTATTTAGCGCAAGTTCCAATATGATTTTGTTCATAAATGCGCTGAGCAATATAATATGAATAAAAAATACACTATAACAATATACCCTTACGCACTATTACACACATTAAAATGAATAAGGAAAAAGCAATAAAATACAATCCAAAAGCAACAACACCATCAAGAAAACATTAAAAAAAACATTAGAAAAAAGAATTCTGTAAACACTATAAAACAATTTTGTCAACAATAAGTTTTGATAAGAGGTCACTGAAACTTGTTATATAGATGGATTGCAGTATGCGTGTACGCGCTGCGCATGCACTTTTCCCTTGTTAATACATCAAAGATGGCGGTCGATGACGCGTATTGCAATCCATCTATTAAACTGACTTCTGTCGTACCTTTCTTGGCTCTGAGGATTCGTCCCAATCTCTGGGCCTCTTGCCTCCTTGAGCCTCCATGAGAGGAGATCTGGATCAAGACATTGGCTTCTGGCAAGTCAAAGGAGTTATCACCAACCTGAAGATTTGTGAGAAGGAAAGAAGTTACAGAACCAATGTCAATATCATCTCAGGTCTTTAAAGGCACTGAACACTATTATTAATTACTCAAAATAACTTTTAGCTTACAAATTTACTTGGTAACAAACAAAAGAGGGCTGTTGATAGGGTAAAACATTGTGATAGTTTGTTCCCTCTGAAGTAACATAATTTTTGAGAATGAGGTAATTGAGCCCAAACTTGAACAGGTTTGGGATTGAGCGTTGATGTGCCTTTAATTTGCCCCTAAAGAAATCGACTATCTTTTAGGAGTAACATTATTGAGAACCCTTACTCCATTTTAAAACCTACTCACCTTTGAGATGAAGATGGTGTTGACGAGAGGATTGTGTTGAAAGTTTTGTAGAATCTGCAGCCTCTCTCCTTGGCTGGTGGGTCCATAGATGTATGGTCTGATGAGGAAATACATTGTTTTATTTAAAATCACTGTCAAATTTAAACTCACCATCAAAAGATAGTTTTTTTAAGTCATCAGATGACTTGAACAAACATTACCATTTAATGAAAACTCATAACAAAATTAGTAACTCATGAAATAACAAAAATAATCACAAATTTATAGTTCATTATACAGCCCCCTCTCTCCCATCCCCCCAGAAAGGGAAAAAGAAAACTTACTTATCCATAGCAATAGCGTAATGCTTGAGAGCGAACACATTGTCTGAGAAAACAATGACTTTGTCGTTTCGTTGCTCGTGGAAACGCACCAGGAACTGGCAGGCACGGAACTTGTTTGGATTCATCACATACAACAGCTGTGAAAAAAAAAAAATCAAATTCTTTAGAAACACTTTTCCTGACATGCTGTTGTGACAAGAGACCAAAATGGAACTGAACCCCAAGATTCTTATCAATTGGGTGTGGTGGTCTAAAGCGCTAGAGTCAAGTTATGGAGTGTGAGTCAGTGAAGTCTGAGTTCAACTCACAGGCGCTTAAAATGTACAATCTAATAACCAAAAAGACGGGTGCCTTGTTTTATATTTCCATTCAACATACCAGCCTTTTCCTTGATCGAAGGCCCAAATACTCTCGGTAGAACTCAGGTGTCATCGGGCACCAGACCTCGGCGCACTGCACCCTGGCGATGAAGTTCATCCTCTGCAACTCCATCCAGTTGGCCTCGTAGAGCTTGGGCCCGATCAGGAAGTTCAGATCCGCAATTTTGTCGTCTTCCCGCACCAGGGTTGCGGTCAGGCCGAGCTTGCAGTGAGCCTGAACCACCGTCAGAACGCGGCGGAACTGTTTGGCGGGGATTGTGTGCACCTCTTTAAGAAAACAACACCAAGAGAAACACAAAAAAGTTAAATGTAAACTTTTCTTCTTGCTATGTCCTAAGACCATCAACCCTTCCCTCAAAAGCATTGGTGACTGTGTTTAAAAAAAAAAAAGAGTATGAGAAATTGTCTTACATCACAAGGCCCTGGACGGCCATTTCAAGGTAAAGGCTACACTAACTGATTTGGGCTATCTACCCAAATCAATTGTCACCAGGGGCAACTTTTTATGAAGCAATTATGGTAACGACACATTCAAATCCTTCTGATCACACATTCCATAAGAGAATTTCCCTAGGGCCTAAAGAACAATGGAGCCTAGGGCCTCTGGAGCACTACAACCAGACCTGTCCCTTACCATCCAACAGCATGAGACCCCACTCCTGATCACGTAACCATTTCATGACCTGCTCAGCCTCCCACGATCTCTTGGTTGAATGTGCCACCATGGAGTACGTGCTGATGCAGATATTACACCCTGCAGGAAGAAAACACACAGCTATTTGTACATTTCATTGCAAAAACAATGTTGACTCTCGTCAGCTCAAAGATATATTAAGCCCTTGTACCAACGGCACACATGGCCTAAACATCTGTGTTGTCACAAATTGAGGCTTGTGAATAACGCCAGATACCAGCCTCCTACCAGTTGCTTTGCATCCATTCACACAGCGGAAATTTGTAGTCCACAAACATGTACACATGCATTACATTGTGAATAAAACAACATTATATATAATAACATTATACACACTACAGCAGCTGATGATCAAAGCTTAAATCACTGGATGTTTATCCAACGGAATCATTGTATCCTTAAGGTGAAAGACTTGGGACCAGTCTGCGTCATACACAGCTACTACTGCCATGCTCACCATTGAGGGAGGCAACTGGTAAACATGTAAATGCTGTGTTACCATTAGATTTTAAATCGAAAAACACAAAAAATATTATATTAAACAGTGTATAAAAATATGCGTACAATAGCAAAGAATTTAAACTATAAAAATATCAAAAAAGACGATCTTTAATAAAAACTTTAAAAAACTGCAAGTGGAAAAATTGTTCCAATACAGCAAATGTCTTCAGGATAAAAACAAAAACTGTTTGCTTTTTATCAGTCAAGAAACATAAAGGACAGCCAAAATGTCGTTACCCATTGGTTTGTCCTTAGCATCTGATGTGAAGCGACACACCATGGAGTCATCCACTGTTGACCACATCTTGAACTGTGACCTCCACTGCTCCACAGCGACCCCAGACGTACAGAGTACCAAGCAACGCTTACGCACTGTACAGGCTGCAGTCACCCCGACTAACGTCTTACCGGCACCTATAATAATAATTACAACATTTATAGATAGAGCGCTAAATACGTAAGTTTCTAAACGCTATAACCAGATTGACAAAACAGTTGGGTCCAATGAAGCTGCTTGAATGTGGGTAGCTTGTTCCAAAGTGTTGGAACTATGACTGAGAAAGCCTGATCGCTATAGTGTGTCATCGTGCGGGGCCCTGGGGAAAGCTGGAAATGAGCAATTGAAAAAGAGCGAAGGCAACAAGTAGCTGATGATAGTCAATATGAACGAAGGGCTACGAGGTCTTGGAAATATACTATGGCCAAATTAAGAACAACTTTATACACAAAAAGAAGAATTTTGAAGTGGATATGTTGGTGATTTTGAAGCCAATGAAGAGAAAGAATGATTGGCGTGCTGATTTTTGTTGCTGTTACAGTATGAAATGATAACCGGCCAAAATTACTAGTTCATCACTAACGCATCATTCAGAAGCACTGGGACTATTTTCGTAAAACTCTCAAAGAGGGCCCAATTTTAAAAAGCTGTTTTAACAGCTTAAAAGCAGAAAATCTTGGTTTTTTTTTTAAAGAAATGAACGGGGTAGCAGATGCAGCAATGGTATTACTATGGTGTTCTGGCCGGTAGCCTATTTTTACTAAGCAAACATTTCTTTCTACTAAGCAAGTTTATATGCTTACAGGCTTTATGAAATAGGGCCCAGAAAAAACTTCCTTAGAGCTAAGCGACAAAAATAGCTAGTTACTGGCAACAACGATAAGAAACACATGGCATTTTTGCCGGTAACCTATTCCTGCTTAGCAAGTTATTAGTGTACTAAGAGTATGGACACCAAATGTTGTAAGACATACACCTGTAGACTGTTAAAGTTTACGATAAAATGTGACTGATTTGCCACAATGCATCTTTTATAGGCAAATAATAAGTGACAACTTCTGCCAAGCACTGGGTCTATTTTCAACCAGTATGGAGTATATAGAAAAAGTGCTGGGAAGGAGACCATTAGTGAGTTTATACATTGTACATGAAGCTCCGGATATGAAGTGTATTGATGTCATTAACAGTGAGAGTGTTGAGTTGTCTGAAGAAAGAGGCAGAGGGCTCTTGAGGACGAGAGAAAATACAGGACTTACCACACGGGAGCACGATGACCCCTGACCTTGCCCGTCCATTTCCGAACATCTTACGGAGGCTCTTTTCCTGGTATGGTCGTAAAACTGTGGTCGGTTTCAAGTCAATACTACAAAAAAGTTGGGGAAAGGGGGAGAGGGTAAGTAGAGGTTTTTTACAAGTATGATGAAGATGAATCTAAGCAACTATTTAACCCTTCTACTTTAGGTCTCATTTTTTAGCGAGTTGACAACCATTGAAATACCATTCAACCGATCAGATTTTCTGTTGAAAACATGGTACTTTGGTTAGGAACCATTTTTGCTAAGCAAAGTTTGTTGTGCTAAGCATATTATAGTACATGAGGAAAAATTGTAAAAAATTTGTCTCCCGGCTGAATACCTTAAGTCGGGATTGTGAGTGTCATTCCGGAAGTCATATTCAGCTAGAAGTGGATAATCCAACTCGATACACCTGCAGGAATGTAAGGATTTTTTAATGAATAAGGGGAAAAAAGGTGATGGAGAAGGGGTTGTATAGGTTCTTGGCCATGGGATAATGGACCAAGCTGAGAGCGAGGTTTATTATGCCAAGACCAAAACCTTGCCCAGTCTTAAATAGATGGCAAGGTATGAGATTTAACAAGCGGAAACTTTGAGAAAAGTTGAGGAATAATGAAAATATTTTACTCTTTCAAGAACCAATCATGCAATTAATGAAGAAAAACACAATTATACCTAAATATTATATTAAAGTGACAATCTCACCATCGTTGTAAGGTCTTAATCTCTTCTTGCTGGACCACCTTAGTGGTCCGACATTTCGACCCTAGCAGAGTCTTTTTCGAAGGCTTAAATAATATAATTAGACACCTGTTCATGTTTGTTGTGTTGTCATTTAGTTTTCAAGAAAGACTTTCCTAGGGTCGAAACATCAGGCCATTAACTATTTTTGTTGTTGGTTGGACGGTAAAGCAGTTTGCAACAGCTTATTCTATTTTCTCAATTTTGAGGAAAGTGCTAATCTCACCGTCGTTGTAAGGTCTCGATCTCTTCTTGCTGGACCTCGAAGGACACAGTCTGAAGCTCCTCCCCCTCCTCATCCTCCCGGTCGATCTTCTCGTAAAAGTTGAAAATATCTGACGGGATCTCCGCTTTGTCCCCGTTCTGGTCACCGCCGTCTGGGCCGGACGACGGGCCCGCCGTACTACTGGAGTTGGAGTTAGGTTGATTGAGCTAAAAGAATAAATTTGTTTTAATAGATGTTTGAAGAATAAATTTGTTTTAATAGATGTTTTATTTGCATCGAGATAAAGAATATTTATTTTGTTTTTTTTTACAGTTATTCACCGACGCGTGTTAGCACTGTATACTCAGTACTTACCCGAGTTCTGTGAAAAAAAAATCACAGGCATATTATCTAGGTGGGATTTGAACCCACGACCTTTGCAATTCCGGACCAGTGTTGTTCCAACTAGACCACTGAGATTGCCTGGTGGCTATCGTAGGTCATGGGTTCAAATCCAAAATGAATATAGTAATTTTGATGTTCACCAAAAGTATCAACAAAAAAACTGTCCGGGGCTGGTTTTTTAGTAAAAGTTAGGAACATGACAAATTCAATATATATAGGGGCGAGTAATAAAAATAACAACTATTTCACTATCTGTGGAAATTTGGACTCAATTGGTCTTCGAAGTTGCAAGGGGATAACGAAAAAAAAAAAAACACCCTTGTTGCAAAAATGTGTGTGCTTTCAGATGTCTAATAAAAGGCTTCATGCCTGAAGTCTTTTATTATTTGAGTGAGAAATTACCTCTTTCTCAAAAACACGTTATTTTAGAGGGAGCTGTTTCTCACAATGTATTTAAACTATCAACAGCTCTCCATAGCTCGTAAATTTTTTGATGCTAAAATTTATTTTGTGTAATACCAATAGTGTTCAGTGCCTTCAAAGTGTAAACCATTACTAAAGACGGTTTCAAACTAAGAACAAAATTATACAAAGTCTCATACCTTCAAAGCTGACTGTCCGGATAACTTGGACACCAGAAAGCCTTCGCTCTTCTCCTGTCCCTCATCATCAAGATCCTCTCTCCGACGACACTGCTGTACAACCGGGTCTTTTAACAACTTCTGTAGAACATCCTGGTTACACAAATTTATAATCAGTTATCACACAAGCAGGAGTGGAATACGTCTGCGCCCCAATATCCAACACGGTCTTCAGCCTCGATGGATACAGTATGCAGAAGCAATATACTTTTCTGTATTCCTTTAGCGTGCACAGTGATAACAAATTTATCTTAAATCAAACTTGAAGCATAGTAAAGATGGACGATGATCACCTTTGTATTTACATTAACTTCTTATAAGCTCTTTGTTTTAGCAATTAGCTTATAAAAGTGCAATACACAGGGTTAGAACACACATATGATAACCTGTGTGATATAAGTTTATATCGACCAATCCGAGCAGACAATGATTTGCCCATGGGTACAAGTCGAGGCAGAGGTTGCCCTGAGTTGCGTGTGCTAGAGCTCAGAATAGCAGCGACTGAAAGAGAACAGGTAATGGCGGCGACTCCAGGAATGCGCCCAAATTAAAATTTGAAGATGACGTGGCACTGATGCAAGTCTGTAATAAACAAATCAAGCAATAATTCTTCAGCCCTTACACAGAATAGCTTTGTTTCCGCCCCCTGTTGTGCTTAGTTACTTACTGGTTGTGTGCTTTCCACAAAGTAGCGGTTGTGTTTGAGAACCAACTTTAACTTTCCATAGCTGAGTGTACACAACTGTAAAGAAAAATTGAGACAAAAGATCTCAAATTTCATTGCCACAAAATACCACAGGAGACTGTGGAGACCAAGTCCACAGTACACAAGTCTCGGGGTGTCCACATACCAGGGCCCAATTTCATAGAGCTGCTAAGCACAAAAATTTGCTTAGCATGAAATTTCTTCCTTGATGTAAACAAGATTACCAACAAAATTTACATTTGTTGCATATTTCTTGTTACTGGTATTCAGCTGTTGTTTGCTTATCCTGAAAATCACGTGGAAATTTGGTTGGTAATCCTGTTTCTATCAAGGAAGAAATTTCATGCTAAGCAAATTTTTGTGCTTAGCAGCTCTATGAAATTGGGCCCAGCTGTACAAACAGAAGCAACCACCCAATATTAATTTTGGTTTTTACCCATATACCGATGTGTGTTAGCACTGTATACTCAGTACTTTCCCCGAGTCCTGTGAAAAAATATCACCGGCATGTTACTCAGGTAAAACAAATTTAACATCTCTTACAACCACCCAATGCTAGCCTGGAAGGTTTGGCACTTTATGGAAGTCTGTGGTACCAGTGTAAAGGAGGATTTATTAGGACGATATGATGCAAGTTATGCAGGAAAAAACACTGCATTACAACAATAAACCTCCTCCATCAACTCCACTGGCTCCCAGTCCATCAGTGAATTTTTTTCAAGATCCTCACCATTGTATACAAATGTTTTCATAATCCGCTCGTAGATATCTCACCAGTCTCATCAAGGTTTACCATCCCGGACGACCTGACCTCTGTTCTGGTTGGGACAGTACACTCTTGGCAGTTCCTAAGGTACATTCTGCTGCTGGGGATCGGGCACTTCACGCACATGCCCCACACCCTCTCAATCATCATATTCATTTAACTGAACCACTTGAAGTTTTCAAGAAACAACTTAAAACTTTTCTGTTCATTGGTTGATTGCTAAGGACCACAATTGTTAAGTGCCTTTATTTATCCCCTTGTTTAAATTCTCGTATAAGGGCACTCTATAATAAAAATAATATCAAAGTCTTATATATCTACCAACAAGGTACTATAGGCGCTTAGTATATACATTCATACAGAAAGATAGGTTATTAAAGAAATGAATTCTGAGAGCCCGCATGTAGCACCTTATAAGGAATTACAAGGTGCTACGGCGCATTCAACAGCCACAGCCAGGAACACTGGGGCGGCCTCTTCTCTTTTCTATAAATGCCTGTTATAATTAGTTAAACAATTACCTTGATATATTCAATGATACCGTCCGGTATGGAGGTCTTGCTGAGCCGGCGGAGATACTCGATGATGTCATTGGTCTGCAAACCGACAGAGACGGCAGCGTAGAGCGAGTAGGCAGTCAGCTTGTACTCATGGATGTGCTCGGGTCGACACACCGGCTCTGAGATCGCGATCAGGAAGTCGTGGGCGTGTTTGTAGACAGGGGAGAACGATTCCAAGAAGATGTGTCCGTCTGGAGCCTGTGAGGGAGGGGGGGGGGGGGGGGGGGCTTAGTATTAGTGTAAGTAAATAGCAGTTTACTCTATGTTCTCTTGTAATTGTGGTCAGCTGTCCAAATGACGCGCAGCTTCCTAAACCATTGCTGCCCAAAAGTATTTCATTATTTTCTTATAATAAATCTAAGACTTATATGAAGCAATTTCCACAGCTACATTGAACTAAAAAAAAAAAGAAAAAAAGAAAAAAAGAGACACTGCCAACAGAGGCTGAACTTGAATTATGCAAAGGAATCACATTACACCAGCTTTCTCTCTTATCAGTGGTCAACTGGCAAAAGGCCAGTTAAAACACCTGAAAACCAGTTAAAATTTACTCCAAGTGGATTTGATAGGCTGTTGAAAAAAACCTGAACTATGAGCATAAAGAGTGAAAGCTTGCGAGCACCCAGTGTGACAGCTTGCGAGCACCCAGTGTGACAGCTTGCGAGCACCCAGTGTGACAGCTTGCGAGCACGAAAGCTTGCCGTTGGGAAGCTTATCTTTGGTTTTGAAAGCCATACTTTGCAATCTGGGGTGTTTGATTTGGTTTTATCTTCATTTTCTTATGAATTTGATCTTAGTTATCAAATGTTAACAAACAAAAAACAAAAACAAAGTTTGGTGGGTGTTTAAAGAAATGGATTTCCGGTAAAAAACAGAGAAATCACATCCCTGTTTTTTGTTTACGTACTAGCCATAACGGTCTTGATTTGTGGTCTAGTTTAAGCTGCAGGTTTTTTCGGTAGTCCTTAGCGCCGTACTCGTCTTCTTCTGTTTTGTCCTCCACTACTCTAGATGCACTCCCAGGTAATTCGGTCACACCTTTTGGTGAAAACAAGAGTGATTTTATGAAAATTACAAAATAATTTGAGAATCTTAGGTTGTCGTGGCCGAGCGGATAAAAGCACTGAACTAGTGCTTCTGTTCAGCAGATTGTAGGTTCCAGTCCTGTCCAGGGGTAAATGGGTCCCAAGATAGTTATTGTGATATATATTTAGCTTAGTAGCCCATATTTGTTGCATGGGCTGTATACCCCCCAGGGAGATGAGATGGTTTAAGGAATTAATTAAAATGGCCCAGTGACCAGGGGTTATTATAATGTTGGAAGCCCTTTGAGGCACCCTTAGGTTGCGTAAAGCGCTAACGCACCATCAGCTCCTTGAGAGTCTTCATCCTGATCAACCTCTGTGAATTTAGCCTTCTTGCTTTTACTCTTCTGTCCGTCTGCAAAAAAATCATAACAAAAATGATGGTATTTGTCAAATTTGAGCTGGACCGCCACTTTTTCACCAAAAATACAATAGATTTTTATAGTGTTCTCCTCAAACCCATTGGGCATTCTGGACCAAAATTTGAAGTTTTCCCTAAAAAGCATGCTGAATTGAGGTCCTCTGAATACGTTGCACGCCGTAGAAGTAAACTCCGTTACAAAATTTCCATATCCTACCCCCACTTTTTAAAAAATTCATTTTGAAATAAATTCAAAACGAGTGGAACTCATTTACCTATATGTGACTCAACTATGGCTGGGTTAGTCTTGGTTCCAAGACCATTGGTGTTGCGCGGTCACACACAACCAACGTTCCGATTATGCACGGCAAAAACTGTCCACGCTTGTAATGAACGAACGCTAGCGGGCGCTCTGTTTCTCTGCTTTAGATCTCACCATGTCCTGTGCTCACCATGGTCTTGGATATTTGCAAATTGAAGGCGTGGCCAGACTATGTAAATTACTTTTAATGTATGCAATATTCATGTCACGTGACGAATCGAAGATGACTATTCAAACTAGATCGAGTCAAAGGTCAATATGATCGGCGGTCTATTTTTAATAATCTTTGCTCAAAGAGTGATTCCGTGGTCATTATAGGCCTATTCAAAGGAAAACAGTGAAATTTTAAGTACAGGTACCTATTCAGATTATGGATACGTGACGATTTGAAATCGTAAATAATGGTCAAAAATCGAACGTAAAATAAGCATTCAGAGAGTCCGTGTATCGGACGCTGTATGGCCCCACGGCGTGGAGCAATCGGAACGTGAAACTGAAATAAGCCTTGTGGAATATCACGTACCGCCCATGCCGTGTCTCGTGGGGGTTGGAGGTGTTAAATCCCAGGCGCTATGAACTCCCAGCTTGCGGGTGTCGAGTCCGTTGTTTCTTATGATCGCAACGTTCCAATATGCTCCATTTTGATTCATGGCCCCCTAATTTCTTTTTGTTATGAGTTTTCAGGTAATTTTGATGATGTCAAAACGTAGGAATATCGCATTTTGTTATATTGACAGTGTTATTGTGTGAGTAGCTTACAAAAATTATGAGAATTTTGTATAAAAGGTTTAAATAAAAATAATGCTAAAACAACCTCAAAGCATAATTTTGTCAAACAAAGTATTATTTTTTAATTCTGTGAATGAAGAGTTATTTTTGAGGTAATGATTAAACTGGGCAACTAGTGGAATTTAATGACCCGACTATTCGCCTCAAATAACTGGGAGTTGAATAGCAGTAGTCGCCGCTGGACAGGCAATCAAAATTCCAAATTTCTCATGAGTTATTCCAAAAGATATTGTTACGACTACATTCCCAAAATTTTTTATATGGTTACGTTCCAAGCTACGCAGCTACTCGGCTACGTTAACGTTCCAAGATACGCTTAGGTCTACGGTTCTTCAAGTAACACTATAATATCAAAAGGTATGTTTTCAAGCCCGAGTCAAGCTACGCTTACATTCCAAGATACGCAGCTACGTTTACGTTCCAAGATACGCTTAGGTCTACGTTCCTTCAAGTTACACTATAATATCAAAAAGTACGCTTTCAAGCCCGAGTCAAGCTATGCGTACGTTCAAAGATACGCAGCTGCGTTTATGTTCCAAGATACTATGCTTCAGTCCAAGATATGATTACGTTCCAAAAGATGTCAACGTTCCAAGCTACACAGCTACTCAGCTGCGCTACAGATCTGCTTACGTTCCTTCAAGTTACGCTATAATATCAAAAGGTACGCTTTCAATCCCATGTCAAGTTACGCTTACGTTTCAAGATACGCAGCTACGAATTACGTTCCAAGATATGCTTACGCTCCACCAAAAGATACTGTTACGTTCAAGCTACGCAGCTACTCAGCTACGCTTATACACTCCAAGATACTATTAGGTTACGCTACAATATCAAAAAGTACGCTTTCAATCCCGAGTCAAGCTACGCTTACGTTCCAAGATATGCAGCTACGGTTACGTTTCAAAATACGTTCTCCCAAAGACGCTTTTGAATCCCTCAAGATTTCCTTCCAAGATTAAAAAACTTTCACTGTGAATAACACTACAGTGCCCACCAGTTAATATCTGTTTGGCAGAAAATACTGTACAAAATTTCTTTACTATCCAAAAATTTACTTGGCACTACATTAACTTGGGCACTACAAAATTTCAAATTTAATTAAAAATTGGCTGGCAACCATTTTCTGCTAAGCAATACTATTTTGTGCTAACTATAAGCAAATTGTTTAGCCAATACAGGCTTCATCAGTGTGGGCCCTGGCACGTCGGGAGCATAACGCCACGATCGCATTTCAAGCTGCATATCATGGCAATGCAGTAGTCTGGATCTGGACATTATACATAGAAATGTTTGTGCTGGTACCACAAACCTTTCTTTATCGTATTTCCACCCTGTGTCAAAGTTTCAAATCCTGCTGATCTGGACATTATTATACTCTGATAAAAACATATATACCAAAGACACTATAGTATCTTTGTATATACCCACACACAGAGTAAAGCAAAAGTCATGCAACGGAATTACTGCATGCATTGTACGCTACATGCACAACACTGATGAATTATTCATGAGCCAACCGCAACACAGCCTCTGATTGGCTCCACCGGAAAGTCGGGGGAGATTTGCCGAAAAACAATAAAAAAGTTAAGACCCGTCGTTGCAAATATTCAAGACCATTGTGAGATCTAAATCAGAGAAACAGAGCGCCCGCTAGCGTTCGTTCATTACAAGCGTGGACAGTTTTTGCCGTGCATAATCGGAACGTTGGTTGTGTGTGACCGCGCAACACCAATGGTCTTGGGACCAAGACTATGGCTGGGTAAGAGAAAGTAATTCCTATAATTTATTTTTCACAAGCCAAATAAAAGTTATGGTTGTAGCGCCCTCTTTTGATCACAACTTGTGAACCACAATGACAATCCCCGATCCGTGTTCGTTAGGAAAAACAAGCCTGATATTACTGTTATTCAAAACATCGGAAACCATTATTTATGGGTCAAAATAGCAGTCGGATAACTTTCCGTATGGCGCCACCACTTTTTCACTCATTTTTACAAAAAGGGATATGTCAATCAGGTAAATTAGATACTATATTATTTTATTTCGAATGAAAAAGTGGTGGCGCCATACGGAAACTTTTCCTAGCAGTCTTGGATTGGCAACAATTGATCATCTTTCCATGGACTTACCTCCATTTTTTCTGTCTCTTTTCCCCATTTCAGAGGGCTGCCATTTGTGGTATCACCACCGCTTTGCCACTTGCAAAAGGCACTGTCAATATTTTTGTGTACACACACAGTTATATAGCCCAGCTTGCTAGTATCTAGTCTTCTTGCAAGACGTTCTTTTGAGTTGGTAAAACCATACGTAGCGCGGAGCGGATCGCGATAGCGGAGCGGTTCGCGATAGCTGATCGCAACAATGTCTTGGATCAAGACTAACATATATTGCATGCATGTCGTCGTCACAGGATTTGAACCACACTATTTTTTTCACAGAGCTGGTACTTAGCGAAAAAACTTATTGTTGAACTCTCATTACGATTATAAAGTTACCAGCGCAAGCAGTGTCTTGTACCCTGTTCATGTTAAAGAACTCGATGATCGATCCATGATGAACACATGTGTGGAACGGTGGAACTGATCACAACACACTACGGATGCAATCTCCTGGTCACATTCCAGATTCTTTTTTTGTGGAAGATGATAAAACCGGAGGCTTCTCTGGTTGATTTGTCCATCGATGATTTGTCGAAAAGTTAAAACTATGGAAAATAATGGAATAGATTTCATATAGAAAAAATAGTTCGGTAAGTATTCTCTTTTATTTTTATATTATTTCATTTGGTGTTCGTTCGGGCCAACAGCCCGGAACACCTCTTATTCATTTTATTTTTATAAAAATATAAATCTACTCTTCCTAACCTAAAATAGTACTATTACTTATTTTAATGGATAACTTTCCGTATGGCGCCACCACTTTTCACACATTTTTACAAAAAGGGATACGCCTATCTCATTGACATTGAGGTAAACATGGTAAATTAGAATTAGATACTAATTATTTTATAAAACTTATTTCATATCGAGTGAAAAAGTGGTGGCGCCATACGGAAACTTCCCTATCATTTTTTCCCGATGGCTACCTTCCCTTTACAAAATATCACGCCATTCATGCGAAATAATGAAGTGACGCCACAGGTGTAAGTTACATTGTAACATTGTACAATGCCCTCGGTTTCATGCCCTCTGTGCAGGCGTCATCCGTGGTGAACTACTGGCCCTCGCTTGGGCTATTCAAAACCATGAAATGCCACGCACCTCAAGCATATTATTAATCCTAGGTGTATTGCTTAAGCTGTATCAAGATGTGCATGATCAAATTTGGTAATTTGAGATATTCAATATTACCATTTTGGCTGCTTGTCTGGTATTTAGGCTGACAAATTTGTAATTTTTGCTTTCAAAAGTTTTAATAACTTCATTTATAAAGCTATTTTTAGATCGTTTTTAAATCTGTTTATGTAGCTTTTTTAAAAATCTTTGTTCATTGATTTTTCCATCTGTTTTTCCTCGAACAGTACAATGCAGGTTTGAATTTAAAAAAAAATGAAGTCATCTGGAGGAGGAAGGGGGCCCGGAGGCCAAGACAGAGGGCCCCAGAACCTGAGTCGCGCCAAGGTTGCTGTACACAAAATGATGCTTAAAACAGCAGAGAGCAATAAGAAAACAACCAACAATAAAAACAAAAGCAGGGCTAAGGTGGATCCTAGGGAATCCATGTTTAAGGGCCCTCAAGGACTGTCAAGGAAGGAGAGGCGGAGGCAAGCAAAACAGGAGAAGAAGTCCAAGATGATTGCTCTCCATTCCAAGAAGTCGGTAAGTCTTGCTGCTTGCCAAACTTCAAATGTAGGCTTGGGCAGTTCACTGATTTTTGGAACAGGTTCCAGTACCAGAACAGAATGGAACTGAGGTAGCAGGAGACTGTAAAAGTTTCTAAACTTTAAGATGTTGGTAACCTTTCTAGCAAATCACTGCAGCACCAGTCAGCTGATCCAAGACGCACAAAAGTGCATTGAAGGAATGTCCAGAAAACATGCACGGTATCAATATTGTTTCCAGACTTTCAGATAGTAGTTCAGATGGAAGTGGAGTTTTTTACGCCAGGATCATGGTACTATTACAGCAACAGCATTTAGCAACACTCATAGCAACAGTAAAGCTATGCTGAATCCACACATTTTGACAGCCTTATCTAAGTTTTAAAATATGTTATTATTGATTTACCAACCTGTACTCTAGTCTTTCAATCAATCAATCAATATAACATTTATTACATCATCCTAAAAGCAGAGGCTTGTAGTGGATGTGCCCGTTACAACACAAAACAAAACAGGATAACAGGAGTAAATTATTTGTTTTTATATGCAGGGCACCTCAAGTGATAAGGTCGGAGGTCATCCAGGATTACTCCAGACAACCGATGCAGAGGTACCAGGGAAGAACAGGGAGAAAAACAAACGCAAGAAAATCAATAGAGCAAGGAAGCTGAAGGAAGTACGACAGTCTTTCAAACTGTTTTTGAGATATTTTTCCCAACCCAGCATTCTGGTCCGCTGGCCAAATGCCAGTTTGAACACCTGTAGACCAGTCAGAATTCTCTCCAAATGGTTGGGCTGGCTAGTTCTGTTTAGAAAAGCATCCCTATTTAATACAAACTATGGACTATCAACAAAGCTGATGGACTGGTGAAATGACAAGCCAACTGGCCCTACTGGCCAGTCACTAAAATGTTAAGGGCAAACCCTGATAACCAACCAACATTCCCCTAATTCCTACAAGATCCATACTCAAAGTTTCTTTTCAAAATAAACAAAAATTACGGAGACGTGTTGATAGTATAAAACATTTCGGGCGAAATAGTACCCTTTTCAGAAGTAACATAGTTTTTTTTAAAGACGTAATTTCTCATATTAATATTTGAATCTAATAAAAAACTTCAGGCCTGAAGCATTTTTAGGCACACATATTTGTGCGACAAGGGTGTTTTTCTTTCATTATTCTCTTGCAACTTCAACCACCAATTGAGTCAAAATTTTCACAGGTTTGTTATCTTATGCAAGGAATACACCAAGTGAAAATACTGGTCTTTGACAATTACCAAAAGTGTCAAGTGCCTTTAAAGATAACTACAACTCTATGGTTTGATCACTTGTGACCCCAGGAGCAGGAGGCAGCCAAGAGAGAGGAAGAGCTGGCTGAGGCTAACAAGGACGATGAGAAGACAATCAAGAGGCTGGAGAAAGAGCTAAATTTTAAGAAGAATAGAAAGACGAAAGCCAAGATTACGCCCTCGATCTTCAAGGCAGATGGGCTGGACTGTATCCTTGAAATATTTACTTTAAATAATCTGTCAGTGATTATAATTTGGATTGTTTTGATTCTCTGTATTATAAAGCTAGTAAATTATGTGTAAATAAATCATGTGTGAATCAAGGCAGTCTCTGGTATCTGTCTCTGCCTTTCACCCTGGTTCAAGCTCGGACCATTGCATTGCTTGTGGATTGGGTTTTCCAGTCCTTGCCTGACGCTATGGGTTTTCCCTATCGGGGATTTCCTCCCACGTCTAAAACTGAAATTCGTTCATTGTCTTCTCAACAAAGAGTTGGTGTGATGTTAATGTTGCTTTGTCGACTGTATAATTAAATGAAGTGCAAATGAAAGAGGGAAGATAGGTTAAAGTTAAATTTCAGCCTGATGTGCAGATTAATCTTTGCACATTATATTTGTTTCCTTTACAACTTGGAAAAAATCAGACCTTTTGGATTTTGTAAATGCTGACTCGGAGGACTTTCTGAAGGATATTATGCATGACGATGACACAAGAGGTGATACAGACAGTGGGGATGATAGTGACGCAGACAGTGAGGACTCCGCACATTCAGGCACAGTCACAACAAATTCCAAATTCACTAGTTCCAAAGCTGGGAGCAGAATAGAGGATGGTAGCGAAGGTGATGAAAGTGAAGATGACCAGGGGTTCTCAGGGGATGGAGACGACTTTGATGAAGATGAAATAGAAAACGAGGAGGCTGAGGTCACGTCTGACAGTGACAGTAAAAACAAACCATTCGACAAGAATGGGCAGTCCAGCAAGGATTTGAAAAATTCCAAAAAGTCTGCAAAAAGGAAACATTTCGAAGAAAGCAATTCTGAAGATGATTCAGAAACAGAAACGCCTCGGAAACTACCAGAAGTGAAGATGGATCCGTATGGAAATTTGATTGGCGAGGAGAAAAAGGCGACCGGGACGTACATTCCGCCTCAGAAACGAGCCAAGATGATGGGGCACGACGAGAAGAAACAGGAACAACTGGACAGACTTCGTAAGCAGCTGAAAGGTTTAATCAACAGGTGAAGTTTTTTGTTGATAAAGTTGATTGAAGTTCCGCCCCTTAAGTGTGTTGACCAATCACTGCTACTTCTGACTGTACAAGAGTTTGACTGATAGAATAGATTGAGCAAAGAATTTCGGCCCCTTTAGTGTATTGACCAATCACTGCTGCTACACTCGGTTTTATGGTCTAGTACCAAGCCCTGCCCCCCGATTTCACGAAGCGCTGCGACGCGTCGCAAGAGCAAGTTGCGACCGGTTACACGTCGTAAGTTGCGAACTCGTCGCAGCCGCGACGTGTCTTATAGGTCTGCGATGCATCGCAAACCCTACGATGCGTCGCTACTTGCGATGAGTTTCGTGAAATTGGGGGCTGGTCGGCAAGGAGAAGTTTCCCATCACACAGTGCAATTTCTGCATAGTTGCGTAGAGTTGTGGTAATTTATTTTGCTTCAGTCCGGTTACAACCCAAGACCTTCTAGTCCTTGGTTTCCCTCTATTTCTTCAAAAGTTTCGTCATGGTTAATGAAACCACCTGCAGCTGGGTGCATTTTGTGCGCGTCATCGCAGGCTGGCCTAACGATCAAGAAACGAGAGATGCCGCACTCGTCCATCCCAGCTGAGTGGCGTTGCTAGGCCATCGGAGTGTTGGGTGGGGGCTTTTGCTCTACCAGAAGTTGGACCAATGTTTCAAATCAATACTAATGATTGTGATATTCTGCGTGTTTTCTAATCATTAGATTGAGTGAGTCTAATGTGCAGTCTATCAGTGGACAGATTGAAGAATTGTACCTCGTCAATAGTCGCAATGGTAAGGAGAAATATCACAACAAACTTTGAAATATATACCCCTACATCAACTGAATTCTTCTAATCTTTGTCTTCATTTGACTGTCTCCATTACACTGGAATCCCTGTTCATGTGCTCATTTACTCGGATATAAATGAGGTAGAACCCAGCCGATTATGGACTACTACATGTGTATAGTTCATACTTCTACATGTACATCGTCAGTTATTCATGTATATGTATGCAGATATAAATGAGCTATCAACCCAGCTGGGACTCCTATTTACCTTGATATTCTTTTATTTGTGTATTCATATATGCAGATATGAATGAGCTATTAAACCCGCTGATTATATGGACTCCTACATTCCTTAATATTTTATTATTTGTGTATTCATATATATGCAGATATGAATGAGCTCTTAACCCCGCTGGTTATGGACTCTTACATTCCTTAATATTTGATTATTCATGTATTCAAATATGCAGATATGGATGAGCTATTAAACCGGCTGATTATGGACTCCTACATTCCTTAATATTTTACTATTCATGTATTCAAATATGCAGATATGAATGAGTTATTAACCCAGCTGATAATGGACTCCTGCATTAATTTGATTCTTACTGGTGAAAGGCTTGTCATGGAACACGTCATGTTGCTAGCCATACTCAACACCAATATCGGAAATGAAGTGGGTAAGGTCTATTGTGTGGACATAATAAGTGACACTCCAATTTCAACATACCTCCTTACCTAAAATCTTGATCCATGTTTCAGAGTTTATTTTAAAAAGTAGTGTTTTTTTTTGGAATGAGATACTGTATAATATAACAAGGCCGGGCAGCCACATCAAGATGAGGGCTCCACTTAAAGGGAAGGTACACGTTTGGTAACTACTCAAAACAAATATTAACTTAAAAACTGACTCAGTAATGAGCATTTGAGAGCTGTTAATAGTATACAAATATGGACTGCTTCGAGTGCTATGGTTAAAACTATGACTCCCGAGGAGCGTTCTATTTTCCCGAGGCGAAGCCGAGGGGAAATAGAACGCTCCGGGGATCACCGAGGGAGTCATAGTTTTTAACCATTGCACGAGTAAAAGCAGTCAATATTTGTTTTATAACACCTCAAACATTTGTAAATACTGTACTATTATTATTAAGTTACAGACCTGAATGCTACAATCCACGGACGACGCGATTACAGATTGCAAACACTTTTACTGACTGTGTTGCATGATGTAGTGTCGTGCAATCCGAAATGGTTACAGACTATTATTTTATCATCCTCGTACACGCAACGGACGTCTGGGTACTGCACGCCGTGTGCTAGTCTGTCGGACTAGCGCACGGCGCCGTGTGCTATTCTTCGGACCAGCGCATGGCAAACCGACGCACTATCACATGGCCGTCGTCTAGCAAAACTAAGACATGTCATGTGACGCGCTCTAAACCAATGAGCAGGCAGAATACTTGCAAGGGGTGTTATAATATAAAACATTGTGGGAAATCACTCTCTCTGAAGTAACATAGATTTTGAGAAAAAGGTAATTTCTCACTAAAATATTAAAAGACTTCTAGCTAGTAGTCTTTTATTTCTATCCGAGAGCACACAAATTCGTCCAACAAGGGTGTTTTTTCTTTCATCATTTGCTTACAACTGCGATGACCAATTGAGCCCAAATTTTCACACTTGTTATTTTATGCTTATGATGGGATACACCAAGTGAGAACAATTACCAAACGTGTACAGTGCCTTAACTGATTTGTGTCCTCAACTCAAATCAACTTGCCAAATACACCTGTTTATGTTTGTTGTGCTGTCATTAAGCCTTCAAAGACTCTTCTTGGGTTTAAAACTTTAGGGGCACTTTGCCACCTATGGCTAGAGCTGAAACAAAGATACACCCTTCACAATCCGTAAGGATGTAGGCATGGGTATTGTCTACTAGGAGCCCAGCTGGTAGAGTATAGAGTGCAATACCATCCCAACTTTTTTCAAAGACACAAGCGTCATGACCGGAACCCACAATCTGCTGCTGGCAACACCAGAGCTTGGGTCCAGTGAAAACTAAGACTGCTCGGCCACACGACGTGCCATAATAACTCTCGCCCATGACATTGGCTGAGTAATATATGTAGTTGTAAGTCATCTCCTCTAAAGTGACAGAGAAGTGTGGGTTTGAACCCCACCCGAGTAGTTTGCCTTGGAATTGTTTAACCTCGGGACTGTGGGAAACACCTACATGTAGTAACAGTGCTTATTACACATGAAGGTGTTCTCAACCCACCCCCCCCCCCCCCCCCAAAAAAAAAAAAACCCAAAAAACCCAAAACTATGAAAGTAGGGGTCTGAGACCGCTCCGTTTAATCTTTTATGACAATCTATATCAGGAGCACACTTCATCCAAGCAGCTGCCTGCAAGCTGGACGAGCTGTACAGTCAAGGTGGTAACTACGGCGACGGTAAACATTGTGACAACATTGTCCTACTCTTCACGCATCTCTACAACTTCAAGGTGAGTCAATTGGTCTTTTATACAAAATGTATGTATCTTATTAGCCAAGTATAGTTTCATAAAGTAGGGATGTGTATTTCACATAGTTGCGTGACTAAAGTAGTTCCCCTGATGTTACATGGGCCCAGTTTCATAAGGCCCCTAAGCACAACAAAGTACTAAGCACAGAAAAAAATCGCGCTTAGCAGAAACTGGGTAGGTACTGTACCAATTAAATACAGTATACATAGTTTGCCTAGCAAATTTGTCTGAAATTTTTTGCTATACATCTCTGAGAAATTGGGCCCTGAAAGTTACCATCCTCCCCCTCCTCCCCTAATGCTAGCCCGAATATCTTATGTCACATTTCCAGGCTTGTGAATACTGCCAGACAGCCTTAGAAACTGACATTTAAAAACCTTAAAACTGGGCAATTACCTGCCAAACTGACCTTTGACCTTGCATACTGTATGCCTACAGGGAAAGATATAGTAAAAATATAACAAAATAATAAATGTGCTAAGTATTTTTTCCTGTTTATTGTTCGTGTTTATATCAGGTGATTCATTGTACGTTGGTGTATGACATTATAAGAAAACTTGTAGATGGCTTCACTGAGAGGGACATTGAAATGCTGCTACTGATCCTGAAAAGTAAGAGCACCAACTACATGTTTCAAAATAATATTTGGCTGCAAGTGTCACTTTGTATTAACCACTTTACATTGTTTTTCCAAACACATGTTTGTATGGTGGAGATTGGCTGTTGCCAGCTTTGTGTTTATACCTCCTTGTGCGAGTTTGTTGAGTTCCCTTCATGGGAAGATCATCTGAACAAACAACCCAACACACCAACAAACAAACAAGCTCAATGGTATCCACTCCAATCCACTCCGTATCCTTGGCCCCAGCACCACTGATATCAAAACCTTTCGCTTCCTTGAAAAACCATCTGCAACGTTCTGCATTATGAAACTTACCTCTCTAATTCAGAAGTTGCCGATAGCACTACACTTGGAATCGTTCAAATAGGTATCACAGATTTTGAGTAAAAATCGAGTGAATTTTGAGTGTGAATTTTCTCAACTACCGATAATGCCGCGATGACGATTGTCCCCCGACCATGCGCAGATTTTTTCCCAGGACAAACGTGTAGAACCATCTGCACACGTTCGTCCTGGGAAGAAAAGATACCCAATCCGCGCTTCGTGTATATAAACATACGGACACGCGTCTGGGAACTATTCTTCGTAGTTCCCAGACGCGTAAAGGGATAAAGAAATCCTCTGTAGAATGTAACATGTTTGTGGGGCCTAAAGGAATTGGTTCATTCTTCCATGTGTTTTGTTTCTGTCATTGTAATTTTAAAGATTTTTTTGTTTTCCCTTTCCTCTAATTTGCGATTCGTCCGCTGTTGTTTGGACAATAAATATCAATATGAATACAAAAGTAGATTATAATGTTTTCTTGCATTGCTAGATGCTGGCTTGATGTTACGGAAGGACGATCCGTCATCTCTGAAGGAGATCATCTTGCAGATCCAGACTAAAGCCAGCACATGCTCCGAGGAGTTCAAACAACAGTGAGCAATATTGGTCTTAGTTACATGACGACAAAGTACAGACTCCGTAATTTAAAAAAAGAAATTAAAAAAAAAGTTTTATTCTGAAAGCTCTTTGATTACAAAGGTTTATTATTTCAGTGCTAGTCCTCAAACAAAACATTTCGTTCCATCTAGAATGGTGACACAATTTGAGAAAATATCAACATCATTCATGAAAGTATAGGACGTCCTAAAGCAACAGTTGTAGCAGAGCTGACAACTATCCCCGATTCTGCAGAAAGTTCCCTAAAAAGAAACCAATCTTTCCATGTTCTGATGAACAAACTTCAGAATCTCCCTGATTATATTTGTGATTAATCTAAATAACTCGCTGAGTGTTGTACAAAATCTTCCCGATTGCAAGATGCAAATGTTGGCAACGCTATCATAGCCATAGTTTAAGTTGCCAATTCGGATACAGCCTAAAAGTGAAGACGAAGTTGAAGTTACTGACACATTTTTTTCCCAAAAATAAATTCTTCTTTGCTTAGGTCTCGTGTTAAGTTCATGCTAGAGACCATCTATGCCATTCGGAACAACAACGTGCGCAAGATTCCAAACTACGACCCGGCACAGCTCGATCACATGAGGAAGATCTTGAGGCTGCTCATCAAAGGCAAAGGTTAAAATTTTCCTTTCAAGTTTATAAGCACTGACAAACTCTTACTAAAAAAAATGTTTTACCAGCCAAATCTCCACATAATGTATATTAATTGTGGCTGGTATCCTGCTAGATTTTGTTTTTGAAAACAAATGTCACTAAGAAGTTTTTTTTTTTTCACTCCACAACGATGGCAAATAACCTCTTAAAGCCTGTCGGCACAAAATTTTGCTAAGCACAGAAAAATCTTGTCTAACAGAATCAGTGTGAATTGAATTGAATTTCATTAACTTTGTTACTTTAATGCCAATTTATGTCAACAGGTCACAATGACAATGACGCCACCCTGCGCGTGTCTCTTGAGAATTTACTGATGGCCGAGGAGAAGGGACGCTGGTGGATCATCGGCTCTTCATGGGCTGGTAACCAGACTACCTTCAACCAGGACACCAGGCCCAAAGGGGAGACACCGGGAACCAGTGATAAGACCAGCAGCTTGATCAACGAGTTGTCACGGCAACAGCGGATGAACACCGATCTCCGGAAGACGATATTCAGTATAGTCATGACAGCAGAGGTAAGCGGTTTAAAATAATCCACTCTAGGGAGTGGGGGAAGGTTGTTTCGTTCAATGATATTACATTGTAGGCTAGTATTATTCTTAAAACCACAGTGAATTATAAAGTGAATGAGGGGTGACTATGTACTTTGGAGATGCATTCCCTACATGATTTTGCTGGCCAATAGTTAATCATTCAAACCATAGTTGATGATGGCCGTGGATGTGATTGAATAGTCAAACAGTAGGAGGGTTGACTATTTGTTCTCTTCTCATTGTATTCGAGGACTACGTGGATGCCTTTGAGAAAGTCTTGCGTCTGAACATCAAAGGAGGGCAAGAGAGGGAAGTAGTTCACGTCCTGATTAATTGCTGTCTCCAGGAAGCAACCTTTAACCCCTACTACGCTCATCTTGGCTGCAAACTCTGTCAGTACGACAGAAAATACAAGGTAGTTTTTGGGAGTAGACTGGCTCCTTCTTTCCTTTGCATCACACATCTAATGGTGACATTGGGTTGGTGTTTATGCTTTTGTTTGCCCTTTTTTTGGGGGGGAGGCGTGTTAATAAACGGTGGTTTCTATACCCATTTTAATAACTCTTTTACTTGCCCTCATTTGTTTGAATTTTCACAACAATTTTAGATTTCTGTGTTTAATATTATATCAATTTGTATTCTTTTAATGAGCAGGGTCTGGGAGGGCACTTCTTTTTTATGACAGTTTTTGATGTTTTTCTCTGGACGCTATTGTGTTGTCCTAAGAATGATAAAAATTTAAAAAAATAGAATAAACTATATTTCATCTTGACTGAATTCAACCTGTATATCACAAATAATCCAGTTTTCACTTTAAAAGTTGGTTGGCTTTTGCAACCTACTCAATTTGTTAACGTGCAGTCTGTGATATTTACATGGATTAATATGGTCATAGACCCCAACTGTCTGTTACATTGTTTGTACAGGGTTTGGTCAATTTTTAATTTTGGTAGCCAATGGAATATTGAACTCCGTAGATTATTGGGTCTAATTAACTCCATTTGAAGAATTTATTTGATGTTACACTTTTTCTCTGCAGATGGCGTTCCAGTTTGCATTCTGGGACAAATTTAAGATTCTTAGCGAGATGTCGAATAGTAACAATGGCAACCTGGCGCTTCTTCTAAGCCAAATGTTGGTGTCCAAAGCTGTCGCTATAACTGTCCTGAAGGTCAGTACAACTCGTACAACAACGGAACGATATCCTTGGTGTTTACGGTTAACTATCCTACTATTGGTACCATTTTCCAGCAATTTTTTCAACCCTTTGAATTCATTCAACTGCACAGGTGGTGTTGGGTGGCGCAACTGTGTGCAGAACTAAACTGTGTACATGTGTGTAATGTGTACTGTAGATGCATTCATCGCATGAATTGATATTGTAAGCTGGCATAGTTCATCATTCTTAAAACCTCAGTGGATGATATTGAAGGGTCAAAGAGTAGGAGGGCTCACTATGTAGTGTGTACTGTGTTGTATACAATCACCACATATATCGTATTGCAAGCTGACATGTATTTACTATTTGAAACACTAGCTGTTGATATTGAATGGTCAAACAGTAGGAGGGTTGACTGTGTGCTGTGTAGATGCATTCACTACACGATATCTTTTTGCTGGCTAGCAGTTTGAATGGTCAGACAGGGTCAATCATCTCAGTTTATTAACAGATCCATGCTGTTTAATAACCAATCAGGCAACAAGTTTTGTTCGCGTGCTGCACGCCGTTTTTGCGAAAAACGCCTGGCTGTGTGTTCCAAATTGCCCATAAAGATGGCCGATTTACGTCTTGTGGGAACTTTTTATACTCTGTTTCAGTTTTTCTCAACCAAGTTTTTTATTTTTTCTCAACCAAGCTTTTTATTTTTTCTCGGTTTCAGGTGATAGAATTCGCCGATATCGACAAGTTGACCGTGCGCTTCCTCCGCCAGACATTACGCTCGCTGCTTCTCCACCGCTCCAAAGAGTCCACTGTGGCTGTCTTCAGTGCGGTGACCTCGCTACCAAAGCTGCGCTTTTTCAGAGAGGGCCTGCGATTGTTTCTACTTCACTTCGTGCTGCCCAAGACGGGCGGCAAGGGACATGAAATCGGTGACGACATGAGACAGAAATTGCAAGAGAGAGTCAAGCTGGCAGATCAAACCCTGGCAGGTGAAAGTCCCGACGCTCCGATTTGAGAATTGGATCGATGCAATTAAGCAGGAAAGTAATCATCCCAAAGCTCAGCGCCTGTGTCGCTTTGTCTAGAGGATGACCCTACCCCTCAAACTCGCTACATTTTGGATGTACCAACTCTTCACAAAAGTTTGAAATTTAGAGGTTTGAGCAGCAGCAGGGCTGCATTTTTTTTTACTTCCCTCAATGGAAACTTCATCTCTTAGGAAGATCTGAAAGCATTGGGAGACAATCGACAAATTTTGAAGTTGGAAAAAATCCTGACAATGGTCATGATATTTAACCCTTGGGGAGTAAAAAGCAAGAACTGTTTAACAAATCCGTCTACTGGACAAAGTTACACAGAAATAAAGATCCAGAGTGTTCTGTTTTCAATGTTATCTTATAATTTTGGTTTATTATACATGATGAATGTGTTAAATAAAAGTCCATTACATCTTTACGGCTACTGCGTGCCCATTTTGTTACTCATTCAATTATCAACCTAAAAGTGTAGTGTTATGGCATCATAAACAGTCAAATCAAAGTACCAATGTTGAGAAAGGGGGGGGGGGGCGAAGAAAACAATGTAAAAGGAATATTTTATCTAAGAAAAGAATCATTGATTTCAGATATATTTGTACAGATTTCAGTAAAGTTAGTTGACACAAAGAGGAGTTTAGTAATCCGACGCTAAACATACCACTATGGGTGTTTGTGCATAATCTCCTCATTTAAGGCACACTGCATTCATACAATCTCTTATACACAAACAATTCAATTGTCTGTTAAAATGTTTACCTCACAGTGAAAAGTTTCATTTGCATTGAGCCGAAATGATTTGGCGTATCAAAGTCTGACCTTTGACCTGTGTAGGAATCCACTGCATATATACTGAGCTGTTTTTGATTTGTGGAATCGCAATAAAGTTTATTTAAAGGCAGTGGACACTATTGGTAATTACTCAAAATAATTATCATCATAAAACCTTTCTTATGGGGAGAGGTTGATGGTATAAAACATTGTGAGAAACAGCTCCCTCTGAAGTGACGTAGTTTTCGAGAAAGAAGTAATTTTCCACGAGTTTGATTTCGAGACCTCAAGTTTAGAACTTGAGGTCTCGAAATCTACCATCTAAACGCACACAACTTCGTGTGACTAGGGTGTTTTCTTCTTTCATTATTATCTCGCAACTTTGATGACCGATTGAGCTCAAATTTTCACAGGTTAGTTATTTTATGCATATGATAAGATACACCAACTGTGAAGGCTAGTCTTTGACAGTTACCAATAGTGTCCACCGCCTAAAGGAATTCAATGCACACCAAGGAATAACTTTTTTTAGATTTGTCCTGCCACTTTAAGCACATTTTATAAATAGCGGTCTGATTTCATTGCGTTTCTTGAGCAGATTATGAAGCTGTTTGACTAAAAAATTATGCTTAGCAAAACTATTCTACTGAACTGTTCTGCTTATCAAAACTCAGCAGGGAACCAGTCACAATTTATATACAATGATTACACGTTTTTTTGGGCTGGGAGCCTATTTCTGCTAAACAAAGTGTGAAACTGCGCTTAGCAAAATGTTCTGCTAAGCATAAACCAGCAGGAAACCAGTCATAAGCAGTGTACATTGCATAATATTTTGGCTGGTAACATGTCTCTGCTAAGCATACTTAATTGTTGCTTAGCAAATGCTTGTGCTTTACATCTTTTACAAAAATTGGGCACAGGAAACCGATCACAGACAGTACCCGACAACTTGTTTCTAGAAGTTAGGAAAAAAAATGTGAATACGTGCTCCAATCAAATTGTTTCCAATCTTGAAAGTCAAAAATAGTTCTCGTAAATAAACATGTCAGAATGAAGGTTTGGGAAATTGAATATCATTGTGAAATAAACGTGAAAAATATAGAATTACATTTAATTTGAAATTTAAAATAAATATAAGATCTGAATACACACTGAGCAATAAATTTACAATAAAAAAAACGTGTCAGGCTAAACCTAATACAAAGCTCTTTGCGTTTTCTTTACAGGCCTAGAATTACACAGATTATGGCTTAAGTTGACCTAGTTGCCCTATGCACGGTCAGACATTTACATGCAGAGCCTCGGACTGTGGACAGCAGTGAATAGAAGAGGCATTTTAAACACGTAACTCTGTATCGTCACCAAACAATTGCAAAAATACAATTCATCAGAAGCATGACGCTGAGGCTGTACACGCAAATGGTCCGGGCCTTATATTAGTGCCTATTTGAAAGTTTTCCAAAGACTTTGAAAACGGCCTTCCCTCTCATAGATTAATTCTGAAGTGGTTGAAGAGAGTAAATCATGCTGAGTGGTAATGAATAAGTGTCACCCGCAGGAAAAAAATTACATTAATGAAGCACAAATTCAAAGAAAAAAATTACACCTCAATTTTTGGGGAAAAAAACATGGCCTAATTTCATTGAGCTGCTTACCAAGCAGAAAATTGCTCGGCAAAAATCAGCAGTTTACCATTCATAGACGATTTATGTGACATGGTATTTTGGCCGGTAACCTTATTCTGTTAAATGTTTTGTGCTTAGCTACTTTCTGTGCTTAAAGGCATGGTCAAATTTTGGTAGTTGTCAAAGACCAGTATCCCCACCATTGTTGCATAAAATGATGTGCTTTCAGATGCCTGAGAAAGGCTTAATTTCTGAAGCCTTTCTCAGAGTCAAAGTTATTGGTGAAAAACTAAACATTTATCTAAAACTACAAATTTTGTCGTTTCTAACAATGATTTTTAATATCAACAGTCCTCCAGTCCTCTTAATCAAGTAAGTTTTTTTATGGTCACCGTCATTAACTTACATGTATGAAGTAATTACCAAAAGTATACAATGTGAGAAGCTTTATGAAATGTGGCCCAGGTGCCTACCTTTGCACATTTTAATGCCTCTGCTTAATGTAGGCCGGGGAAAAATAAAAAAATTGTGCTCGCATTAGCAGAAAAATCCATGCTTAACAGAAATAATACTTTACAGGTTAGCAAGTCACCTTTCTTGTTACTAGACATTCTTCCCTCTCGCAGTTAACCCAGAAATTTGGCTCTAACCATGTAAGCAGAATGGCCCTAGCTAGCCCAGAATCCGCGGTAAGCAGAGCCATGAAATTTGGTCTTGTTCGCCAAATGCCACAATACTGCTTATCAAGATATACACAGTGATAAATTAACAAATTATCTATAAATTTTATAAATTAATCAAGTTAGTTGTCATACTTCTCTAAAATATAAAAACAAAATTCAGTCTCTTATATAAATTATTATATTTTTTCCCCTTTCTCTGCTACTACCATCACCATTGTCGTTAAAGTCGAGTTACCATGTGATTAAGTATTCATATTGTCAATCTTTAAACTATAATCAAGGAAAAATATCTCAAACAATAGACTGGGGTGGGGGCGTTCTTCTATTGAACTTTGAACTTTTGAGTTGGTCATGAAGTGTTGTGTGCGGTGTGTCATATTTAGTTTTGCAATAAGTCATTTGCGAGTTGAGATTTGCACAATGTCTGGAACAATAACCTGCTTAGTCATAAGTCACCGCTAAAGTTTGAATTCCTCAGACTTAAGAGACAATTGCTATTTCACATGATTCGGGTAAGATTTTGTATAGCAACCTCCAGATGAGCAAAGACTGGTACAACTGGGCAATACACATTCATTGTGTATGAGCGGTTGCCGCAAAAAGCTATGCGCAAAATAATGCGACATGTGGCAACATCCTCTATAGGAGTGGAAACTTGTGACTAAGCAAGTCATTGTACCAGACATTACCCAAATCCAACTTGCAAATGGCTTGGTCCACCCCTACCCACCCACCCCCTTTCTCAGGGTGGATAGAGCTGTGGTCGGTGATAGTTTCAATGGCAGTAATGGCACCCCCTCCCCCAGTCCCAGTCCCACCCCAGGTGTACAGGGCTAGTTGTAGCCCAAGGGCGCCCCAACCCCCTCCTCTCCCTCTCTATACTAACCCCACCCAAACCTCATTATAGTCAAGGTATTAGTACAAGCAGTAGTCCATAGCAAATTATTAATTTTGTACACTTTATACCACCCTAGAAACCGTCTTCGTTATCACCCTAGTTACCGTCTTCTTTACATATTGTCAGCTGGAACTAAATGTCCCTCACAAAAAAAAAAAAATCACAATGGATGTAAGTTTACAAAATTACTTCATTCCAAATATTATTGGCAGTAGTATACATGTCTGTTATATAGTAATAAAAAAATTAATAAGTACTGGTGTTTGATGTGTATAATGTACATTTGGAATACAGTCTGTGAATACAAATAATAACAACTCCGGGTTGTTAAAGGAACACGTTGCCTTGGATCGGACGAGTTGGTCAAAACAAAAGCGTTTGTAACCGTTTTTTATAAAATGCATATGGTTGGAAAGATGTTTTAAAAGTAGAATACAATGATCCACACAAGTTTGCCTCGAAATTGCGTGGTTTTCCTTCTACTGTGAGAACTAACACGGTCGGCCATTTATGGGAGTCAAAATTTTGTGTTAGTCGACAAGGTAAAAGGAAAACCACGCAATTTCGAGGCATGTTTGTGTGGATCATTGTATTCTACTTTTACAACATCTTTCTACCCATATGCATTTTATAAAAAACGGTTACAAACGCTTTTCAAAGACCAACTCGACCGATTCAAAGCAACGTGTTCCTTTAAAGATCTTGTTATACTTTCCGTGAATCTTTTGGTACATTTTGACCTGGGCCCAATCTAGCTGCATAACGCTGGATTTTTGTGTTTATTGTTCTATTTCATGGTGCTGCTAAACAGTAACTGGACAAGGCATGCTAACCTTCCGGCGCTTACTGTTAAAGCCATTATACACTTTCTGTAAACAGTATTGTCCAAGTCCCACACTTCTTGTATCACAACGTATATATAAAAATAACAATCTTGTGGAAATTTAGGCTCAATCGGACATCGGAGTCGGGAGAAAATAACGGGAAAACCCACTCCTGTTTTCGCGCATTTTGCCATGTCATTACATGTGTTTATAACAAATCCATTATTCTCGTTAACAAGAATTTATATTGTTTTACTGTTTTCTCAAAAAGTAAAGCATTTCATGGACTAATATTTCAAGAGAAGTCTTTCACCATTACCTTCTGTAAACCCTGTAAATTATTTGTTAATCTGTGAACTTTTTTTTTTCTGTACCGAAAGGGTCCAATGGCTTTAAAGCAAAATGAACAGACCAACATGACCAATGAAAATCAACACACGCTGGCTGCCTGCCTAATTTTCCTGAAAACCTGTGAACGGCACTTGGGCTTAAGAATTCTTTTCTGATAAAGTAAGCAGAAAAAGGTGCTCACTTACTGTTAAGCAGTTCTTTCTTTGATAATTTTAATTTGGAATGGCTAATCATCCCGACCCGAAGCTGAAGTGGAAAGACAGAGACGTAATGGTGACTTTTGGCAGGCAGCCACATCAACCCATGACCACGGAGTACAGCCAGAGATCAAAGGGTCTTATATTTCCGAAAGAGGAAAACCGTGCAGCCCAAAGAACTAAACATTGTGGCATAAGAGAAAACTCAAACACAACTCCACTTGCATAAATGGCCCTAGCCATGCAGGAGTCAAACCAGGGGGAGTGGTGAGAGGCAGGCGCTTAAAGCACAAGCCGCCCATTATCTTGCAATACATACAGGTCACAGGTCAGTACTTCAAAATAGTCACAAACAACTTCATCTAGACAGCACCTTTAACATTGCGAATTATAAAGGCCAATTAATATTAATATATACAACACTTTGGTGTTAAGTTGGCACATCAGAGTCAAGGAAGTACTTGTATTTTCTTAGAGGTCTATTAAAGTAATCAATTAATTTCCATAAGAAAAAAAACATCCATTTGAACATTTCCTGAAATTTTCAGAGTACTGTAGATGTGATCAATTAATGTCAATTATCATGTTTTACATTCTCATTTTGTAACCAACAATTTTAATCATTTTCCAGTGAGTTGACCAACCATTTGAAACCCTTCAACTACACAGGTTTTGTAGGATGGCACAACTCAGTCCGCATGGAACTAACTGTAGGGTCTACATGTACATGTGTGTACTGTGTACATGCATTTGAACACATGGTGTCACATTGCAGGCTGGCATAGTTTATCTATCATTGTGGTCATGTTTAAACGTGCAATATAACCACAGTGAGGAGTTTAACATATGTACGCCAAAGCTTACGTCTTCACTAACGCTCAAAATCAATACATACAGCTACTCAATGTCAAACGCATTAGTTTGAGGGCGTAAGCACAACAGTTTTTGAGACGTAGCACACAGTTTGACCCTTCGCGAAATACGAGCCAACACACATAAGTATGCTTTTTTGACAAAAGGGCTTTTATCATTATGGAAGTAAAATAGTAGTATCAACTCGGTCTTAAATGGCCGTTTGAAACTTTAAGGGTCGTAAAAGGACGATAAAGGACTGAGCCTTCGGCACTTGGACACAGCCCCACAGCTGTTTCCCTTATAAAAAAAAAACCATGTGCATGGCAGTGAATGGTCAGAGAGTAGGAGGGTTGACTGTGTACTGTGTGGATGCACTGGCATATAGTGCAGTTCTATTATTTGAAAACCAGTGGATGGTATCAAATGGTAGAAGAATCAGAGGTTAGAGATATGTAAAACAAAAACTAATCTGAAAAACAGAAATTCCTTTCCATTACTGACATAAGACTTTCCGTTAAGAGACAACAAAAAACCTCTTAACTAAACTTTACCAAAGTTACTGTTCAAATTCATTTTTTAAAAATAACCTTCAATTTTGTACATGGTATTAGACTACCTTACTCAGTCAAGTGTTTTTTAAATATTTTATATAAGTGCTAATTTGGTCATACTTTTATGTCAAAAATCCAAAAATATTTTGGAGAAATTCAAGTTATTCATTAAATTTGTATTAGTACATGGCATCATTGGAATGCTTTTATAATGCAACTGTTTGGAAATTGTATCTTTTTGGGAATGTTTTTTACAATTATTTGAGATAACTGCATCGAAAAATCGGTCCTATGACATTCAAGGTCAGCAGTTTATTAATTATTCGCTTCACCGGTTATGGTCACTGTGTCCCACAGTGGGTCACTGTAATTCGGCCTTTCAGCATCCCTCTGACCTTCGTCAGGTTACCCCAACAAAAATTTCCGGAAAATTACCAGCCACGCACAGCAGTGTATATCTTGTCCATTCAACCAAGACGTGACCAAGTCGGTACTTTAAAAGGCAAAGTATTACTTTAAAAAACGGAAAAAAAAGAAAAAACACATTTTGTGGTTTACAGTGTTACTGATCCCTCGACTCGGCGTCACACGGGACTGTCTGCCACCCTCGCCATTTTTTGAGTCAAATTGCATGTGAAAATTACGGTGAATGCTGGTTGCCTACAACGTGCGCTACAATGTACATGTATATAACACACTGGGACACTGATTCAAAAATGGTGAAGTCAGGTGAATTTGGTCAGTATTGCAGGCTAGTGTAGTGCATTTATCTTTCAGAACCACATTGGATGATACTGAATGGTCAGGCAGTAGGAGGGTTGACTTTGTGCTGTGTACAATGTAGATGCATTAATGATGTCATACTGCAGGCTGACAGTGTAGCTATCCTTTAAAACCACAGTGGATGATATTGAATAGGTGGGCAGTAGGAGGGTTGACTGTGTGCTGTGTAGATGCATCATGATGTCAGACTGCAGGCTGGCATAGTGTAGCCTTTCTTCATAACAGCAGTGAATTTTGAACGGTCAGGCAGTTGGACGGTTGACTATCTACTGTGCAGATGCATTCACCACGTGCTTAATGTTGCAGGCAGGTACATGTAGTTCGTCTATCCATCAGAACCACACTGGTCCATGTTGACTATAGTAGACAGTAGGAGGCTTACTTCATGGGTGAATGATATAACTTATGCCTTTTTTAAGTTCTAGATTCACTCTTGGCAGTTTCTAGATGATTTCTCTTCCTTGATTTACTGATTACCTTGGCCAAAGATCTGAGGGAAAAATGGAAAAAAAGGTGAAGGAACTAGTGTTAACACATTTAGGAAAACAATTGCCGTAAGATTTCATTTTGTTGAGGGGGCAAGGCCATTTATTTCTTTTAGCAAAGTGCAATTCCATTAAAAAAAATCTTAACTTCCATGGGGAAAATATTCTTGGGGAAGTTGACAATAAGCAGAGCCATGAAATTGGGCCCTGGTCTGAAATCCCTGCTCTTCTAACAGTCTAAAAACAATATTAAGATTCATGACGACAATACTGAAAGAGGATGAACAATTCTGACAAATCTCATGGTTTGGTACTGGTATGAACTAAACCTCCAAAAATTCTGATACACTGCAAACTGAATAAATGAATGTATTGTGTTAAAAGACACTGAGACCGGGTCCGAGATGGCGGCTAAGACTACGGCTACAGCTGGATTGCCACATCATCATACATGGAGTAAAGACCTTTATCATTGTGCAGCCATCTTGAATTTCTCCCATTTGTATCAATGTTACCAAACCGAGGCTGGACGAACAAAATAGTCTGGTTCCTATTTGCAAAATGATTTGCATTCATTATTGCTATGCGATACGAGGAACATGACCAAGATGGAGGCAGCATGACAAAGGTCTATAGGACATCCTTAGCAACATCCATATCCATAGCCTTAGCCATAGCTATATCCACCAATTCAGAAACGGTGCGACTTACAATTGAGCAATGTGATGTTGATGAAACGTGAGGAAGATTTTATAAAAATAAAAAATTTAAACAACACTAGATCAAAAAATGACATCAACATTTTCAAGCACATTTAAAGATGCTGGCTTTGCAATGATTTCTCTAGCATTTCTGCAACTCCATTTTAAAGATCCAAATTTTCGAAGTGCATGCAAATCGGCAAAAAAAACATAGAAGCACATTAAACCCTTGTAGACATAGCGCCTGGTAATAATTGGAGACTTATTTTGCATTCGGTCTGTGCTGCAGAAGTTTGCTGCACAGGTAGAAATAGGTGTTGGGATCCTTGTTTTTCTTTCGAGCTTGCAGAGGTTAAATTTCAAGTTACAATGACTGAGGTCAACCTGTTTAAACTACTTCAGCAACACCCAGGTCCAATTTCACAAAACCTGAGAGCACAAAAACATACCAGAGAAAGACAAAATTTGCTGAGCAGAAACAGGTTACTGTCTCCCCACTTATTTGTCGCTTAGCAAGGAAATTTGCTTAGCACTATTTTCTGCTTAACAGCGTTGTGAAACTTGGCCCAGTAGTTGGCTTTTGCAGCCAAAAATGTTGTACAAATTTTGTTTTGTGTAAGGATGTTTATACATGGTTCAATTGCATGCAGTTTGTGACAATTGTAGTCTCATACAGTCAATCACTTCAACTGTTATATAATTGCTTAATAGTTTTGATAAACTTCTGTAACCAATTGATGACCGAGATTTGTGACCTCTGTGATTTCACTGCTAAATTACCACGACTGAGCTCAATACATTACCACATATGTAATATCAACGTAATGGCTGGCGAGGCGGTGAATTTCATGCACTGCTTTTGACTTTCAACATATATAGCACCTCAAACAATCTTGATACAATATTTTGGCCATCGCAAAGTTTAACACAATCAAAATGTTCTGAGCCAGGATTAGGATGTTCAGTGACAGTTCATGGGAAGGTATGGGGGTGGAGTAACGTAGTGGGGTGAGAGGTGGGCATGGGATACTTGGGGTATTAGTAAGGCAGGATGTTGGAGTCTGGAATAATAGGGCGCGAGTCTGAGTAAGGTGGGTTGTGGACGGTACTATGTTGTGGGTGGAGTGGTATGGATGTTTTAGGATACTTTGGGTTCATGGGAAAGAAAATACAATACTTGAGGTAGTAGAAGGGTGGGGTATTGGTGGGAGTGGAATACTTTGGGTATGGGCGGCAGCAGTAGGCTGCTTGGAGAGGTATGAGGAAAGAAGTGGGGTACCACGAAACAGGCATGCAACTTCAGTTTGTCAACGAGAAAAGTGTCAGGTAAAGCAAGCCTTTCTTTAGTTCTCAATGACACTCTTCAGAATCAAGGAAATCAGATTGACAAGCTGAAAAGTTGCATGCCTGCAGCAAGAACTGGATAAAAAGGGTTAATCGGGGTGGTAAGTGTTGAATGTAGGGCCATTTTTGACAAGATACAGGTTACAAATACGAGACAACAAGGCGGCACATGAAAGCTTGTAGAAATGTGAGTTTGGTGAAATTTTGACTCTGATCTGCCCCAACATATGAATGGGTAAAGAGGGTAAACAATGGGTGATAGCGGTGTGAGCTTGGAGCGACATGCATTCAAGTTGTTGAACACACCCCCACCTGTCTAAGCTCAGACACGCTGGCTTCTGCCTTGATCCTCTCTTGCTCCTCCTGCAGGGCCCTCAAGTTGATGATCTTGGCCCGCCTCCGTGGAACAGGCCCGCCTGCTCCCTCGGTCTCTCCAGTAGCTTTGACAGTTCTCGAGGCGTCCTCGGGCTTAATCTGTGTCTTTCGTACAGGGGGTACTGGGTTTTCATTAGGTGAGTCGGAACAAGGCGATTCTAAGAGTATGGCTTCATCTGGGTTAATATGGGTTGGAGACCCTTGGGGTTTGTTAGCCAGGGACGGAAGGGGTTCTGATGTTGCTGGTGTGGGGGGAGTTTGGATTGCTTCTTTCGAAGTGGCTGGTCCAGGCAAAGTGAATGTCTCATCAGAAGTATTTGGGGATACAGGGACTTTGTTAGTAGAAGCGGTGTTAGTTGCTTGGTTATCAACGTTAGTAACTGGGAGAGGGGGTTCTTTAGGGGAATGGGTAAGGGGGGTCGCTGTTTGGGCGGGTTCGGGACTTGATTGGTCTTTTGGTTTTTTGGTCTTTGGTTTGGTCCTTGGCGGTATTGCGGAATGAGATATTGCAAGATTGGGAGGAACATGGACGTTCCGTTTCATGTCCCGCTCAAAGTCAGCTATGGCGGGGTCAGTGGACGCAAAGTTCCTACCGACCCGGTTCGGGTCATAGGAATCAAGGGTGTTTGCCCTACCTCTGGACCCCTTGTTGCTGTCCGACTGAACCTCGGCGGGTTTGGGAGGGTTGGAGCTGGTGCGCTGACGATCTGTCTCTGACTTCTTCGAGAACTCCCTCTGTGCGGACAAGATGTAGGAATACTTTGACGTTTTCTTCTTGAACAAATTGAAACCCGACTTCTTCGGCTTCTCCGACTTTGGGGACTCGGGTTCTGTAGAAGATGATGCTGACCCACTAACAGCAAACTCACTGATCGATGACCTGTCTCCTGGGGTTGCATTCTGATTCACGTCAATCTTAGGAGGACTTTTGGTATCATTGCGATTCTCCGCTGAGACCTTCTCCTCCGAAGCTACATTTTTCTCAGGAGAAGCCTCCTCTGGGTTGATGAGAACAGATACCCTCTGCTGAGACTTGGGACTACGGAGTGTGTTGGGCGGAGATGCTTTCTTTACTTTTGCATCACCATTTGGCACGTCCCGTGATCGGGCAAAATGATAAGTTGGATGGCTAACGGAAACCGCCTCGGCTTTCAAGGGTGGTGAGAGAGGTCTTGGAACAGTTTCTACGCGTTCTTCTACCTCGACCTGAACCACATCCTCAACCTCGTCTACTTGCGCATCAGCATTCACGGCTTCATTCATAAAAGCTTCTTCCCTGTTGGGCGACTCTTTTGAGTCTTTTAGCTCATGGGTGGCTAAGATCGGGGTTTGCTGAGACTGCACTGTGGCTGTGGACGGCAGTTGCTGATGAGCATTCTGCTGGATGGGAATAGACGAGTACATCATTGGTGGGGACATCATGAGTTGCTGAGGTGACATCATCATCTGTTGCTGTCCCTGTGGCGATATCATCTGTTGCTGTCCCTGTGGCGATATCATCTGATGAGGTGACATCATCATCTGTTGCTGCTGCTGTGACATCATTGGTTGCTGGGGTGACATCATTGGCTGCTGGGGTGACATCATGGGCTGTTGGTACGCGACGGGTATCACCATCGGCTGTTGGCCCGATGACATCATCATTTGGCTGATCATCTGCTGCTGCAGCAACATCTGCTGCTGCATTTGCTGCATCTGCATCCCGATCATGCCGGCCTGCGGCGACATCATCATCTGCTGCTGCAAAGCGGCAAGCTGGGACTGCAGCAGCGCGTACTGGTCGGTCAACTTCTCCTCACTGACGGGCTCCGCCTTTTTGGGACTGTCTTCCTTTGTCTTAGCCTTCTCCTCCTTCTCAACGCTGTCGCCATCTACACTCCCTGCGGCGCTGACAACAGACTCAGTTGTCTCCCTGGTGACATTGAACGCTAGGTCATGGACTGATTTTTCCTCCAGCATGTAGTTGGTGTCTTCCGCCTGAGTGTTTGGAGGATAGGTCTCCTTGGAGTCCTCAGTCAAGCTCATCTCCATCATGTGGGAGAGAAGCTCCTTCTGCGCTTTGTCGTCTTTATCTGCCGAGAGACAACAACCAAACAAAAGTAGGGATTAGTCATAAATATTAACCAGATCATTTTCCCAGACTTAATTTATGTTTCCTGCATGGTATGGCCCTTTACACAACCTTATTCCAAGGGCCAAATTCATAGATCTGCTTTTAGCACAAAAAAAGCCAAGCACAAAATATGCTTGCAGTGGACACTATTGGTAAATACTCAAAATAATTATTAGCATAAAACCTTACTTGGTAACAAGTAATGGGGAGAGGTTGATAATATAAAACATTGTGAGAATCGGCTCCCAATGAAGTGACGTAGTTTTCGAGAAAGAAGTAGTTTCCCACGAATTTGATTTCGAGTCCTCAGAATTAGAATTTGAGGTCTCGAAATCAAGCATCTGAAAGCACACAACTTCTGTGACAAGGGTATTTTTTCGTTCATTATTATCTCACCAGCCAAATTATACCAGCCAAATTGCCATGTCACCTGTACCAGCTGTGACTGCTCATTTTTGCTGAGCAGAAAGGAATTGTGCTTTACTGCTTACATATGGTCATGTAATGTGTGACGTGTGACACTTGCTATATGTGTTCACTTTGTCTTGTTGCCATGAACAATGGAAGTGTTACTCACATCATACTGATAATGATTTTAGTGACTAATAAATTTCAACATTTCCAGTTTAAACAAGATCAACCAGATATAAAACCACATGATACATGGGATACGTTCCAATCAAGCGACCCTTTGCGCAACCGTCTGCCATGCTAACAGCTTGGATAGCAAAATACAGTCTACAATTCCATTACCTGGTGTTCAACACAATTGTGAACAAGCAGACTTTATGATGTAACCAAAAACACACTTTGTTACAAATAAATTGATTTATTTGAGGTAAAATTGGTCCAATTTTCAAGTTGTTACTGCTTTTCTCCATTTCTCTAAGTTGCAGAGCACAAGTTAACACCACAAAACAGTTTGTCAAACTTTGCAAACACATTTTGCGCCTTACACATTTGAAAACGTGCATGTGCACTGGCAAATGTTTGCGTTGTTCGCCTGACTGGCACGCACCCATGTTCTCTGTAAACAGAAGTCACTGTGGACTTTCTTCAATGCTACTAAAGGTGCAGTGACTAGAAAACTTCTGAACTTAACAGCAGCGTGCAAAAATTCATTCAATTCAAACGTGCAAAATACATTGTTAAAGTCGCTTATTAGGTACATGTGTACAGACCATGTAACTTTTGTTAGCAAAAACAATGGCCGCATACATTCCTCGGCCTTTCAGGCAGGCAAGATACTACATGTACACTTGTCATATGGGAAAGCTTTCATTTTGCGTCAAAATTTCTACATAAATTTAAGAGTAATAAAGGTAACAACTGTGGAAGTTTTGAGATGTGCCCCGTTTTTTTCACATCAAAAGTTGATAATAACCAGACAGTTTTAGTTCCATTAAATATCAGCTTTAAAATTGTCATCCTTTGAGCTGTGTACAATTTATGCCTGCAGGAAGTTCAGGCTCAGTGTCTCTTTTGTAAATATGTGAGGTTGAAGGTCACATGGTCCATTGTTCCCATGAGTTTTTTTTTGTTGCATCCCTACACTTTCCCAAGTCCCTTTTCATACTGATCTTGGTCCCACTCGGTCAAGGACATTACCAAACCATACTGTTAACGCGATAACCTAAACAACTCCCCCATTTTAATAAACAAAAATAGAAAACAAAAACTAAAAATTAAATAATGACTCTCTGTTATAAGACAAGTGTGTTGTATTCTGTTAAGCAGCCATTAAATAAAAACCATTCTTCACATTTCAAATATCTAACAAGAGTTGACACATATCTACAGGTGTAACTTTAATAAACCCTTTAGAGACTGTACCTACAACATGCAGCTAATCCAACATATCCGAAGCAGCCGCAAATGTCTGCATGATTTTAGCCTTTTTCACCCAACGAATCCCCCCCCCCCCAAAAAAAAAAGAAAAAGGAAGAGAGGAAATTTGTAACTGGCAGTTGATTAAAAACCAGTCCTGCTTTGGTGCATTGTGACAAATTGTATACAAACAGGAATGGTCTCTGAAAGATTAAAACACATCTACAGAAGGAGGAAAACAAATAAAAGTTGAAGTTTTAAATTAAATTATTCCAAACTACAGACACATTTACATTCCCGACTACTACCGTGAGAATATCTACTAGGTCTGAAAACAAGTTTTAAATTATTGCGTAGACAGTATCAAAGTTAGACTGGAAGACACGAAAAGCAAGGCCCTGTCTGAAATTGTGGCTGCGGCTGTTGCTAACGGTGTTGCTATGGCAACTTATGTCAAGCAGCAGCCAATAATCTGTTCATGACCATCGTAGTTAGAGATTAAGGTTAAAGATAAGGCTAGTCTTGAAAACGTGAAGTTAGTAAAAACCAAGTTGGCTTGGGTGAGGTAATCACAACAGCAAAATGGTGATGATGGATAAACATTGATGAAGGTGTGCGTTGGATCTCGTAATGGTGTGCAGCCATCTTGGCTTTTTACCCCACATTCAAAATAGTGTGAGGCTATATCCAAATCGAGTGCTACAGCTACGACTGTTGCGCAAGGCATTGCTAAGGATGTCCTACATGTATACTTCAATGCATGATAAATCGGCAATCTAGCCTAAGCAGAAGCCCTAGTAGCAAATTTAGACAGCGTAACTACACCAAGGCTGGACGGAATTTAAATCTGGCCCCTTTTGTGCGAGTTAACTATTCATTTTTGCTATGATAAGATGGGGAAAGGGACAAAGTTAGCCTACATGTATGAAAGTTAAAGCCCAATAGGTCATCGTAGTCGCAAGAAACAGCGAAAAACACCATCACTATTTTCTCCTGTGTACTTAAAATCAGATTTTGGACTCACAAGATCAAAGGTAATTGTAGTACTCGGGTTTCAACTAGAATTTTATGGTAAAATACTCCAAGGGAAATTTCCACTCTGACAATTTTTTAGTACCATGTAAGTCACAAGTATTTACTCATGACTTACATTTATATTTTCAATCTTACCAAAGTTATACACAAACTTTAAACATGATTTGTTGATCCTCTTTCTGCTATGTTTGGACAATAACTCCGGAACTTAGCACGTTAGAGACACAGTTTGTACCTGACTAATTTCAGCCATACATGTATCCCTGCATCTAAATATAAAAGTTTTATGGTCTCTTCATTCTTTTTCAGACCGGAAATAAGCAGCAAGTGGGGGAAGCTCCGAATGCTGTATTTAAGTTTTGCAATATGGCAACAAATGTTGCAATGTGATCATTTGAAATGAAAGTGTTGTAAGTACACAAACGTACATCACATGCACAGCAAACTAGCAAGATCAGAAGAAAGAAGTTATATGAAGATCAGTGCAAGGAAAAACATGTTAGTGATTTTAAAAAAGATGGCATAACATCAAGATGCTCAGCATTCAGACGCAAGCAATGAGACGACATAAAAATGGGATGCCATTGTGTGAGCTAACCTGTGGACCCAGAATAGGCAACATTGGACGTCTCGACTTCAGCCCGGTGAGTTTGTCCTTCAAGTTGACCCTTTTTGGTGAGACCGTACGATGTCTCTGTTTGTTGTTTTTGAATCACCTTGACGTCATCTGTTGAGATCGATGCTCCGATCACTGATGACGCAACTGCGTTTTCCAAGTCCGCACTTTCAGGTACGTAGCTCAGCCTCAACTTCTGTGGATATTCCGACAAGGAAATAGATCGCACTTTCTTCTCCCTCAATGTCGCCTCCTGAAGTGACGAATCCGATTTAGCCCGGGCTGGCCTGATGGCAGGTTTCGAGCAATCGGCATCATCTTCCGCGGATGTGTTTTCTCCGGAGGCAATGTTTGGCACATTTGGTTTGACTGTGTGGTCTTCATCAGATGCGTTGGGGTTTGTTAAAGTAGTCCTGTCACCGTGACCATTGTTAGAGTTTGCATTAGAGGGGTTAATCACTAGGAGAGCTATTGAAGGTCAGTTGGAAATTCACAAAGACATGGAGAAATAAAAAGAAGAAAGAGACAAAAAAGACTACAATCAGAAGAAAAACCCACAATAAGCGACAAGAAACAATCACACAAACATAGTCCTAGTGCCTCTGCAGACACATTTAAGAGTACAGCGCCGGCGGAAGATCATTTTTAGCTTATTTTGCAAACACTACCACTCTTTCCTTAGACTAGCTCGTACCACTCTTAGACTAGCTCAAATTAGTTGCACTCACTCCAGGTGAAAGGCTCATAGGATGGATGAGGCATTGGCGGCAATAGACTGTGCAAGTCTAACGCATACTTTTTACTGTTTTTTTCTTTAAATATATACATGTATATGTATGCTCTGCTAAAAAACAAGAACAACAACATACAAATAACATTTGCAGAATATAGAGAAAGGGTGCTGTAGAGAATGCCACTGGTAGTCAGTGTTTACTGTGCAAAAACATTTTTTTAAATTAGGGACACCGATTACAAGCCATTGGCTGAATTAATGACTGTGGCTGCGGCTGTTGCCATTAGGGAAGCCCAGTCACAGCCGTAGCCGCTCATTCAGAAATGGCTTAGGAAAAATAATGCTAAGATAATAAGTTAATAATACCGAAAATCCCCTTCTACTTTTATCTAGTTTATTGAAAATAACTTGGTGAGACAAAAAACCTACAGTGCAGATCCATCGGAATCTTAGCTTCTTCACGTGGCTACTTAACTCATTCAGTGCCTGCTTTTTGTTTGTGATTTGAACGTAACATGCACAGCTTTTGTAGGTTTTCAAATTTCTGTGCAACAAATGAACAAGTAAGTCTTTCTAACCCCCAAAAAATCTTGTTGATAAGTGTGGGCTTAGTATACCCCAAAGTCAATCGCATTTCTCGAGTGATAATGCCCTTTTGTGATACCATGTATTTTGGTTTGTAAATTGAAAGATTGATGACACTTATTGAGTACATAAAAAAATATTGTACAAGATAATTGAACTTTCAGATTCATATACATGAGATTGTTATGTACGACATTGGCATTGAAAGACGTAAAGGAACATTACAGAATTGGTTTTGCTAGCAAAAAAGTTGTTGGCTGTGTAAGCACTTTATGTAATCCATCATACACATAAACTGACAAACCTATAGAACATGTTTGAGATCGATCGGCCATCTGGGTCACGAGAGAATAGTGAAAACCTGATTGCAAAGTTTGCATTGCATCGATGCCGAAACACAAATGAATAAAACGCTCACTGAGCGATAAACTCCAAACGCGAAATTAGATTACTTAGTTCTCATCAAGTATGAAATTTCAGACATAAACATTTTAAGGGATGTTTTCTACTATCATCATTAGACCGTGCAAGTTTTATGTAGACCTGTGATCTTCACATTTTTTGTTTCTCACCAATTCTGTAACGTTCCTTTTACACCCAAGTTCTGTGACATGACGGTATACTGAGCTAAAAGAAAGTGTAGACTACAAAGCACTTGTATGTCTACTCAAAAAACTTTCAACAAACAAAACAAAACCAAAACCCAGGAAGTTTATTTTAAAATACTCTAATGTCACAACTACAAATCACAACAAGGCGATTAGCACATTGATCAACATATAAAACTAGAAAGCTTTGCTTACTCTTAGCAAGATTCTCTGGGACATCTGCTTCGAACTACATTGTACATGTAGCTCAATGAAAGCCTTCAGTCTTTGCAAGACTCTACCATAAAAATTAGAATTTTGTTTTGCTGTGTCACAAAACAGCAATGGTTTTCCCACTGGTGCACTTTATTTTCTAAACGGTCTCCCTGAACCATTGCTTGAAAGAGAGACTACCATTTCTATTTCTACAATCAGTGATGGTACGAGTTCACTCCAACACTGCCTACCACCCTACATCAATTCTACCACTCGCTAAAACCTGTTTAAAAACCCTCCACCATGCACAGCCCTAAGAATTCCAAAATCGTTCCAGCACATAACCCTTCATGAGGACGGTCTGAGGTCAGAAATTTATCAATTATTCGCTTCACCGGTTATTGTCACCGTGTCCCACAGTGGGGTCACTGTAATTCGGCCTTTAATATCATCATCCCTCAGACCATCATCAGGTTACACAAACATTTCAAGAAAACTACCAGCCAAAGCACAGCAGTGTCTCTCTTGCCCATTCAACCAAGCCCAACCCCTCCATTATTTGAAGTGACCCCCTTACTACTCGAAGTGACTCTCCTCAACACTTGAAGTCCCCCCTCCCCTACTCACTACTTTTTAAAGTGACTACCGCTCTCATTTTTTGGCCGAAATCACCAGCTCACTGTGAAGCTTTGCCACAAAGTAAGTTACCAGGGGTGCGTTCCACTTGTGCAAATGTTGCCAACGTTTGCGCATTGTTTGCCAACAATTTCAAATGGAACGAGTTGTGCACCGCCAACGTTGGCAAACGTTGGTAACCTTAATAACAAAACCTTTGCATTGACACACATCAAAATAAAAGTAGCATCAAATTGATCCGTGAGACTTTTTTCATGCGCGATATTAGCTCCTTGTGGAAAAAAGTAGGAACATTTTATTGAGTACAAAGGCTAACATACATTTTCATATGGTGTAGGCTTCCGTAAACTTTTCAGGCCATATTAATAAAAAAAAATCTGATTTATCCAAGGGCCAAAAAAACAAAAACAAAAATAGACTTAAGCAGGTAGAATTTCATGCCTGCTTTTTTCGGAAATTATATTTGTCTTTTCTCATAGCTACCTTGTTCCTCATCTTCTAGCAATTCTGGCGTCTCATCCTCAGTCTTCTCCTCTACTGGCTCCTTCTCTTCCTCTTGGACTTCCGCCACATCCTCCTCCGCTGCTTCCTTGACACCATCTTGGCTGTCTTCCTCCTCTTCATGTACCTCTTGGACTTCGTCCACCTCGGGTTCCGGCAATGACTCCGTCTCCTCGGCCGAAGCATCTAGGTTAAGTCCAGCGACTTCAACTTCTAGCTCGGTCTGATCTTCAGGTGGCGATGCAAGCGTTTCTTCTTCTTCCTGTACAGCTACATCTGTCAAGAAAAGTCATTGAAGCCTTAAAACCCTAACGTTATGAATCCTACACCTTTCACCTATAATCACCTTTGAACCCTTGCATCAAAAGTAACAAGCAATTACTAAAAACGACTAATTTCCTGAATCCTTCAAAATCAACCAGCAATGTTGGATGACTCTGGAGGATTGGCATGCTTTTTATTCACCTTTGACCCCTTTCATCAAATGCCAAATGTGGCTACTGTCTACCGTGCTTGCCAATTTGAGAGTCAAATTGCAATAAGAAATATATAGGTGGTTTCTTCGGCCCAATTTCTTAAAGTCTGTCAGCACAAAAACTTGCTAAGCACAGAATAGTATTACTAAGCAGAAATAGGTTACCAGCCCAACTTACATTAAAACCCTGGAAACAGCGTCATTACATTTTGTGCACATGGACTCGGTGCTTGGTGTCCCTAAGAGGTTCTTGCATATCATAATTGAGTTCAGAATGTGGACAAATTACTTTCTTTATGCTTTTTCTAAATTTCTTTGGATGCCATAAGAATCCTGAGGAGATGTCTATAGTATTTATTTAATTTTGGAAGAAAATTTTCAAAACACTCTTTTTTACCATTAAATACTGTATACGGACAGCAATCTCCAAGACTGGCACTGATGGACTAACCATCCATATTTCCCTAGCCCCCAGGCTAAATTGGGCGGCAATGTATGCAATTCAACTTTGTGGTAATGACAGATGCCCCATTACAGGATAAACTGAAATAGCAGGTCGAGTGGTTTTTGTTTCCAGGTGTGGCAGATTAAAAACCAATTTGTCGGTGACAGTTTTCTGTTCCATGGTTATGGTTGCATTGTTGCAACTATAGTGACCGAGTCAATTATTGCTTAGCAAAGAAATTAGTCAACAGTATTTTCTGCTAAACAGCTTTATGAAATTGGGCCCTGCTTGGCACTTTTGTGTGCTTAGCAACTTCATGTGCTTAGAGACTTAATTCACTTATTTTACTGTCCACGTAAAAAGTATAAAGTAAAAATTTAAGCCTTACACCTGTCTTAAAGGCAATGGACACTATTGGTAATTGTCAAAGACTAGACCTCACAGTTGGTGTATTGCAACGTATGCATAAAATAACTAACCTGTGAAAAATTTGAGCTCAATCGGTCGTCGAAGTTGCGATATAATAATGAAAGAAAAAAATACCCTTGTCACCCGAAGTTGTGTGCGTTGAGATGGTTTATTTCGAGACCTCAAGTTCTAAATCTATCGTCTCGAAATCAAATTCATGGAAATTTACTTCTTTCTTGAAAACTATGGCACTTCAGAGGGAGCTGTTTCTCACAATGTTTTATACCATCAACCTCTCCCCATTACTTGTAATCAAGAAAGGTTTTATGCTGATAATTATTTTGAGTAATTACCAATAGTGTTCACAACCTTTAAAGTGATTTACATAGGCCCTCTTTGAAACCACAGCTTGGGATGGGGCTCCGGCAAAGACTCCGTAAGCTATTTTGAAAACGTGCACTTTCGGAACGGAGCTTCAAACAGGGGGAAAGAAGCTTAAGCCGGAGCCCAAAGCTCAGCCATTGTTTCAAAACGGGCCTGTAGGTCCCAAGCAAGCATATAAAAACATAAAATGGGAGACTTTGGATCACAAGGCGGCAGACTTTACCACAGAATTTTCTTTGTTTTCAAAAAGGTCTTCATTTCCAAGAACAATGGCTCTGCCTGGTTTAAAGGGATGGTACACGTTTGGTAATTGTCAAAGACCAGTCTTCTCACTTGGTGTATCCCATCTTAACCATAAATTAACAAGCCTGTGAAAATTTGGGCTCAATTGGTCATCGAAGTTGCGAGAAAACAATGAAAGAAAAAACACCCTTGTTGGACGAAATTGTGTGCTTTCAGATGAGAATAAAAGACTTCTAGCTACATTTAGAAGTCTTTTATTATTTTAGTGAGAAATTACTTTTTTCTCAAAAACTACGTTACTTCAGCGGGAGTCGTTTCGCACAATGTTTTATACTATCAGCAGCTCTCCAATGCTTGTTAACAAGTCAGTTTTTAAAGTAATATTTGTTTTGAGTAATTACCAAACGTGTACCTTCCCTTTAAAGTCACCTTATGTCCCAAAAAGTCTCCCTATTGGGCTCAGCTTGGCCCCTTTAAGGGTGGCAAAAGCATTTAGCATGATGCACCTTCAACCGGATTATGACTGCATGAGTTTAGAAGCATGATAAGCTTGACATGAAGCTCAAGAAAATCCCCACTAGACCCAAAGGTACATTTTTTTTAACTCAGCACTTTCAATGGACCAGAATACCAGCAATATTTCATTTTACAGACTCTTTTTATAACAAGATTACTGGGACGGCACAAATTACCTCTTTACAACAGGAAATATGAGGACAGAAAAACCAAGAAACACAAAGGCAAGAAACAAGATTTGGGATTTCAAGATTAATATAAGTAATTTTGAGACACACATGTATGTCTCAAAATGACTCATATGTATCTTGAAATCCCAAATCTATGTATGTATGTATGGTGGACACAATACTAAGACACTATTAGGTTTGAGTAAATTTGTCGGTAAACACCCAATCCAAACAGCACACTCATACAGTGTCCAAAATACTAGTACCTGTATCTCACAAAGGCTAATGTTTTCTTCGTAAGCAGTACCTCTTCAAACTGAGGGTTAACTGTATTTTGTTGAACTTTCATAAGGATTGGAATATTAAACCAAAAAAGTAAGCACTCAGCAAACTTTCAAATAATGTGTTTAGGGGAAAAATTGACTTTAAAGACACCTTGCACATGACGCAACACGACCCAAACAGCACCCTCATTGAGGTCAATGACTGAGCCTCATTGATTGAGAGTGGTGCGCTGCGGCCCGTACACCTGAGAACGTTTCCGTTGTTTGACCTCAGCAATGGGGGCCAATGCAAGGAGTCTCTAGGATTGATTTGGTTGTGGAGGATTCCTGGCCCAGTGCTAAAATTGACCCGACTCACTCCGGCCAGGAGTCCAGTGGGTATTTTCGAGCCCAAGTTTAGGGGTGCATTTTGGCAGTCGTAACCAATAACTGTTTCAGTCATTGGCCACTGATTAAACCATTGGCCTAATAAACCAAAACACTTATTGGTTACGACCGCCAAACATGCACCTCAGGAGATTGGGGGGGGGTGTGAACGAACCTGCAGCGCCCATGGCAATGGCCTCCTCAAATGCCTCATCGAGGCCGGTCTCTGTGACACTACTGCTTAGGGACTCTGTGTACACTCTAGGGGAGTCTGTGAAAAAGCGAGACGAGGTGGTGATAACATGCTCAATAGGCAATGGGTGCGTGGATCTCACACAGTCCGCAAAGGGGTTCAGTTTCATGCACAGTACAGACAAATCTGGCTCAGCTGAAAAAAGTGTTACCGGTTAAAGTACCACATACTCAGCATTGAGCAAAACTGGTTCTCTGCTAATTTTGCAGAGCAAATCATTTCTGATGCAATATGCCAACAGGCACCAGCCACAACAATGTAGACTGCATTGCACTTTGTTATATACTAAGCAAGATTTGTCTGTGCTAAGCAAAATTGCTAGCTTTATGAAATAAATCCTGTAAAGTTAAAAAGAAGTTTTGGGAGGGGGGGGGGGTGTTGAGAGAAGCTTGAAATTCCAGAGGGATAAATATATGTAAAGATCGAAGGCGGTATTCAAAGAAGTGCATGTAGTCATGACACTAAATCGAACAAAGCAAACTGCACACATAAAGCACTGTATAAAGGTTAGGGTTTAAATGGCACACTCAAGGTGGCAGCAGACTGACAAGTTTTAGTAAAATTAGAGTAGCAAATCTACTTTCACCTCCTGGCACCTGTAAGAGGATTAGCAAACAGAAATATAAACACTTCCCATTTTTATTAAGCAAGAAACAGCAGTGTACATTTAAAGCAAACTACACTGTACAAACAAAAGCCAGTGTTATGCATTGTGATTTATGCACATGATGCGGGTGCTGTCCCGAATGTGAACATAAATTTCCAACAGCGTAATATACAGGTTGGTTTGTGGTGCAGTGGAGTGACTCATGAATTTTCATAAAGTGCCAGGGAGTATGGGAAGGTGAGGGAATGCTGATGAAGAGCTATATGAATATTCATGATGTGGATTGAAGGTAAAGAGTATGGTGTTACATGAATAGCCATAAGGGGTCTGCACTTTGCAGTATTAAATGGTAGCAGAGCAGTGCATATGAGTATTAATGAAGTGTCAGGATGCTTATGAGTTAATAAGTGAATATTCATGACATTCACCTAGGTGTATGATGCTAATGAGTCAATAAATTAATAACCATGACACTGTGTGCACACTTGGGAGTAAGTATGATGAGTTTTCATGAATATGTAAATTAGTACGATGAGAGGGGAGGGGGGCATCTCACCTTCCCCACATTCCTCATTGTCGGCCCCATCGTCAAATGATCGGTTGAGGCGACCCATCTCAATTAACCTACTAACGTCCTCTTGCTCACCGTCAGGGGAGGGGGGTAATTCGGGGGGTGGCGGGGGAACAAACACAGGCTCGGCTGCTGGGTCTGTAGGGGGCAGGTCGAGACTCGAGCCTTTGCTGATAGAGGGAGGGCGTGGTGGCTTGGTAGGCCTGGGGGGTTTTTCTGTGGTGCAATTAGGCAAATAAATGGACATGCATGTCATGGGTACTCTTAAAAGGTAACCAGTAGCTGCGACCTTGTTTTGACCTTTATGGGATCGATATCGAAAGAGGTCAAGCAAGGTTGCAGGCACTGGTTATCGTTTGGAGTCTTCTGTCGTATAAAGCTAAACATAGTCAGCTCCACAAAAGCTCAGTGTGATTTACGACATTGAGGGCGCCATTCAGAGGCTGATTCAGAGGTGATTTCATGTCACGCTCCCAAAAAAGCTCTGGTAGTGTAGTTCAACCATACAGAGCTCAATAACTCTCCACTATATTTTGTTGTTGTTTAAGATGGAAGATTAGGTGTTCTGTAAATTTGAGCTCAACAGAGAGTATGAAACTTAAATAAATACCATAATCTACTCAGCATTTGGTTTGTACAAAATTTTCTTAGCACTGCATGTTTTTTCAGTGCCGATACAATTTAAAGTTGCCTAGGTTTTTTGGGTGGTCGGAAATGAATCAGCTTTCATGTACATGTACCTGCCCAACTTAAATGATTTTTCTTTTTAAATAGAAGGCTGGCAAATATTTATATGTTTTGTGTCTTTGTGTTTACAAATCCAATTTTACTCGTTGTTGATTTTTCAATGAATGCATGCCAACCCTCCATGGCTAAATCACACTGCTATACCACAGACCTTCATCAGGGCATGAGTATCTTGGTCACGTTCCATGTGTGCCGTGGCACTAATGCATGCTACTTATCAAAACACAGAAAGGTCACCAGACCATTTTACCAATAGACCTTTCTATAGCAATGCCATAGCCCAAGTTTTTTCAACCGAGGTTAGAAAAATTTTGAAAGCCATACATGCAAAGCAAAGACAGATGGCAACAGTTTGTAATGCTGTCTCACAGTTAGTCAAAAATAGGGTTGAATTTGTTGGAAACAAAGCAAATAATCATTGGAACTTTGCAAAAAAAGTTGAATTTGGTCAGAACATCTGTTAACATAATTGAATGGTTTGCTAACATTCCGCCGTCCATGCCAACCAGCACGTTTTTTTTATCAACAATAGAAAGGTCTATAGAAGGCAACCCTAAGACGACCGCGTCATGATGAAGGTCTGTGAGGGCAAAGGTCGTGTCTGTTTGAGTGACTTCAGCTGGAGCCTTGTCCGCTGGCTGCGATCAACGTCAAACGTAACATTTACATCGATCCAAACATAGCCGCTGCTGAAGCCATCATTCCAAACACTGGCTTTCCCCTTTTTGCATTAGTTTCCATAATTAACAAAAGCAACGATTAGGGCATGCATAACATTATTGTCCCCATAAAAGCAAACGGAGCGGAAAGTGTTTGCCCTCAAATTAACACTAAAAATTAGCATAAAAATCTGGGTGTTTTTTTTTATTTTATAAATATGCTAAATTGTTCATTTAAAATAGTTGGAATCGAACGCTGTTTTCCAAAGCAAGATTTTATCAAATTGGTTGAAGGGATTTTAAAAATATATTCATTAATGAAATTGAAAAAAGAATTGTGCAAAGGTGTCGTATGATAACAAATTGAAATGAAGTACAAAAAAAAAGTAAACAAATGAAAAAAAAACAGTATGTGGGTGTGAAATACGCTAACAATAAGGGGGAGAAAAATAAATAAATAAAATTAAATAAAAGGCACTGGACACCTTTGGTAATTGTCAAAGACCAGTATTCTCAATTGGTGTACCCCAACATATGCACAAAATACACAAATTCGTTAACATTTTTTACCAACTGGTCATCAAAGTTTCAAGAGAATAATTAAAGAAAAAACACTCTTGTTGCACAAATTTGTGTTTTCAAATGCCTAATAAAAGGCTTCAGGCCTGAAGTCATTTATTATTTGAGTGAGCTGTTTATCACAATGTTTTATACTATCAACAGCTCTAAATTGCTCATCACCAAATAATTTTTTATGCTAAGAATTATTTTTAGTAATTACCAATAGTGTCAAGTGCTGTTAAGGATAAATTTGACTTTAGTCTTCTCCATCTTTGGAGTTCAAACAAACCTGCATTTTCTTGTTTTATCTCCACCACCTCTTGACCGGCTGTGCCAGAGGTCATCATCCCTTCATCCAGACTGACCCCTGACCTCATAGGTGGAGACGTGGGTCGTGGCGGCCGCTCTGACGTAACATCCGAAGCAGACCCAATATAGAGAGATTGCGTCCGTCGCGGAGGCGAGGTTGGTCTCGGCGGAGCAGGGGCTCGTCTCTTCCTCAGGGTGTTGGAGCCGCCCTCCTGGTCCAGCCTCTCCTCGTCCGATGCCACAGCAGGCGGATTCCTCCCCATGGGTGGGGGAGGTGCAGGCCGGCGCTTCTTCAAGGTGTTGCTGTTGGAGTCGTCCTGCTCTTGCATTGATGTTGGGGTGTCTGTTGTTGGAGCGGGCTGACGGGTTGGAGGGGATGGGTGACGTTGCGACCGCTGTTCTGGGGCTTCTGATGAGGTAGTAGTTATCGTTGGCTGGGCCTCAGGAATACTGCTTCCACCACCAAATTCATACTGCAAATGTGATGCGATCAAGCTAAATGAGTCGTTTGTCTGAAATATCAGTATTAAGAAACAAGCCAAAACTGTTTCCGCCCCAGGAGTAGGTAGCCCCTGGTGACAGCACAAATCAGTTTAGTGTAGCTGGCCCTCACTTTCAAGTGGCCGTCCACCCTTGTGATGTTAGGCAATAATTCAAGGGAAAAAATAACTTATTTTATACGAGGCTCCACTGACAAAAAATAGTTTGGTACCATTTTCGTCTGAGTACAATCAGTATTCATGACTGCTATTCGGCAATTTGGAGCAAGACCAAATGGTGGAATTAACATTACCTCTTTTTTCTTCTTGGTGATTCTGTTGAAGAAGCTTCCCTTTTTCTTTTTTGGTTCTGGCATGACTTCTAGTTCACCTCCTAGAAAAGGGAAAATAATTATCACAAAAAATGACCAATTTGAAGAAACACACACAGTTCATAATACAGTACATTTTTTCCCCCAAACTCAGGTGCCAAATAATGTTTATCCACTTAAAGGAACACGTTGCCTTGGATGGGACGAGTTGGTCAAAACAAAAGCGTTTGTAACCATTTTTTGTAAAATGCATATGGTTGGAAAGATGTTTTAAAAGTAGAATACAATGATTCACACAAGTTTGCCTCGAAATTGCGTGGTTTTCCTTCTACTGTGCGAACTAACATGGTCGGCCATATATGGGAGTCAAAATTTTGACCCCCATAAATGGCAGACGTGTTAGTCGACAAGGTAAAAGGAAAACCACGCAATTTCGAGGCATGTTTGTGTGGATCATTGTATTCTACTTTTACAACATCTTTCTACCCATATACATTTTATAAAAAACAGTTACAAACGCTTTTCAAAGACCAACTCGACCGATCCAAGGCAACGTGTTCCTTTAAATATTTAGTTATTTTCATTTAGTTGAGAAGTTAAAACTGTCTGCAAATACCTGATATTGATGAGTTGATATAGACAATTAACTTAAAGAGTGTTTCCAAGGTCAAATTTGAGTTTTGTGATGTACTCATTTTTCAAGAGTCCTCATGAAAGTGGGGTGAAATTAAAAAATTTCTCATACAATGTTAAAATGGCGTAAAATTTCATTTCATTGTAATTTCCAAAGAGTATTTCTTGTGCCAGTCAAAAGGTCAAAATCAATGCCGTTTTGCTGAGCATCTTCAAAATTCAGGAATGAATTAAACAATCTATGTACAACAATGTAGAGATCCTTTTTTTTTTAAATGTGACACATCATCAACCATTTTTTGATTTTGACAAAAAATTGTACTTGAAGGGTATCAAACCTAGTGGAATACACTGTTTTCAGCTTGGGTTAAAGCCATTGGACCCTTTCGGTACAGAAACAACAAAAAGAGTTCACAGATTTACAAATAATTTACAGGGTTCACAGAAGGTAAAGGTGAAAGACTTCTCTTGAAATATTAGTCCATGAAATGCTTTACTTTTTGAGAAAACGGTAAAACAATAAAAATTCTCGTTAGCGAGAATTACGGATTTGTTATAAACACATGTCATGACACGACGAAATGCGCGAAAACAGGAGTGGGTTTTCCCGTTATTTTCTCGCGACTCCGATGTCCGATTGAGCCTAAATTTCCACAGGATTGTTATTTTATATATAAGTTGTGATACACGAAGTGTGGGACTTGGACAATACTGTTTACCGAAAGTGTATAATGGCTTTAAGAGACCTTTAATTTTATCCCCTATTCATAAGGAGTCTATTTATTGGAAAATGAGTGGATCAAAAAACTGAACTTGACCTTGGAGCCCCTCTTAAAGGATTCGGGTACTTTTTCAAAATGTCCACAGATTTACACTTAACTTACAGGGTTTGAAGATAATGATAGTGGAAAGCTTCCATTCAAATATTACTAACTAAGGTTGTGTAGTTTTTGAGAAATGAGTAAAACAAGTCAGAAAACAATTTTGGTCTCATGAGACCAAAGTTATTTTAGCATGTCAAATCCCCTTTCAGTTATGATATTATACCAAAACCATAGCATAACTGGTTAATACGTTTTTACATGCTAAAACTGAGACATAAATTATTACTTTTACTCATTTCTCAAAAACTACAGCACCTCAGTAAGTAAAATTTCAAGGGAAGCTTTCTACTATCATAATCTTCAAACTGTGTAAGTTTAATGTAAATCTGTGGACATTGTGTTTTTTGTTAGGAAAAAGTACATATACCCTTTAAATAATAATAATAATATATGCCCCATCAATAAGGACTCTATCTATCAGAAAATGAGTGGATCACAAAACTGATTTTGACCTTGGAGCCCCTCTTAAATAAAGATAATAATATACCACATTTTACAATAACCGCATCAATGCGCTTTTATACATTAGAGCCCTGGTCATTGGGCCGATAACACTCCTTTAATCTTTCTCAGCTCCCTGTGGAGTCTAAAGCCCTGAGGCTGATTTCACAAAGAGCTAAAATTGATCTTAACTGCAAATCAATATTAGTTGCTAAGTAAAGTGTGATGTCATTATACAAATTACTATGGTAATACTGACAATTTCGCTTGCGATGAGTTTTATTGCTTTGTGAAATCAACCCATGAGCTCCAAAGGCTTTTTCATACACAATATCAACCTCTACCATCGCAGGTACCCATTTATACTTATATGAAGAGAAGCAGTTATAATTGAGCACCTGAGGACACAAGTGTCACGACCTGGAAACAAACCCACACTATAATGACTTAACGACCAGAACCATTCAATGCTCTAAACCACTCAGCAATGACACCGTAAAGGGTTTGGGTACTTTTTGTCTACAATGTCCACAGATTACACCAAACTTACACAGTTCGAATATAATGATGGTAGAAAACTTCCCTTAAAATGTTACTTTCAGGAGGCGAAAATTATTTTAGCATGTACAACGTATTTACGCGAACTTCCTGAAAACATTGCTCTGCAATTTTCGCTGAAACTTCTACAGGTAAATTATACAACATACATTTTCATTTGTTGTTATATTTTACTGTTTTTATAAAGTGTAATTGGCGCTTGCACTGTTGGATGTTGAATATAAAAAACAAAAATAAAAATAAATAAAATCAAAATCAAAATCATAGTGAGTATGGATTCATAACATGGCCAAAAACTTGATCTACAAAAGGTATCTTGAAACTCTTTAAATAGTTATCTCATAATTTCTTTTTGTGCCTACCTGCAGGTTGACCCTTGGCATCTACAAGTAAGAACTCGATGACCCCTGTACTCTCCAGGGTGTGGTTGAGGTCATAGGGGTCGTTGGGTCGATTGATGAGTCTCAAAGAATGGCTACCAGGATCCACTCCTCTCTCCTCACATATCCGAGGAAGCAGGTCCTTCAGGGTCTTCTCGGGGTCGACTCGTAGCACCATCTTGTGGTTCTTATTGGACACAATGGTGATGCGAGTGGTTTGCTGTGAACCAATGGTACATACATGTACATGACATAGTTAGAATGACACGTGTAACTTCGAGACAGTTTGGACGATTAACAATAATTATCATTTGACACACTAAGTTTCACTATGTAGTTGACTAACTGGAACCCTCATCCTGACAATTGCCTACTTATTGAGCAGGCTTTTCGTTAAAGAACTCTGAGAACCATGAAATTCAAGAATTTTGACAAAGTGATTAAATATGGCATCTGAAGCTGTATCACTCTGTTAAATGATAGATGCACTCTGCCAGCATGCAATATGACATGTATGACTACATGTGGTTGAATGCATCTACACAGTACACAGCCACCTTCTTACTGTGTCTGAACATTCATTGTGATCCACTGTAGGTTTTGAATGATAGTTACACGATGCCAGCCTTCAAATGATATCATGTGGTTAATCTCACCTCATAGACAGCAGACTTCTTGTCCTCTTCTTTCTTGTAGACAAAGAGCTCCTTCTGACTCCTAGGGATGATGTAGACGGTATCGCCAACAATATCAGCTAACGTCTGACTGGGTTTAAGCTGTGTAAGAAACCAGAGAAATCGTAACAACCCAGGTCTCGAAATAACCCACGGCACCCACAGCAATTGCCGTGGTGCCCTCTGCTTTTGCTTTGGTGCCCTTTGCAAAGTTCCAATACAAATTTACATTTTCCTCATAGTGTGACCCTTACCTGGGGGAAAATTGCTATGCCCCTTCAAGAGCGTACAAGGCGTGTTAACCATTTGCTTTCCTGAGCAGCCATACCCAAGGGCCCTAAAGTAAAATCAGTAGCTAAGCAGCTCAGTAGCTAAGCACAACAAAGACCATAATAAGGTCACCCGCCAAAATAACATGTTAATGTACATGTACAATCTGGGACTGTTATACTGCTTACTATTGCTTAGCAGAACAGGCATTTCGGCATTACCTTCTACTTAAAGGGAAGGTACACATTTGGTAAATACTTAAAACAAATATTAGTACAAGCATTGGGGAGCTGTTGCTAGCATAAAACATTGTGGGAAATGACTCCCTCTGAAGAAACGTAGTTTTTGAGAAAGAGGTAACTTCTCACTAAAATAATAAAAGACTTCTAGCTAGAAGTCTTTTATTCCAATTTGAAAGCACACAAATTCGTCCAACACATGTGTTTTTTCTTTCATCATTTTCTCGCAACTCCGATGACCAATTGAGCTAAAATTTTCACAGGCTTGTTATTATATGCTTATGATGGGATACACCAAGTGAGAACACTGGTCTTTGACAATTACCAAACGTGTACCTTCCCTTTAAAGTGAAGGTAAACACACCCTTAAAATTAGTAGGCAATACAAACTTTGGTGAGAAGCCTACAAAGCAGCTTTCGAAAGTATAAAGCATTTTGAGAAACGATTTACTTCAAAGGTTATCTAAAAAATTAAGTTTCTATGCCCCAAAATTTGAATCTGAGAAGTGTTTCTGTCAGTAACGCTTCTTAGATTGCGTATTCCTATAAGGGATTATTCTTCCCGCAAAGACATTATTTGAAGGGAGCAAAAAAGTCTCTAAATGCAGTTGTGAGATACAACTCTTTCAGTTGAAAGTTTCTGTCATTTTTGTTCTTCCCATTGACCTGTGTCAATTGTAGGCTAAATAATCATTCACTGGTTGATTTGATCAGCCATACCATGGCCCTAAGCAAACTTGCTTTTATTTATAGCTTTGTCAGTGTTCGTGCTTCACTGCCCATGATCAGACTACTCTAGCTAGGCATCAAACAAGTGATGCAATGCTCTTGACTGAACTGGAATGCCTTCACGCTTGATTGGGCTGAATAACCAAAGCCTAACAGCCCTTAAAATCTGCAGGCCTGACCCCACAATTTTACAAAACAACTTCATAAAAATCCAGTGAGCTGCTTATATATCTGATTCAGGTTGATCATTAGTTTATGAGCACAATGCCATCAGCAGCAACACCATTACCTTTTCACAATTATATATAGTTTCCATTTTCACTTTATACTGAAAACAATCCCAATGGTTCTAGGCCAACCAAAATAATTTTGCAGGATGTTGTCTGCCTTTGTCATGTTCTATTGGTAATTACTCAAAATAATTATTAGCATAAAACCTTTCTTGGTGACAAGTAATGGGGAGAGGTTGTTGGTATAAAACATTGTGAGAAACGACTCCCTCTAAAGTGCCATAGTTTTCCACGAATTTGATTTTGAGACCTCAGATTTAGAACTTGAGGTCTCAAAATCAACCATCTAAAACCAACACAACTTTGTGTGATAAGGGTGTTTTTTTCTTTAATTATTATCTCTCAAGTTCGATGACCGGTTGAGCTCAAATTTTCACAGGTTTATTATTTTATGCATATGTTGAGATACAGCAAGTGAGAAGACTGGTCATTGACAATTACCAATAGTTTCCAGTGTCTTTAAATATTGTACTATATAGGCCACAGGGCTCAAATTTAACACTGAACCGCAGGCAAGTAGTTTTAGTGTCAGGCCTGTAAACTCTCGACTGGACTTGGGCTCTGTCATTTATTTTTTGGAAAAAGTGTACATTTTTGTTCAAGAATAGGTGAAAAAGTGCCTGATGAGCATTGGCTTAAGCCATGATTTCAGGAAGGACCATAGAAACTTCCAAAGATAAAACTTACATGGATAGGGGGGTCCTTGGGTCTGGCACCCGGCTGAGCGATTATGTGACCAGATGGATTCAGTCTATTTTTAGATGAAATCATAATTAGTAAATCCAAGATTGGCGTCCTGCAAGGGGAAAAAACAAAAATTAGAAATGTTAAGATTTACAACATGGTTTTTGGTGGACATACATGTACATGTTACTGACCAATCACAGCCATACAGTCTGACCTAATGTACATGTACATGTATTACAACTGTTTCATTTGTTTCAACCAAAACATTGCTGGAATCTTTGAGAAGGCCAGACCATTTTAATTTTGAAAAGGGCACCTCTGTTGGAAAATCTCAAAGTCTATGAGAAACTTTTTGGAGGGGCATCAAGGCAACGACCTGGACAACTGGCCTCCGAGTTGAGTTTAACAGTTGGTGGGCGGAGATGCTTGTGAAGATACCCATGTGATTGTGAGCACCTCTGCCAAGCTTGCTGTAGTGGGTGGGGCTTAGTGGAACAGTCTATTGAATCTAGGGGCGAAGCACATTTGTCTTACGTTTTAGCGACCGATGCCTTGACCAACTTGTCCCCCGGCAGTACCAAGGTGAGTTGCCTCTCCTCTGACCCTGGTGCACCATCTCCAAGGTTACCATTGTTTTTCAAGACGTCCTTCTCGTGTTCGGACTGAGAGCCATTTGCAGTCTCACTGGCTGAGGGGCGTGCGGTTGGAGGGGGTGGAGCCCGACTCCGCTTAGGCCTGCAGTATGGATGGATTTTATATTAAATCACTCATTTAGAGAGAATACAAGGCTGTATCTTACCCGACAACATTGAAACCTCCGAAATAGGAACCCTAGTTTTTACGAGTCCACAAATAGTGACACAAGAAATCGTGTGAGATAAAGCTTATTACTGGTACACATGCAAACAATTGTATTTCAAACAATGTACAAAACCACTTTAACACAATCTCTACTGTCGCAAGCAAATGGCACCCTTTTTTGCCAGAACTTGTTTATCTTGTTCATTGAAGTGTCTTGTCAGAAATAGGAAATCAATGTTCTGATTTTTAGCAGCCTGTTATTTCTACTGAACAGGTGACAGCTATGTTGCATTCAAGTTGCTCTTCAATGGTAGTGCTAAGGTTGTCATGTAATCCAATGGGTGCACATGATGATGCAATGCTGCGGCAAGAGATGCGTAACACCTTCACCTCGTAAACGTTTATGCAAAATACAGTAAAAGTTTTTTACTGTTTCCTCAGCAAGTACACAATGAAGTATACACTGTTTTTAGCTGAAACTTTCACATGTGACTTTAATTAATTTTTCTTGTGAGAAAGATAGTCCACTGTATGGGTTTTCCCTGGAATAATTCTCTGGGGTTTTCCCCCACACCTAAAACTGCACTTCCTTTCTAATCTTCTCTCCATTGGGTTGTTTGCGAGGAACAGTGATAAGTTCGCGAGTCCTTAGCTTCACAACTAGAATAAATTAAAATGAAATGAAAATCCATTAACTATAACATTTCAACATGAATTCCTGCTTACGCTTGATGTGTGGGTAGCTTTGACGCAGCCTCTGTCGACATGTCAAATCTTGCGGAGAAACTTTCAGAACAAAGAAGAGAGAGCGACAGTATTGCACTGCATGTCCGTTGTCGATGTCGGTGTTGTCGGTAACTTGTGAGGCCAGATACTTATGGAAGTTGCACTCATCGGGACGCAAATCTGCGGGTGAATAAAAAAAAGGGGATTTATAATTTAAGTTTAAAATTTTCTGTTTGATAAATCATCATGGTAATTTTACCATTGAGAGGGGCCAGGCCATTTCCATTTTGCAATGACACTTCTCTCGAAAAATCTAAAAAGGTCTATAGGTTACATTTGAAGACACCAGAACCAAGACAATGGCAATGTTTCAGAGGCCACAGCCTCTAGTCTGTGTCCTTCCTGTAAATCCAGGCCTGTAAACATTACCATTTCTTACAAACTGACTACAAACGTCACAAGAAGCCTGTAAAAGCAGATACATATATAGGCTAGGTTGTGGATTTACAATTTTCAACTTTGGGTGACTGCTTTTGTGTGCTACAATTTGTGTCCCCAAAGAATTATTCCAACATGTGAATGGACCTAAAGTTACGCAAGATAACTAATACTGAAAATAATTTGAGTTAATTTATTTGTCAGTTTGTTAGTTTTTAAAATAATTTGGGGTGAGTCTAGAGTGGGAATGGAGATAACAACCTCCGGATTAGTGTGTCAGCGCAATGTATCTAGCCCTATGTTGGCAGTCTCCCTATTTTGTCAATAAATGTAGCTTCGTTCAGGTGTGCCAGTCAAAAGCAATACAACCGCTACGTGCCGTGTACATTACACCCTTTTTATTAAACCACTCTCAAATTTCGATGAAAAAAATGAACGAAAAAAGTGAACCGGATTTGATTGAAGACTCTTTGATTGAAATCTTATGAAAAATAACAATTACTAAATTTTTAGTATTTCAAAGCCTGCAGGCCATTCATCAAGTTATGTTGAAACACGAATTGGGTGGTCTCAGGTACTAAAAAAATACAAGCATATGTCCAGAGACATTGCGTTTATTACATGTACATCCCGTTGGAGTTACATCTGTGGTTCGACCATGGTTTGCCAATAGTTCCACAATCAACAAGTCTGACAAACTTCCCCCCTAAACAAAGCACAGGCTCAACTTGAAAACACCACAGCCACGGTTAACTGTACTCACCACTCAAAACAAAACCGCCGATAAATATTTCTCTCACAAAATCAACGTCAGAATCCCCTTCACATTCTTGATTAAATGGAAGACCGACCCACAAATTTACAACACAGCACTTCGGGGATAGACACCCGTGTGTGAACGAATTACAGCAAATAATATCCAACACTGACCCACACACTGCTTTACCAAAACACACCTCTCTCCCACACAACAAGTGACTAAAAGAAGAAAGGAAAAAATGATTGCATGAAAGGACAGCCTGACATTTAGTGGTAGGGTCACGTTCTTTGAATACCCTGTCTCTATTTATATTTAAATCAGCCATAATCTAAAACTCTTTGAAAACACACAACAGGCTATGATTCATTAGAAGGAATTTACTTTTTATAGTTCAATACCCAAGGTATGGATTATGGCTTTTGGAGTGAGTGAGGGAGGGGGGGGGGGTGTTCTGGAGATGTTTACATATTTCACATGACCATACAGGGTGTATGCTGAATTGGAAATAAAAGTTTCATTGTGCATAATTGGATAGTTAAGTGACCTGCGTACAATGGCCAGGTTAACTACCACTGCCTACTGAAGGACAACACACACACTGCATTAGAGTGCAGCAAATTTTCCAGGCATTTAGCAAGAGGCTGTTAAATGTTTAAAATGTTTTGTGAGTAGCAGGATTTTTTTTTTTTAAACCATTGTCGCAAATCCATACTTAGTGGTTTTCATTAATCATAACTCTGGAATCTGTTCTGAAGAATTTACATTAAAAATGAATTGCTTTGGGACGGATTTTATTGTTTTTCAAAACCTGTAACAAATATTAGGGACATTAATTGCATGATCTAGCCCAACTACTTCAACATCCTCAGGTCAGGTTGGTGTTGCAGTGTCTTGCCTTGCCTTTCACCCGGTTCGAATCACACCGGGGGCACTAGATTGTACATGTATGTGAATTGGGTTTTCTGTCCCTACTTGACTGCGTGGGTTTTCCCTGGAGTAATTCTCTGGGGTTTTCCTCCCACATCTAAAAACTTAAATATATTTATTGTCGTCTCTCTTCTCGTTTGGCTCGAAGAGTGTTTAGAATATATCCCCCAAAAATCCTCTTTGCTGAAGTAAGGGAATTAGGAGGACCTCTATTGACATTGCGGTAAAGGATCCAGATGAAGCCCTATGAATAAATTCTTTGGATACCAGCTTCTTTTGAAACCCCCTCAAGATATTACAAAACTGCTTTTTATCAACAGAGGAAACAAAAACCAAGAATTTCTGGGGAAAAAATAAGTTTCTCAAGACAAAGAGCTGTTCAAAGCACACACATTTTTATCGCACTGAACAATTGTGCTTATAAATAGAAAAGGTTTCTACATGTAGCCCCAAAACCATGTCACATGCCATTTGCAACAAATTTTCTGCATATTTTCGCTCCGCAGAAAATTGCTCAGCATTTATTATATGCTTTACAGGCAGCTCTATGAAACTAGGCTCTAAACCCCACTACAAACTACATAGGCCTACATGTTCACGAAGTCTACTCTTACAGTCAAGTCTATACTCATACCACTTTGCCCCATTCACACAAGAGCAAACAAAAAGCTGGCTTTCCAAGTGCTCTTAAATTTTATTATAACCAGCTTGTTAAATGTTCCAGAATAGGGCTAAGGAGAAAATTCCGATCCAATTTTGTCTCCTTTGTTGTGAGTTCAGACCTGCTACAAGGATCTTCTGTCAAGTGACAAATAAGTGTGACGTCCCGTTCCAGTATTTGTTCATGGTTCACTTGTTAACTTTTTTTTGCGTTTGTTGTGCACAGAGTACCTGTTGTTGTAAGTGTCCTTGGTGCATGTGGTGTGTATTTCAATAACTCAGTGGCACTGATTACAGGGTCAGTGAGGATCAAGACACGATTTTAAAGTTGTCGCTTGGAAGCCTTATCCCATAAAAGTCAAAAATCTTCAGTGGCAAGGAAAGTATCTTTACTTTTTGGTTTTAATCCAATAAAACTAATTTCTGAAAAGGTTATTATGCGTTTTTGAGATATTGCCGAAAATCCAGAGTGAATAGGGCCTACAAAACTTTATGATGTCCACCCAGAAAGAATAATCCCTAATATGAAACACAAAATTTGGTGCATACACACTCAGGTATGTTTTTTCCTAGCCTCATCACACTAAGTTCAAAGTGAAATATTTCCCAAAATGCTTTCAAACGCAGCTGTAGGGTTCTAACCAAAGGTTTGTATTGCGATCAATTTGAAGAGTGATTACCAATTGTAAACCTTCCCTAGGAAAACTTTGAACACTTTAGGTTACATGTAGCAGACACAATGATTCTAAACTTGACTGGAAGCTAGTGCAGCTTCATCACAGGGGTCATAAGAACCAATTTTCCCACGCGTATCTGTGTATCTACATGGAAGAAGTATGTAGGGTACACAGTTTTGAAAATGTTGTAAGGAAGTGAAAAGTATGATCTCCAGCACATAGTGGAACCGCATGCCAATCACACACGAACTGCGGCTCAATCACAAACAAACAATACAGGAAATACAATTTTGCCTGTCGATGTAGAATGTAATCAATTGTCAAGAGAATGATGCCATGATGAAGCAAGATGCAAAAAGTTAGTATTTGGGGGGACACCCCCCCCCCAAAAAAAAAAATAGGTAGGGGCTTTAAAAAATAAAAAAGAGGGCGGGGACAATCAACTTGTGTCATTTTTTTAGTTGGCTCTATACCCTGTCTTTACAGCTCTGAGCCACATATCTGGTACACTTTGGTCTGGTGGTGGTAAATAGCTGTTTGAATAATGATCTTTTTAATCATTGACTGAAAGCCAGTCTTTAGAAATACTCACAATTCACCTTGAAAAGTGAACACACACAAACCATGCCTTTTTATGTTATTTCTGTTGTAACTTTAATCCCAACAAAAACCTATTTACACACTATACAACAGAGTGCATTCCTTTCAAATCAGTATCCACTTACCTTTTAACAAATTGTGGATTCGGTAGGTATAGTGGATTTCACAGGAACCTTATAAAATGTGCAAACTTGCCTTTCATTTATAATTTGGTTCAAGTGTTGATAAAGTTTATGCCTTTCATTTCATAATGCATTTTGGTTTTAATTCAAAGGACTCCCAGAAAAGCAAACTTAATCAATAAACTGACCAATAAACCCATAGTGAGAAAAAGGAAGGAAGACTGTTTCAGGCTTACATGTGGGAGGAAAAATCCCAGAAAATTATTTATGGCAAAACCCAGAAAATCAAACACAACCAAAAAGTTATTATTGCCAATAGGCCTAATTGAGTGATTTAACACATGTACCAAACATATTTCAACCTTAAGTTTTTACGAAACCCGGAATCTATTTAAAGCAGGAGCCAGATTGTTTCAATGTTGCACAACGCTAACAAAATAAAATGTTTGATTATATTTTAACAAGCTGCAGACAGGTTTGTTATCAGGCTGAGGTAAATATTTGATCGTCAACACACTTGTTGATTTATTGAGTTATGGTCTACTCGGATCTGGTGGACAGTGAAATTAATTACTGCTCAGAGATTTGTGATGGTTGACATTGACAGTTGACAAAATGATACAGCAGCTTTGAATACTCAAGGACTAATACACAGGGGCAAGGCCTGATTTTAATATTTCTACACACGCAGCCACGGTCATAAATAACCTATCAGGGAGATGCTTTTGAAAAAATGCAGAAAAAAATACAACTCTTCGCTTTGCTGAGCAAACCTACAATTGGGGCTTAAATATGAGGAGGAAAGTCACAAACCACACGGCTTGTACTGGAGCTCAAAATATTCACTGGACTTTTTTTGACAATTGACAAGAATTGAAATGAGAAAAAAACATTTCTCAGACACAGTTTTAACAATTCAACAGCTCAAGTGTTAATAATAATAATGTAAATTATTATTATTATTATTAAATGTTTGAATGTGAAAAAGCACTCGGAAAAGATTTATCTCACCTTGTGTTTGTGTTATGGACAATGATTCTATGAATAATCAACAGATATTTTATTTATCAGCAGACTGAAGGTCAACATTTGAACACAAACACGAGACACTGGATTTGTCTCGATGAGTCATCACTTTGTTTTCTTGGAACTAAAATACATTGCACGAGAAGATAGTTAACGCGTCGTCATGACGTTTTTTATGCGCATGCGCATTTAGTTTCACGTCACAGTTAATACGAGGTCTGGTCATGAGTTTACTGGCCCCCAATGCTAAACTCACTGGCCTCAGGTCTGCAGTCCAGTGTAAAATTTGAGCCCTGCTTTCAATGTATAGGCCTAATGTACATTTCTCTTAATTGATCAAGCACTGGGTGTTTGACTTATTTTTGTAAATAATTCTTAAAATATCTTAACATAAAAGGTGTAAATGTATTGTTCAATAGAAAAACAACAACAACCCATGTCCCATTGTTATGGGTGGACAAAATGGCCGATTTGGGATGAGCTTTTACATACGTAGCAACCAATTAAATTTACTGCTGCAATACATGCGATTGCCTCCATGCCCCCCGGTCGTTGCCTTGGTGCCCTTGAAATCCTTAATTTACAATTTCCTCATAGTGTGCCCTTACCGAGGAGAAAATGTCTTGGCACCCTCGTGCCCTTTCAAAAACGAAGCATACAGGGCTGGAAAGTGCTGTGGATTGTTATTAACACACTTCTTTTACCTTGCAGTAGGAACAGCTATTTAAACAAGACATCCTAATGCAAACCAGGGCGTACAAAAGACGCCCATGCACCCCTCTGGTGCCCAACTACGCAGTCCACTAAGGAAGTTACAAAGATTACAGTACTAACATAATTGGGATGAATTAAAATACATTCAAGTCTACGGAATTCGATGACCAGAAAGGGCAAAATGTCAGACATCAAATCAAACTTGGGGGTTCTTGGTGACCATGGCAACGGCTTAAAGCTTTGATCTCACCTCAAGGCTGGTTTGTGTACGTGTACCCATGCACAGTGTTTGTGCACAATTCACAAGTTTGGAATAGTTTGGGCTGAATTTAAACAACCCAGGCAGTGCTGAGTGCCAACTGGCAATGACTGGGGTGCCTTCCCAAAATTTGCAAACACGACCAAACTTTTAATATACAAAAAGAGGGAGGCAAAACTTTTGATTGGCAATCCCTTGTAAGGTTCTGGCCAGGTTTTTTTTTTTCAAACTACATTCTGTAATTGTTTGGAGTTTCAGCAGAAGAATGAAAATTGTCATTGTTGGTTCAAAATGTCACAGACACACTCTTTGAGTAGCGGAAACTAACACTATGATATTTAAATACAGTATGATGTAAACCAAACTATCAATATTTAATCAATCAAAAGAATATATCAAGCCTGGCAGACATCCAAATCGCGGCAGGAGGAAAATGAGCTACACTGACACCATCACCCGAGACACAAATCTCAATCCAAACGAGACGCAACAACTCATGAGGGACAAAGCAACCTGGCACCACTTCATCAAAGCTGCTTCTACTGTATTCCGTCTAAGGACGAAGGATGATCAATGATGAAGCCACCATTCCTTATATTAATCCAAACAGTCATTGCTCATAATTCAGCTCTCGATAACAACAATGTCTTGAGGGGATGGTTTTACACTGGTCAGTCGTACCATCATATCAGCCAGCAACTGTGTAGCTTTATAAAGCACCTTACATTACATGTACATCCATGACTGGACAACCCCAAGGTGCTGTACAACATATAGCACCAGCAAAGAGGAGGAAATATTCAAAGTCAAGAGCTACAAGATTTCTAAAAATAAAAATGGACTGGTGAGCTAATAGTTTACTACACACCATGATTGTTAAAAAGTTATAAAACATGCACCGCAAAATAAACATTATTTGTATAAATTACAAACATGTCTATAAATCCAGAAAATTTGGCCTCGTTTAGTTAGAGGGGTGGGGGGGTCCACTACTCTTTTATGTTTTTTTATTTTTTTTTAAATTTTAATGTGGTTTTCAGGGCTGTATGCTTCGTTTTTGAAAGGGCAAGGGCACCAAGGCATTTTCTTCTTGGTAAAGGGCACCCTATGATGAATTTAACAAATTTGTACTGGAGCATTTCAAGGGCACCAAGGCAATGACCAGGGGCCACGGAGGCAATCGCCTTCGTTGCCTCCTTGAAGTATCAGGCCTGGGTTTTTATTTGATTGTTTTCTTTGGTATGTTAGTATAATTCCTACGTGCAATTTTTACATTATAATATTTTATATAATGCTGTACAACTGGAATGTAAATTTTGTGTAATACTTGATGATGGATAAATCAAATCAATTCAATCAATTCAATTCAAAATATGTAGGCCCTTCTTCTTTGTATTTACTTGGGTGAGTTTTTTATAGAAGTTTTTGATGGATTTTGTTTTAAAAGAATGTTTTCATCACACCCTATCTTTAATTTAATGGTATCAAATAATAAACCACAAGGGAAACTGACTGGGTACATTTTATAACGTTGGTTCAAATCCCACTCTAGTCAATTTTTCTTTGTTCAACCCAAAATCATTTAATTTAATGGCACGTCTTCTGCCTAGTCATGCAAGAGCTTGATCACACTTCCCTGTTTTTACAATCTTTTGTTCACGCAGTCATCGATACTGCAGCACAAATTATGGTCGCGTGAACACGCGGCTATATTCAAGCAATTGCGCAAGGTTCTGTGTTGATTTGGGCAATTGATGGACCACCAAAATTTTGCCTGACACTGTACACAGAGATTGACTGATCATGTACAATCATCATAAAATTCCACGTTGTGAAATTGAATATCCTGCAGGTACCCAACATATACTTCTAGAAACGGAAGAGGTTCCCCATGCTCACGGAGAGCCTTAAGTTATAGTTTCTAGAAGTGCCCAACAAACACAAACATTCAGTCGGACCCTACCTAGCCTACATTACACATTTACATTTACGCTGGGTTTACTCAGCAGGATCCACAAGGTTGGACGTAAAGCTAAGGACTCGGGAAAGTACTGAGTATACAGTGCTATTACACACATCAGTGTATTGGGGACAAAAAAGGATAACTTTCCGTTACTCATTTTTACAAAAAGGGATATCTCATTGAGGTAAATAAGATATTATTTCATAAAGAATGAAAAAGTGGTGGCGCAATATGGAAACTTTTCCTCCAAAAACATTATAAAAATTTGACACAGGAACTCACTGTTCAAAAGAACTTAGTCTTCTTAGAAGGATTAATGTATTCTGCCGCCACTTTTTCCATCATTGTTAAATGTTTTTTTATCAAACCCTCAACTGAACTGATCAAGTCAACAAGCAAGGGAAATCCCATGATTGACAGAGTAATTATTTTTAAACGAACTTACTTCAAAACGATTGAAAAGGCCTAAAGGTGGTGGCACTCTGCTCTGGCAGAATAATATAATAATAAGTTTTTTTTTGCAGAACAATGTTTACAATACATGACAGAGGACAGCAACCCGTGGACATAAGTGAATGTTGTTTGTTAATGTGAGCGTACGCCCCCATTGGCATACAAAGAATGACATGCAATGTCAACATTCCACTGCACTGGCAGGGGTCGAAATTAAGTGTATTTCCATGGTAGTCAGCAGGGCTAGTGACCAATAATTTTTAGTAGCCCTGATTAGAATTTGGTAGCCCGAAAGACACATTATGTCTCGCGTCACGGCTCAAACTTTACAATACACCAAGAACATAGTTCTTTATTGTTTGTGATGATGATTTTTGCATTATTTTTCCACTAGCCCGTCGGGCTATCAAACTGGAAAAATGAGTAGCCCGGCTGTAAATCTGGTAGTCCCGGGCTAGCGGGCTAGTGGCAATTTCGACCCCTGACTGGTGAGTAATCATTCGTTTATTCAATACAAAATTCCAATGCATGTTTGCCGTTATGCGTAACGCTTGTCGGTGGTCGGTCCAAAACCTCTTTCCAAATAAAAACATGCAGAAAAATCTTTTGACTTACCAGCAAGAAGCACTGATGGTAAAACGTTAGTCCAAACAAAACATGGTACTATCAATTCCCACGAAATAAGCTGATTGATTTAGTGGAAAGTGGTGGTAGTTTACAAACGGAAACGCTGTCCTTGCGAGCGTTTCACTATTGACGTTGAATGTAAATTTTGTACAGCGCTGTTCAATACAGGTGTAAATTTCCGTGGTTCCCGCATAAAACTTTTGTTTATGTTTGAATGATTATTTGCGGCACTGGCGTAATGGACCGATTACCAGTTGCCACCTGCACCGCACCCGAGGGTACGCTACCCAGACGTCACGAAGGCAAAGAGCGTATTGGAAGAATTGGGTTTTCCGCATTGAAAACTTCTCAAGCGCAGCGCGCGAGGGAGCAACGGCTAGAAAAACTCTCTTGAGTCATCAGTCTCAATCTTAAAATGTTACTTGTGGGTATATTTTCCCAGTTGTCTCTAGAAAAATGTCATGAACCATAGAATCTGTAGTAAAATAGGTGAGTAGGGATGAATCAGTGGTTTGACCATCCCTCATGTCACTGATAGAGTGGGCGTGGCTCCTGCTGAAGATAACTAGTCTTGACACAAGACGCTTTTATTCATAATCACTCACCTATTGCGATTCCGCACACAGCGGGCGCTGTTGGGAAAACCTTTAGAAATTACTTGCAGTGTGTGTAGTTTTGTAGGCGTGACTCTCTGAGACTCCTGTGTTGACACAATAAAATGAGCAGCATGTTTAAAAAAAGTTGCAGTGACTCTTTTGATATATTATGTGAACAAATGCATTATTTTGTTATTATTTAAGATTTATGTTTTAATTTAAAAAAAAAAAAAGGGGGAAAAAATATATAAAATTTGTCTTCTACTTCACCTTTTTAATACTTGAGATTTGACTAAACTAGGTATCATTATGTATGTGAAAAGAAAAGCATGTAAGAACATTCTGACTTGAATTTTCAATGTTTTAAAAGAGTTTGTATTATTTTAATTTTTTCCTTCTTTTTAAACGGCCTCCTCCATTTCCCCATATAGCCGTCCATCCTCACCTTTGCCAGAAATGTGTTTTGAAATAAAATTTCTAAAGGCCGATATATAGAAGACATGATTTTTCTTTTTTTTTTAACTAGAGAGGGCAGATTGAGTGACCATTCTTATGAGAATGTTGATAAGTAAGATGAATCAGACGTGTTTTTCCATGTCTTTCAATTGCTCACGCAAAGAAATAACACTGCTATTTTATTAAGCCTAAAGATAACAAACCACTATGTAAAAAGAATTGCATGCACTGAAGCTATTATGGAAACTTTGTGGACTGTTAAGTTTTTTCTTCAGTAAATGTGTCATCTTTAAGTTCTAGTTCTAAACCTTGTAATTCTAGGCCTAATTTGACTGTTTTGCATTATTCTGAACCAGTATATACTAAGTAATTCCATTTAACAAACATTTATTAAAAGTATTTAGAGCATTTATTTGTGGGGAAAATAATCCCATAATTATGCCTAAACAAATGTCATCACTATCATATTAATTCTAGTAAAATGATTTTTGTGTTAAACCATATGGGGGAAATTACCTTATTTTAGGCCTAATTGGTTTCCGTCCAATTCTGATTAAAGTTTACCTACAGACATACTTCAAGGAAGACATTGAATGAAATTTAAAAAAAATTAACACTAGGCCTACTTCAAACTCATATTACCCAGAAATATGGGTTACACTTGTCATCTATTGAAAAATAATATAATTTTTCTTTAAATACAGATTGAAAGATAATTACTGTGTAGCAAAATGAAGTGAGTGTAATATTGAATAAATTAAAAGAATTTTGTTTTTAGAGGTATATAGGCCTATTATATGAGCTAATACTAGGCCTCAAACAAGATATTCTGGTTTCTAGGCTTAACTAGGTCTGGTTACATGGAATGAGTTACAGGTCTGCATCAATTGAGTCTTGAATACAAATGGTTAGTTCCAAAAACAATGAAAATATGGTAATATTTTTAAAAGCGAAAACAATTTAATTACCTTCGAGTGTATTGCAATAGTGTTTCTTCAATATCCTCAGCAACGTTGTGGTCCACGTTTATGTCCAATATTGTTTTAATTTTATTTCAAAATTCAACACTGTCAATTTAATTTTGATTTGAAAATCTTTTCAATTAAATTAATAGACAAACTTGACAAATCAAAGAACTTCATGGACACCATACTCACAAACCACATAAAACAAGTATGTATAGGGAGGTAGACATGAATAAATGGGGCAAAACAACTGCTTTATGCAGTTACATCCTCTTCATTTCTTCTTAAAATACAAAATATTCACCAAGTAAATTACAGTGTGATTATTATCAAGTAATAAACCACAATGTAAATTGACTGATTCTAAACTGTACACATAGGGAGGTATGATGAGTATAGGGGCAAAACAACTGCTTTATGCAGTTACATCCTCTTTTTTTCTTAACATACAAAATATACAGTATATTACAGTGTTATTATTTATCAAGTAATATCACAAGGTAAATTGACTTATGACACATAGGGAGGTAATGAGTATAGGGGAAAAAACTGCTTTATGCAGTTACATGATCCTCGTTTTTTCTTAGAATACAAAATATTCACTTAGTGTATTTACAGTATGATTATTATCAAGTAATAAACCACAGGTAAATTGGTGATTCTAAACAATACACAGACAATATCTGGATATTTTCCACCTGTTGTCATTTTAAAATTATAAATCTATCCTACATAGACAGATTTCAAATCTTGATTTCTAGCAATATCTTGAGACCGTGTATTTCCTCTTGAAGAATCAGTTGTGTATCATTTCCATGGGAATAGAGAGAAGATTTCTTTCACATTCTTGAGTTGAGACTGCGTTGAGACTGTATTTCCTTAACATTCCTTGCTGGCAAGTTAACTTGATGCGTAGTTAAGAATACATAAGTAGTCCTTAATGTTTCTTTAGTCATACAACAGCTTTGATGGGCAATCTTGTTTCACTGACGTCTCTTTATTGTTCTCCGAACATGAACATATTTTGTTTAGTGTTTGATGCTCCAAATGTATTTTTGCTGTGTTATTGTTTTGTGTATGTTTGTTTTTTGTGTCCTGTGTTCAATTTCTTTAACCTAATTATGTTTGCTAAATTAATTGTTAATCTCAATTTACCACTTCATACTCATTCATTGTACTTTCACTCTGGGGTGACCAGGCTGTTTAAGTACCATTTTCATATCAAAGTTGTTTCTTAAAAGAACTTAAAAAGTTGAACAAGTAATGTAGTTTAGTTCAATGGAGATGGTGGCGTTGTTGTTGTCCAACTGGAAGTTAGTTCCACATACAACAAAATGTGATGAAAGGAAGGGACAATTAACCAACTCAAAGTTGATCAAGATGATCACCAGTTAATGGGGGGGGGGGGGGTGGGGGTGACCCATCTAATTATATGGGGAGAAAGTAAAAGGGATGGCCCATTACTTTCAACGGTGCTTTGAAACAAACTTTTATTAGAAGGTAAAAGTATACCGCACACTCATTCAATCACTTCATTTATCACCCACCCTTCAATTTCTTTTACAATTATTGATTAGGCCTAAAAAAATTAATTATTATGTAACTGTTGTTTTTAATAATGTTTAAATGTTTTGTTTTGTTTGACTGAGTGTCCATTGCTTGTGAATGTTGCATTGCGTTTTGTTTTGTATCAGTCACTGATTGCTTTCCTTAAAGTTTATTGTCTCTTGCTCTTAGCACAAGGCAGTGAAATTGTTTATCCTGACTTCTTAGTTCATTTATTGTCAATCCACAGAACATTTTTTCAGAACATCCAGTTTTTCATGAAGCAGTTGAGTACTAGTGTTGACTTTCAATACTGATCCTTCTCTATTTTCCATAGACATTTCCATAGACACATTTTTTCCATAGACACATTTCATTTGCTGGCACATATCTTGATATTACTTGATGATGGTTTTCCTCGTGGGTGACTTTTCAAAATTGCCTTAAGTTTGTTCTGTTCACATAGACTTTCCATTGATCCTGACTTTTCACTGTAACAATGTCAGCTTGCTGGCACAAATCTTGAAACTTGAGGCTATTCATCCTTAAAATGTCATTCTATTTTATTATAATTTGTTTTTCCCCTGAAAAAGGGTTTTAAAGATTGTCTGTTTCATATCCACTACCAAAATATTAAATAAGTAACATCATTTCAACCATACATAATATTCATATTTTAATACAGTGATAAAGTACTGATGTTCGAAAGGCAAAAAATAAATTGGATCACTAATACTCAGCTAATTATGAATGCACTGCATCACATTGTTTGCTAGAGTCAAAAAATCAGTAGACATTGTTTGTGGTCATTGAGCCATATGTTTAAAACAATCCTGTGTATAATTTGCCGCAGTCGGCACTCTTGTCAGTGTGCGGTGCATCCAATAAATCTCTAAGGTGACTTCTCGGATTTCCAATTCCTAAGAAAATGTCTTGAAGTCTTTAATTGCCTTGGCATGGCTAATTTTGACGACGCTGTCAAATGAAGAAGTAGTCCTTGAAAATGTTCGAATTGAAGAAGTCGGTCCCTAAGAAACTGTGTTTAAATATTCTGTTTATTTGTAGGTATGTATGACTGCACTGTTCTTGTTCAATTTGTTGGTGTTTGATGATTGTTACGAGATATTTTTTATTTTTAACCTACATTTGTTTTTACCGTTAAGCCTTTGAATGAGTTATCATCACTTTCATTCAGCAATTCATCAATCATTTTAAACATTCACTCACATCATTTCAAAATCACTTCTATGAGTGATTTTTACACCAGTTGAGGATGGTCTTTGGCAATTACCAAAAGTGTATCCTGCCTTTAAAGGGATGGGACAAGGGTATATTAAGTGGGACTTTTGACGAATGAGAAATTTGAGATATTGGCTTTACCACTGAGGACTAAGAATTCCTCAAAACAAGCCAATGGACAGAAAGAACAAGGAAACTAGCACCAAGTTAGTTTTCAGTAATACTATCACCATGGTAACAAATGGACAATCAGGACTAAACCGACCTTAAAACAGTTAGAGAAGATTGAGTTCGGCCAACAGTGAGATTAAAGAACTTAAGAAGTTCTCATTTGAGCCACAGAAGACAGAGTTTCAACCGTTATGTTATGTTATGTTACTGTGAACCATATTAAAAGTTGCCTATCTTTTAAAGGTAAACAAAGGTAAATTAAAGTACGCTATGTGAACGTTAAGATATTTGTCAACATTGAGGAGTGGACTAAGAATTCTTCTAACAGGAAAGAAGACAAAATGATGCTTACTTACTCAAACCATATCAGATGCCAATGGTTTTAAAGCAGATAATCATAATAAACATAATCATAATAAAAAATTATGGCCTTAAATAAAGATATGAACTCAAGGAAGCAATAGGCCTTTCATTACATAGTAAAGATTGGTCCACAGGCCTTGAAAGATAGGTCCATACAGGCCTAAATACAAAGTAAAGATGGGTACATACAGGTCTTATACATAGTGAAGATGGGTCCATACAGGTCTTAATACATAGTAAAGATATGGGTCCATATGCCTTAAAATATGGGTCCATAGGCCTTAATACAAGTTATGATGGGTCCATAATAGACCTTACAAGATTGGTCCATATGCCTTAAAAATGGGTCCATAGGCCTTAGTAAAGACAGGTCCATATTCCTTAACAAATTGGTCCATATGCCCTAACACAGGTATAAAGATGGGTCAAAAGGCCGTGGTTCATATAGGCCTTACACATAGTAAAGATGGGTCGATTGGCCTTATCAATTAAAGATGTGTCCAAATGCCTTTCCAAATGGACCTTAACAAATAGTCAAGATGGCCTTAAAAATTGGGTTCATGCCTTAAATGATGAGTCTATTACACAGGGCTTAATACATAGTAAAGATGAGTCCATCATTATACCATAAACATGAGTCCATATTTAGTGCAAGAAAAGATGCATGGGCCCATATGCCTTCAAAGATAGGTATTAATACATAGTAAAGATGTGTCCGTGGCCTTTAACACATAGAAGACAGTCCACAGCCCTTCAAAAATGGGTCCTGTTAGCCTTAATAAATAGAACCAAGATGGGTCCATATTGCCTTTAAAAAAGATGGATTATAGGCTAGGACTTAATACATAGTAACAATCTTTACTATATTATGTAAAAGTCTTTATGGCTCCATACTCCTTAAAAATGGGTCCATAGGTCTTCAAAGATGGGTCTATAATACCCCTTCAGAGATTGGTCTATATATACAGTAGGCCTTAATACATAGTAAAGATGGGTCCATATCCTACCGTGAGCCTTAAAGCCATTGGACCCTTTCGGTTCAGAAAAAAAAAAAAAGTTCACAGATTTACAAATAACTTACAGGGTTTACAGAAGGCAATGGTGAAAGACTTCTCTTGAAATATTATTCCATGAAATGCTTTACTTTTTGAGAAAACAGCAAAACAATATAAATTCTCGTTGACGAGAATTACGGATTTATTTGAAACACATGTCATGACACGGCGAAACGCGCGGAAACAAGGGTGGGTTTTTCCGTTGTTATCTCCCGACTCCGATGACCGATTGAGCCTAAATTTTCACAGGTTTGTTATTTTATATAGAAGTTGTGGTACACAAAGTGTGGGCCTAGGACAACACTGTTTACTGACAGGGTCCAATGGCTTTAATACAAAGTAAAGATGGGTCTTTGGGCCAATTCATATGCACCCTGGTCCACCAGTTCAAAGTTGATACAGTGGAGTACCAGTAATGGAGAAGAAAGTGAGCAAAATGGCCAATCACTTGAAGCGAAGAATTTGAGATTGGTCCTTAGGCCCTATGCCTTATGAGGTGGGTCCATAGGACTTAAACATAGTAAAGAATCTTTACTATGTATTAAGTCTTTATGGGTCCAAACTCGTAAAAAATGAGTCCAACATATTTAGTACAAAAAAAGATGGGTCCATAGGTCTTCAAGCTGGGTCTTATCACCTTCAAAGATTGGTTCCTATACAGTAGGCCTTAATACATAGTAAAGATGGATCCTTAGGCCAATTCCACATCATGCACCAGTCCACGGACCACCAGTTTAAAGTTGATCGAGATGACTACCAGTTATGGAGAAGAAAGTGAGCGGAACTGCCCATATCAGTTAAAGAGAAGAATGTGAGATGGCCACCAGTTGAATAGAAGAAAATTGGATACATAACCCGGCCAACAGAACAGAAGAAAGTGGGGGGGGGGGGGGGGTGCTGAGGGGTGACCCACATACGAGTAGACATTATGAGGGATGGTCCATTTACTTGGTATTGGAAGGTAACCAATACCCCCAACACTATATCAATCACTTCATTGTTCATCCTTCCTTTAAAATTCATTTACAATACTTGATTAAGTTAATATTAAACAATTAATTAAAATGTAATTGTTATATTTTAATGATGTTGACATGTTCTGTGTTTTTTTGTTTGACTGAGTGTCCATTGTCTGTGAATGTTGCATTGTGTGTTGTTTAGCTTCAGTCACTGTTCTCTCCTTAATGTTTATTTTTTCTTGCTCTTGGCACAAGTCAGTGCGCATGTTTTTCCTGACTTCTATGTTCCATTCAATCCACAGAAACATTTTGGACTGTTATTTTGTTGAGTCATTAATTCTCAATCCTCGGAAAATTTTTCCACTGTAATGTTGTCATATGCTGGCACAACAGCTCTCTTGGTAAGCTCGATGATTCCTCCCATGTGACGAATACACTTTGCTTTTTTCCTCAGACATTTCCATAGACACATTTTTCCATAGACATTTCCATAGACAAAATTTGTTCCACAGACATTTCCATCGACACATTTCATTTGCTGGCACATATCTTGATAAACTTGGCTTGTCCTCCTAAGGTGGTCCAATTGTAAAAAGAAAAAACTATGAGTGTGTTCACTGTTCAGTTAACAGACTTTCCATTGATCCTGACTTTTCACTGTAACATTGTCAGCATGCTTGTGCCACAAATAATATTAACTCAAGGCTTTTCATCCCTAAAATTTCATTTTATAATAAAAGTTGTTTATCCCATGGAAAGCATCTGGCCTTGATGAATTTTAAAAATTGTCTCTTTCAATTTTTAAATGAAATCACCAAAATGATAAATAAGCTCAACCTTTCAATAGATCCATAGGTAAACATCTTTCAATACAATGATAAAGTACTGATATTTTTCATCAGTGAAGAGCAAAATATAAATCAGATCACTGATACTTAAATGATTATAAAAAAACCTTATCACATTGTTTTTAGGGTCCAGAATCAGCAGACATTATTCTTGCATGGCAGGAGAACTCAATTCCAATTTTTGTTTCAAACAACCCTGCGTACAGTATTGTAGGAGTCACAATGTTCCAGAGAATGTAGAGTCACAATGTTCCAGAGAGTATTGGCAGTTATTGTTATTGTGCAGAGCATTCAATACATCTTGATGGTGGTTTCTTGGATTTCCAATTCCTGAGAAAGTATCTTGAAGTCCTTAATTGCCTTGGCATTATGACGACAATGTCAAATAATGTAGTAGTCCTTAAAAATGTTCAAATCAAAGAAGTCTCAGTCCCTATAAGAAATGGTGCTTTTATTGGTTTGTTTATTTGTACATGTTTGATTGCAGTGTTTTTGTTCCAGTTGTTTATGTTTCATGATTGTTACAAGATGGTTTTTTTTAATTTTAAACCTAAATTTATTTACAATTAATTAATTTTTAGAAGTTGTAAGTTCTCCATCATCACTTTCATCCATCAATTCATCAATCATTTTTAAAACATTCTCTCACATCCTTTCAAAATTCTTCCCGCAATTTTTATACCAATTGAGGTAACTGATCTTTGGCACTTACCAAAATGTTTACCCTACCAATGATGGCACAATGGATGGTATAAAAAGTTGCCTCCTTTTGGGGAAATGGTTCATGATTGGCTGAAACACTGAGGACTAGAATTCCTCAAAATAAGCCAATGGAAAAACAAACAAGGATGAACACTAACACCATGGTAATTTTCCAGTCATAACTATCACCATGGTTATGAATACATGAATTGTTTAATATTTGAGAATGAACTGGGGTTCGGACCCACACTGATGACATGTAAGAAGTTCTTAGCACTGAGCCTTGTGAACTTCTAACAACAGCACGGTATGTGGATGCTAGGACACTTGCAAACATTGAGGACTAAGAATTCCTCAAACAAACCCAAGGTAATCCACCAACAGCACTGAGGAAATGAAATCCAGGTAGCCAAAGAAAGTGACAGATATCTCTTATCTGTCACTTTTAGGGTAAAACCAATTAAAATGATACCACAACTTCTAAGTTTTAAACAAGATTTACAGTGAACATTATTACACCGTCACAATCCAAGATTTCAAAAATAGGGACTTAAAGGACTCAAGGCATATATTACATAATAAATATGGGTCCAGGGGTGGATTTCACAAAGGTAGTCCTAACTTAGGACTAGTCCTAGACAATGCTAAGAGATAGGACCAGTCCTAAGTTAGGATGAGTTACTGGTCCTAACGTAGGACCAGTCCTATCTCTTAGCATTGCTTAGGACTAGTCCTAAGTTAGGACTACCTTTGTGAAATCCACCCCATAGGCCTTAATTAAAAACACATGAGTCCATATGCCTTATATATAGATGGTCTATAGGTCTTAAAACATTTAAAGGATGGGTCAAATTATTTATCTTAAGTGTGTTATGGTTGTGACCTTTAACCCTGATGCAGATGTGAGGAATAAGAATCCTCAGATGAGCCAATATATAGGCAGAGAGATCAGCATGCACATGACACGATGATTAAAACCTAGAACTCATCAACCATGATCTACAGCCCTGACACAAATGAGATTTTATTTGTATGACCCTACTTCAATAAAACTTGATGGAAACCATGAGACTTTTAAACACTCACAACTCTAATTAAGTCGGTATTATTTGTATTGACTAATTATGAGGATTAAAGATTCCTCAGTAAGCCAATAGCATAAAAAGACCAGAAACATATGATACAAAGATTAAACCCTACAACTCATCAACCATAATTTCATAGAACCCTAATATCAAAACCTATACAGCTCATAAACCAATGATTTCTCAAAACCCTAACACAATATGTATCTCTTATCTCTATGACATTACTACATGGCCAAGGAGAGGCCCGCATGGCGTTCACTCACCAAGAGTGGGGCTGCGTCAGCTGAGGATGCCAGGGCAGAAGTTGCAGAGATTAGGAAGATGCGGCGTCACGCTCGAGCGGTCCATCCCGAGGAAGCATCCCTCCAATGCAGATATTGTGGCCGTCAAACATCTGCCAGGATTGGCCTATACTCTCATGAGAAGGCTGCCAACTCAAACTCCAAAACTGAACCCCCCCCCCCCCAATAGTTATACTCGTTAGCAAGTGACAGCCTGTAATATAGTATATTATGAAATTACTAATTTGTAAACACATCTGGTAGACCACAAAGTTTAATGTGATAAAAGCTCCATCTGTTAAGAGGAAATTAATTGCATTGACCAGTTATGAGGATTAAGAATTCCTCAGATGAGCCAATATAGGCACGAAGAGATAAATACAAAAATTAAAACTTACAACTCATCAACAATGATTTCTCAGAGCCCTAACACAAGTGAGATTATATCTCGTGACCTTACAAATTTCAATTTAATCGCTCAACCTAGGGATTAATCTAGGGATATACCGCAAACTTTAACATGACAGCAGCTCTGTCGAGATTATTTATATTTACCAATAGGCCTATATGAGGCTTAAGGATTCCTCAGATGAGCCAACAGCAGGAAGAGATCAGATACACCATGGATATACCTCCATGGATACACCTGATGCAAAGATTAAAACCTACATGTATAAGTCATAACCATTAATTTGTCAAAACCCTGAAGATTAAAATCTACAACTCATAAACCAATGGTTTCTCAAAACCCTAAATGAGATTATATCTCCATGACATTACTAATTAATTGTATTGACCAATTATGAGGACAAATGATTCCTCAGATAAGCCAAATAGGCAGGAAGAGATCAGATAAACAGATTAAAACTTACAACTCATCAACAATGATTTCTCAGAACCCTAACACAAGTGAGATTATATCTCATGACCTTATTTCAATTTAATCGCTTATGAGAGATTATATGTATTGACCAATTATGAGGATTAAGGGATAAGGATTCCTCAGATGAGCCAATAGCAGGAAGAGATCAGATACACTCGATACAAAAATTAAAACCCTATTCAGAAGTGAGATTATATATTTCATGACCCTACTTCAATTCACCTGCAGGATACCAGGTAAAGGCTCTAATTAAGAGGATATTATTTGTATTGGTCAGATTTGAGGATTAAGGATTCCTCAGATGGGTCAATAGCATGAGGGGATCAGATACACTCGATACAAAAATTAAAACCCTATTCAGAAGTGAGATTATATATTTCATGACCCTACTTCAATTCACCTGCAGGATACCAGGTAAAGGCTCTAATTAAGAGGATATTATTTGTATTGGTCAGATTTGAGGATTAAGGATTCCTCAGACGAGCCAATAGCATGAGGAGATCAGATACACTTTAAAACCCTATTCAGAAGTGAGAATATATATTTCATGACCCTAACCCTAACACAAGTGAGATTATATCTCTATGATCCTACTTCAAACCCGATGGAGACCACAAAGTTTTTAAACACTAACAGCTCTAATTAAGAGGATATTATTCGTATTGGTCAGATATGAGGATTAAGGATTCCTCAGATGGGTCAATAGCACGAAGAGATCAGATACACTCAATACAAAAACTAAAACCCTATTCAGAAGTGAGATTATATCTTTCATGAACCTACTTCAATTTGCCTGCAGGATACCAGACAAAGGCTCTAATTAGGAGGATATTATTTGTATCAACCAGATTTGAGAATAAGGGATTCCTCAGACGAGCCAATAGCATGAGGAGATCAGATACACTTTAAAACCCTATTCAGAAGTGAGAATATATATTTCATGACCCTAACCCTAACACAAGTGAGATTATATCTCTATGATCCTACTTCAAACCCGATGGAGACCACAAAGTTTTTAAACACTAACAGCTCTAATTAAGAGGATATTATTCGTATTGGTCAGATATGAGGATTAAGGATTCCTCAGATGGGTCAATAGCACGAAGAGATCAGATACACTCGAAACAAAAAATTAAACCGTATTCAGAAGTGAGATTGTATCTTTCATGACCCTACTTCAATTTACCTGCAGAATACCCCCAAACAATGCTCCAATTAAGAGGATATTATTTGTATTGGTCAGATATGAGGATTAAGGATTCCTCAGATCGGTCAATAGCATGAAGAGATCAGATACACTTGGTACACAAATTAAAACCTTAGCTCATCCACCATGATTTCTCAGAACCCTAACACAAGTGAGATTATATCTCTATGACCCTACTTCAAACCCGATGGAAACCACAAAGTTTTTATACACTAACAGCTCTAATTAAGATGATATTATTGTATTGACCAATTATGAGGATTGAGGATTCCTCAGATGAGCCAATAGGCAGGAAGAGATTAGCATACACATGCTACAAGGATTAAAACATACCACTGACTTCAACCATGATTTAAGTGAGAATATATCTCATACTAATTAATTGTTAATGAATAGTAAACACATCTTCTAAGGAGACCACAAAGTTTAACATGACATTGACAACAGCTCTATCTGTTGAGAGATCTTTTGTATTGACCAATATGAGGGTTACGGATTTTACAGTTAAGCCAATAGCAGGAAGAGATTAGATTGGCTACACTTGATACAAAAATTATGAGCCATGATTTCTCAAAGCCCTATTCAGAAGTGAGGTTATCTTTATGACCCTACTTCAATTTACCTGATGGAGAACACAATATTTTAAACACTATACAGCTCCAATTAAGAAGGTAGACCAACTATGAGGATTGGAGGTTCCTCAGATGAATCAATTAGGCAGGAAGAGATTAGCATATACATGCTACAAGTCTACAACTCATCAACAATGATCTTATCATGACCTTACTGATTTCAATTTAATTGTTTGAATGAATAGTAAACACATCTTCTAAAAGGAGACCACAAAGATCAACATGCAACAGCTCCATCTAGAATGTAGAGAAGACTATTTTTATTGACCATTTTTATGAGGATTAAGAATTCCTCTTATGAGTCAATAGCAGGAAGAGATCAGACACTTGATGCAAAGATTAAAACCTATAACTCATCAACCATGAATTCTGAGAACCCTAAAAAATTAAACATACAACTCATGAACCATGATTTGTAAAAACCCTAACACAAGTGAGATTATATCTCTACGACAGACATTACTTATTTGTAAACACTTCACATAACAGTTTGTCAACACCACAGCAGGTCTAAATATAAGAGGATATTATTTGTATTGACTAGTTATGACGATGAGGAATTCCTCAGATGAGCCAATAATAATAGGCATTAAGAGATTAGACACAGCTGATATTTATATCAAGCTTAACAGAATCCTAGCACAAGTTAAATATCTCTTTTCACTTGATTTCAATTTAATTGAGTAGAATATAAAGCATACAAGCAGGACAAATTCTAAAAAGTAAAACATCTACCCAGTAGACACATGGGTTTACCATAAACAAAGATAATACATCCAATCTAATTGTTTTTGTGTTACTCCACACATCAGCCTTTACCTGCAGTTACTGTTAGTAAACACATCTTCAGGGAGACCACAAGTTTAACATGATAACAACAGCTCCACTATACTTGGAGATTATTTGTATTGACTAATTTGTTATGAGGATTAAGGGTTCCTCAATAAGGCCAACAGAAAATAAGAGACAAGACCAAGAGTGAGTGTTACCATAACACATTCACTTTTCCTATCATTACAGCCAGTGCTGAGAGGATAACCAGTTCCTCAATTATGCCAACAGATACAACACACAGATTAATAAGAATACTTCCACACAAGTGTACTCTAATTAAGAGTACACTTGTTTTTGTGACTCTAATGTTAAAAAGAACTCATGCATATTTCAGTTCACTCAAACAATTTCATTTCATCCATCTAGGTCTATCCTGTGAAAAAAAACGGAACAAAAATTACACTAAATTGTATATTGTTTTAAAAACTTATTATACTGAAGGTTTTTACCATTAATTTAAAACCTATTTATTTCGTTAAGTTGTTGAGCAGTTTTTATGTCTGTTGTTTGTTTGGTTCTGTAATGTTGGATGTTCTGTACTTGTTGATGTTTGTTTTGGATGTTTGCACCATTTCTTCTCGCATTGAACATTTCAAACTATAAAGTCTCTTTTTTCATATCAGTTTAATTCAGTTCAGTTCAGTTTATTTCCACTCAATCAATGGAATATTGAAGAGAATATCAAGAGGAACAACAAGGAGGCGGATTATTTCTTAGTGTCCTCTTTTCAGTCTTTAAAATCCTCCAGCCTCATGCGAATGTGCTTTTCCAATCAAGCCTGTTGTTGAAGTTGAACAGATGCATTCACAAATTCTCGGGTCATGACCTCTATTCAGTGTCAACGAGGCAGGTGTTTCGCACAATAGTTAAAGTTATACAATTTCCATTGTAGTGACCCTCATATCTACTGCACAAAAGTTCTTTTTTTAATTGGACTAACTTAGGCTATTTACATGTCTAGACGACTATAACACTGACACAGATTAAATTGTTTAAAAATGCAAAAACATTTGGTGAAGTATTGAAGAAGGCTATACAATTGTTTGTACCGAGTTACACCACAGCACAGGCACGTTTACATGATATAGTTTTACAAATAATTCTCACTCATAAGTAATACTATAATATAGACATACATACCCCCAAATCCCTCCGGTTTCTCTCGGCATTTTTGCAATTCACTCGCAGTTTACAACGCTTTCAAAACTCACCGAAATTGTCCGCTGTGTTCTTCATCCATGAGCCTGCACGCTCATAACATTTCACTGTAAGCTTTGGTGTTGGTCCCGTCATGCCCGTAAGAAATGACTGACCTTTTTGTTGAGATTTTTCCAGGAAATATTGTCTTCCACTGAGATGAAAAAGACACCAGCTCCATCAGCACACGTTTTCCGGTCAATGTATGCGAAAAAAACGACAAATAACTTGAGCGAAGGGAACTCTTGAGAAATAAAATTCTCACAGAATTTCAATAAAGTTAGTTCTGCATTAAAATTTTACTGCAACTGAAAAAGCGCAACAAGTTGTGGAGTCACTTTTGCATTTTCATTCCAAAGGGCGGTTCACACTGGATTTATATCCTTGCGCGGTTACTGAAAAAGTCTTCAAATTTCACCTTTTGTCGTATAAAACATAAATAATGCTTGTAAAGTATTTTCAATATGGCTTGAGGAAGATAAAGTCTATGTTTATATTAATTTTTATTTTGAAATGTAACAAAAATAAACCTATTTCCCTTGGTGCGAATGGATACTGACCCCTTCACAACCTACTAACAAAATGCTCAATGTCGTCTGCGAAATTTTTGAGGGAACCGTTTTAGAGCTTGCCATTGGTCAACAGTTGTGACAAACCTTCTACTGATTGGCTACTTCAGAATGCGTTATGCAAATATCCTCACGGTAGTCACATGCTGAACTAAAAATAACTACATTAAAACAGTTCCATAAGCATTGCTCTTGGCTGTTCATTATACTGGTTTCCAGCAAATGTTAAAGTTAGTAACAAGTGTCGTTTGGTAACCAGTGTTGTGCACTTATTGACTTTGATATCCAAGTAGTGTGCCCTTTCGTTGTTTACTTGTGTTAAAGTTTTCTGGGGGTGTTTATGTTGGAAAGGCCAACTTTGTTGAGGCAAACTGACCGCCTAATAATAAATGCTTCGAAAAGGGTTCATATACAGCATGTGTGAAGGTCGAGAATGAATTAAATTTTGCTAAAAAGAGTAATCGTTCGAATCATGAGCCTACATATTCACAAATATTGCGGGAAAAAAACAAACTTGTTTTCAAAAAGTGTAAACCAGTGTCAGAAGCTTGCCGGTGTGGCAGGAGATTCCGTCCCCGGAGATGAGTGTTCCCTCCCCTCCCCGCAATGTGTTCTTCTTCTGCACATTAGAGTTGCCATCCTCTAAAATGTTTCTGACGGTTGTCTTGAGGGATTCCTTTTTTGAATCGATTTGTAAAAAATATTTCCCTATTGGAAAGCACGACAGTGGCAACTGGTAATTCTAATGAGCAGAAATTTCCTCCCCACATGAGGAGATTCTGTCTCCCGGACCATTATCATTGTTGTATTATGTGACACCGGCATACTCAGGGAAGATCCATGCAAACATGTTGGAAACATTTTTGCACCAAAAGCAGGCCTATTTGCACGTGATAGATTTTGTTTGGGAGATTGGCAACTTCAAATGACGGCCATCAAAAAATGGATTTTTTGCTGAGAATGTATTTCGAAAATCATTTTCCATGTAGCATAGACGTAGTCACGTGCAAATAATATGATGTTAAAAGTGTCTGTTTTACAACCCCTTCTTCATCTTGTCTTCCTTTGTGAGGGTTTCAAAAGACACTTCCCATGCAAACAAATTGATGGCACAATAATAAGTCAGGGCCTCCCGTACAAAGACAAAATCGGTCATTTTTAATTTCTGCAAATTTTTGTTATGCATAATATTCTGTCCGGGATAGCCACACCGGGCGTCTGTACAGTATTTCAGATGCAGGTGAATATTTCCCCTATTTCCTTTTGTGTAACTTTTTGGTAGATGTTGATTGGTGGAGTTTCAAGAGAATGTTGCAATAAAAATAATTTCAGTTTTTGTCTAGGTCAAACCACACTTTGACATAGACTACGTATGCGAATTTATTGTATGAAAGTTTGCATGGTTAAATTATAAAATCTACCGATTTGACTTCAATTTAAACCACCACTAACAAAACTAATTCAGTCTGTTTCCCGGTGGTGGCGCCCTAATTAGTTGAGAGAGCGCCACCAATCGCCTGCTTCACAACTTGATCTTGTTCCTAGTGGTAATATAAACGACTAAATGCGGATTTGTGATGTAGTACACAGACTATTTAAATACCCCATATGTTTTATCACACGTGCGTGAAGTTCATGAAGTTTTGATTTTTTGAGGGTTGATAATGTTCTAAATTTTGTTCTCTTTCAAGTTTCAGCGCAACGACAACATGCAACGAATTGTGTAAGTGTGTGGCATAGATCCCTTTTTTGAGGGAGCCGTTTCTCACAATGTTTTATACTATCAACCTCTCCCCATACTCGTCATCATATCAAGTTATGATCATCATCAAGCAAGGTTTTAACTTTTATGCCAATAATAATTATTTTGAGTAGTTACCAATAGTGTCCACTGCCTTTAAACCATTTAGGTTAAGTAAGACATCCTTCACGTATGTACACACCAATTGCTCAACAGATGTGGCAAATCCACTCCGGCACAATCCCAATCTGACGATTATGCAAAAATTTACCGTCCCCCCATTCTTAAATTAAAGTTTAAGAATCTAGGGCCAAGACTAATCAATGTGAAAAAGCAAGATGGCGGCCGACGGTTTTGCTGCTTCGAGATAATTTTTTTCACGAGAAAAATCTCAATTTTTATTCCGAAATATGACCTAAAAATTACGCGAAATTCTCTTTGAGCTGATACTTTACAGTTCTATGCTTCTTTTGTGGATTTTAAATGTATATTGGAGGAGTTGACGGCGAGTTGACGGCACAAGTGAGTTGACGGCGAGTTGACGGCAAGTAGTAGGACCCATCGGATCACGCAAAACCGTTCCGGCACGATCAGTCAATTGTGCAAAACCATTCCTGCATGATTGTACGATCTTGTACTTCAATATTATTTTACTATTTGTTTTCAAACAGGAAACCCAAAACGCAGCGTGCCAAACGTGCATTGGTGAAGAGAGACTCTAAGGTGGTTGAGAACACAAAGAAATGCACCTTCATACGAGGAGGCAACACAAGCGAGACGATCACAAGAGTCCTGAAAGAGTTGTACACTCTTAAGAAAACAGACAGCAATATGCTTCAAAGGTAACAGGGAGGAGGTGTAGTGGCAATGATTGCACGTTTGTCTTTCCTTATGTTATTGATTTAATTACACATCCAACAGCACAACTACATTGGGTGGGTTTTTGCGGTCATAACCAATAATTGTTTTGGTTGAACTTGCCATTGGTTGTTCACTGGCCATTGGGTGAAACAGTTACTGGTTACAGCTTCGAAAGCAAACCCCAGGTAGGGCCAACAACAGGATTAATAGGAACAAGATGAAATGCTCAGTTATAGATGTTAGAGGGAAACCCCAATGGGGGGAAAACCCACACAATGGAGTGGAGACTTGCTGAAGCCCAATCCACTCCCAGGCTCTGGTCTAAGGTGGGATTCGAACCTTGGTCCACAGCAGGTGAAAGGCGTAGACGGATACCACTGGTTCAGCTCTCCGTATCAATCAGTATGCTCTGATCTCTTCAGGAGTTCCCACCTTTGCGCACCACTGAGCTTAGACAGCATCCAGCAACAGAGTCCAGCATTCTCCTGAAGACGATCAGAGCATACTGATTGAAATGTAGAGTCGTTTATTAACAGTTCTTTTCAGAACCAACACAACTCAAAAAGAGATGTTCACCTCAAACCTTTCTTAATTATACTTTCACCATGCACAGTTTCAAATCCTGCTTAATATATAAAACAGTTCTATGAAAGGATCCTATGAAAAAGGGCCTGATGAAACCACACCTTGATTTTTTATGATTTTCAAATGGTAAATAATAACATACTAATGTTTTTTTCTACAGGAAAAACATGTTGAGGCCGTTTGAAGACAGGACCCAGCTGGTAAGATATCTCCTCCTATGTGACAATTCAATATTTGTTGATTCCAATGAAAGATAAACTATACGCCAGCAGGTACACCGTGCACAAATGGTGTTGAATTTAAGGCATTGGACATGTTTGATAAAATACATAGCATAAAATCTTACTTTGTCATGAGCGTTGGAGAGCTGTTGATGGTTATAAAATATTGCAACTCCCTCTGAAGTAACTTAGTTTTTTGAGAAAAAAGGAATTTGTCACTAAAATGTTTGAATCTGAGAAAGACTTTCTCAAGCACCTGAAAGCTCATAAATTATTGTTTGTATACAGGTTTTTTCTTTCATTATTTTCTTGGAACTGACCAATTGAGTACAAAATTTTACAGATTATATATTTAATGCATATGTTTGGATATACACCAAATGAGTAGACTGGTCTTTGACAATTACCATATGTCCAATGTTTTTAAACAGAACCTTTCATTAAAATAACTGTAGAAAAGGCGCTATAGCATTGATTGTTATTTATTATTATTTAAACCTAGGTCTTAATGGGTTAAATTTAACCTATTGAAAGCTTCTTTGCCTTGACTTTATGTTATATTTACTTTCAGGAACATTTTTCCAAGAAATTTGACTCGTCCCTATTCCTCTTCGGCAGCCATTCCAAGAAAAGACCCAACAATTTAGTATTTGGTAAGTTGCATGCTGTGCATATTTCAACACCAACTTTTAATTACAGATAAAAAGATGGGTCTTTCGCAAAGTTTAAAAAACATCTAATGACTTGGCACATCTTATGGACAATGGGAGCTCATTCCAAAGTTTGGGAGCAGCAGCTTAGAATGATCTATCGCCATACGATGTTGATGTTATGGCAGGTTTCAGGACAAGTTTGCCACTACATCTTAGTGATCGGATCGCCTTACGGCTAATCAATAATTCGGCAATATAGTCAGGTGCCAGCCCGTGAAGTGCTTTATAAGTAGGCAACAAAATCTTAAACAAAATCCGCTTGCGAACAGGCAGCAAGTGTAAATGCTGAAGGGCACAAAACTCTTCCTAACTTAAGACTAATCTTAGGACTTAGGACGAGTCCAAACCCTGTACTGTAGCATGCAGACCTTAAGATTAATCCTAAGTAAGAACAAGTTACTCATCCTAACTCGAGATAAGACGAGTCCTAACTCTTTGTGAAATCGACAGCTGGTTTAATATGGTGATACTTTTTCACACTCGTCACCATTCTAGCGGCAGCATGTTTTCATCAAATATTTACTAAAGTTGAGTTGCACACGCCCCTTGTTTTTTTGTGTGTAGGGAGAATGTTTGATCATCAAGTTCTGGACATGGTGGAGTTGGGCGTGGAGAAGTTCACATCCATGTATGAAATCAAGGTGAGGAGTAGTCAAGCACAACCCTTTCTGCTGTATATAAAATAGTATCCTGTTCAACATCTCTCTATGTTGTTTTATAAGCCAGTAGCATAGGAAACAAAGGCCCCCAGGCCACAGTTATTATGTTAACTTTTTTTTCTAGCATGTGTTGCTGGCTCTATTGTATGTTACCAAGGACAATCATTTTGATGATTGTCTTGCCCTGTATTGTATGATTGTCTTGTGTGAAAGCCAAATAAATCCAGGGGAGAATCGTGAACATCGTTATGATAACCTGAAATGTCAATAGTTGGTCGCGTTTGATCTCTTCTCCCATATTAAAACAGTCGCTTCTTCAGGTGAAATATACTAAGTACTATTTTGTTTTAAAAATTTAGTATGTTTCTATTTACAGAGTGCAAAGTGCATGTCAGGAACCAAGCCCTGTCTCGTCTTTGCTGGGGATGCCTTTGAAACAGAACACGAATACAAGAGACTGAAAAACCTACTCATAGGTAATAACACTTTCTTTTCAACTCGGGTCAACATGGCACAAATGTTTGCCCATTTTGCAAAATGTAGAGTCTTTTTTATAGAAAGAAAAATTTTGACTGGAGAGGGACTTGAAAGTGTGCTCTACCATCTGAGCTATCTAGACATATTCTTCGGTCTCCCCACTTTGTCAATAGCTTTTTTGGGGGGTGCTTGTCATTCAACCTGTAACTGTTGTATAACAGTTCAACATGGCACAAATGTTTGCCATCTTGCAAAATAGATTAATTTTAAGTTGAACAAAGAAGAACTAATGCAACTTTAGCAGGACTTAAGCGGAAATGTGGACCACACTCCTTGAACTTCACTCTTGAAAGGGCACAGCAATTTTCCTTTTGTGAGGGGCACTTCTATGAGGAAAATGTAAATTTGTATTGGAACTTTGCAAAGGGCATCGCAGCAGAAACACAGGGCACTTGCTGTGGGTGCTGTGTGTTATTTGGAGGCCTGGGTCACGCACAAGTCAATAATACAACCTGGGTGGGGACAGCCGTGGGATCACCTTAAAGGGATGCAAGTTTTTCTTTTAAATGTCAAGTAATAAGCCACATGTGAAACTGACTCGGTTCATTTATTCACAAAAGTTACTTGGTGGTCACTTAGTACATCAGATGGTGAACCTATTATAGTGAAGTGAATGATGAAAAATAGGCAGTTATCATAACTGCCTGTTAATCATTAACTGAGTTATGGCACCCATTTTTTCAGTAATAAGTTCTTTTAAAATTTGTGTTAGACTTCGTAAAACTGACTTGAATTCACTATTGGCATGTCACGTGCTAGTTGCGACAACATAACCCTCCTCCCGAACGGCAAACGACAATCTGGTCCAACAGTTTTTATTTGTTTACTTAATTTATCATTGATAGAGTTATGGAATATTCTATCAGATAATTTCATCAAAAAATTTACAAACACAAAGTGCCTGGGCAAACACCACAGACAAAATAATGTCTGCTGATTTACTTCAATATATTTACAATCGACAACGATTGAATTTATGCTGATTAAGTAAAGACAGTGACATAGAGAATGCCTCCCGTGTTTTGTTTCTTCTAGATTTCTTCCGGGGACCCGATGTGAAGAAGATACGTCTTGCAGGGCTTGAGCATGTCATCAGTGTAACGGCAGTCAACGGCAAAGTCCTAGTCAGAAATTACAGGTATGCAAGAACAATCCAGCAATGGAAAAGACAAATGCATAAAAAGCTCAACACCTTCTACAGTCCTACAGTCTGAGCACTCAATATCATATGATAGATGATGTATGAAAGCCTGCATAGAACATAGTCAACCCTCCTACTATCTGACCATTCAATATTATCCACTATGGTTTTAAATTGTAGATAAAATATGACAGCATCAGTGATGTTTGAAGCATTGTTTGAACAGTAAGAATTAACTATAATAAAAATAAACTAGCGGGTACAACTGTGTATTAAATCTCTTTTTTGGGAGTGTTTGCTCTGAAAAGAGCCGGTGTGGTCTCGACGTTGTGAACAGTTTACTCTGCTGGTCTTCAAGTAGAGCAGAGTATACTATACAAATTTTTGATCAAAAGAGAGTTAGTACATGGTTGTACCTGCAAGTTCAATATTTATTATAGTAAATTTTTATACCAGCAAAGTTTATTCGTATCTGTGTTTATAAATGTTTCTGTAAAACAGAATTTTAAATGAAACCATAATCCCCAAAACAATCCAGCACCTTTCTTTACTATTATTACTTTGTGTATCCGTCACAGGGTCCAGCTGAAGAAGTCTGGGAGTAAGACACCAAGAGTAGAACTGGACAATATTGGACCATCCTTAGACATGGTCTTGAGGAGGAGTCACCTTGCCTCCTTAGACCTCTACAAACAATCCATGAAGAAACCTAAAGTTATCAAGGTGAGTTTTGTAGCCATGCATCCATCTCCTTAATTCCCTGTATTGACCCAATTCACCTGAGGTCATCATCAGAAAAATCTTGAATGCGCCATACTGGTGGGCAATTTCACTGTGCGTTTTTATATATAACTCTATGCTGTGCGTTATACAGTTAAGTGCGCATTTTAGGCGACGCGGCGTTAATTCACGTAAACCTAACTGCCCACCAACATGGTGAGTGTGGCATCAGTCGCCGCGTGTGACTCGCATGCAAGGGGTCAATACGTTTGGTAACTACATGTACTCTACAAATAAATGACAATAAAAACCTCTGTAGTGAATAGTACAGCATCTTCTCAGATTGTGTGTTCCTATAGGGATTATTCTTCCTGCGTGGAAATATTCGCTCCAGACTTATTTTTGACAACATCTTGATAACACTACCACTTTTTGAAACAAAGTTTTCACAGGTTAATTTTATTGTATACAACTTTGTATATGTAGGAATAAAACAATCCAACAATTCTCCTTTGTAAAGTGCACCTATGAAGAAATTGTAAATTTCTATGGTAGCATTTCAATAGCACCAAGGAAATGACCAGGGGGCATGCAGGCAATCACTTTCGTTGTAGGCATCTGCTTTGACTTTTTTATTGAACTTCTCTTTTGCGTCTTGCAGCCCAAGAAGAAGAAGAACATCAACCACGACGTGTTTGGTACCAAGCTGGGTCGTATTCATATGGAGAGCCAAGACTTGAAAAACCTCCAGACCAGGAAGGTCAAGGCCTTGAAAAGACAGGCAGCGGATGGAGAAGATGGCGAGAAAGAACAAAAGAAGAAACCCAAGAAAGACACCACAACGGCAGAATGAAATATGACTCTGACTTTAACAATTGATGTTGTGCACCAATCAGCCAAAACATTATGCGTAATTTATTTTTATAAGTAGCTGTTATATTACAGCTATGTTCATGTTTTGCTCCTAAACTCCTATTGTCAAATGGGAAGGTAAGAATAGTCAGGTCCCTTTTTGGTGTACATTGAGAATCAATTTTTAGTATTGATATTATAAACAGGGAACATGACCATGGTTAGAGCAGCATGTTGCCCCTTGCTGATCATGAATATCAGGAAAAAATTCTCATAATGTTATGCCTGATTATTATGGTAAAAGGAATGGGAAACTTTTGGACGATCCTTTTTCACAGTCCTCGCCAGTAGTGCAGATGCTCAGACCTACATGCACAATTCTGAGCATGTGCAGCGCACGCTCAGAGCCAAAAAAAGGACCGTTTTGTCAACTGCCTCCAGCGACTCAAAAGTCTCCCATTGAGTTTAGCATCTGGTTAGTTTTACACTGGGTGGAACAATATCAGGCATGCAACTCTTCCGCGTTTCCGCGATTCCGCGTAAAAATTAAATTGTTTTCCAAGTTTTTTTTTCAATTTTTTTTTAAAGCCTAATATATGCCTGGCAACAACAATGTACAACTTCAATAATGTAAAATGAGCCCAGTACATGCTCACAATGCACCTCTGAGCATAATAAACCTCAACATTTTCTAGGGTACCATTGTGGGTCTCATGTCCCGTGTCCGCACTTGTTGTGCCTTTGAAAATGTTCCTTTTTTTTTTTTAACGGGCAGTTGCATGCCTGCAATATGTACAGTAATTATATTGGGGTAAAAACAAACTTCCAAGGACATTGTAGTATATAAGTTGACCACAGAGATCATCCTTGTCAATTTTTGGCCGACCGGCATTTGGACATTTTCTATCTTGAGTTTGGCTTTGAGCTCTGCCTCAAGCGTTGTAGTTTTTTTACTCAGCCAAGTGGTTCATTGACCAATCTTGAATTTGATAGAATTTGATAGAACTACATGTGCCACATGCAGTAAGTGGTGTGTACTCATTATACATAATTGTACGTACAACAAATGACTTTCATATTCTGTAGGAATGGCCAACTTTACCCTGTGTGGTGTCAAGTGGGAACAGCTGTAGAAATTTGTACTTGAACTTAAACACTTCATTGATTGCAATGAAAAAAACAAAAATCAGAATGAGATTTTAAAAGGATGTGGCCTCCCGGTTGAATAAAGAAGATGTGAAATTGTACGCTTGTGTATGGTGTTGTTTACTTCTATTGACTTGTGTATAACTTGTGCCAGTAACGTTTTATCAATTGTCAGGAACCTGTCTCTGATTGGTGTAAAATGGTATCGCCTCAATACTGCCCTGTGATGGGACGGTGACTGCTCTAAATGACACCCCTATATTCCGACAACCTTATGTTCAGACAACTCGATATCCTGAAAAATCCCTGAAAATTTTCATGCCAGGGTTGGGTAAGGGTTAAGAAAATACACTGGGGTTGTCGGAACATAGGCAGGTAGGAATAAAGGCGTGTCGGAAACAAAGAGGTGGGCACTGTTGAGAGTGCAAAGCATTGCCATTGGAACATTTCAAGCAACCAGCCTGCATATTGAACAACTGCAAAATAAACTGGGGCACTAGATTCTTGGATTAATTCAGTAGTTCTAATACTAATAGCATAGTATTAATAATCAACAACTTGTCTGTGGGCAGGATATGGGTTTTTCTATGCCCAAGGTCAGTGACCGATAGTGTATAACGAAAGCAGTCCGCTAGCAAATACCTACGTCTTGAGCCAAGACTAGTCCATCGGCAGCAAAGCGCCCTCTGTTGTCCATGATGTGCAAGCCCTCCTTTCGTGGAACGGTAAGGTAAGATAGTTCTATTACTTTTCGCGTGAAAAAAACTATATTTTCATTATTGAAAAATCCTCAAAATAATGGAAGTTCCCCTTTAGCCCATACTTTACAGTTCTATTCCTCTTTTTACTGAATTATATTGTATACTTAGGGTGTTGACTGTGTTTTGACGGCGCGTCCGTCCGCCGTCGTTGTCAAGACGTTGTCTTTAATAGTCTGTGGTGTGTGTACACGTGTGCTGCTGTTCTTACAAGCATGGGTATTCTTATTATTTAGCCGTGGGCCCGGGCATGGTGGGTCTCCGTGGTACCAGAAAATTTACTTTTTTCGTTGTCAATTTATCATCTACGGTATAGACAACTTAAGTCTAAAATACGATTAATTGGTATCCAAGAATCCTCTAAATACTAGGGTAACCCATCTCATGAATGATGTAGGATCCAGGACCAGGCCCAGGGCACAGGGGTGTCAACTCAATCGCGATTTTCCCTCATTTTGCCAACCAAAACGTTAGTGCGCACGCGCTATGTGCAATTTACATATTTTATGGGAAGGGTCTATTAGCTATTTTATCTTCTGCCGTGATGAACGCATGTAACTCTGTCTCATTTCAGGATTTTTATTTCAGTTTCAGATACAACAAGTGTGGGTGGAAGAGATCTCTGTTGATGGAGACAGAAGAAGGACTGGACTGGAGATGAAATCTAGCAGTTATGGCATCTTCATCAGCAGTTGATTGTTTCCATGACGACAGTGATGATGGGTCACCTGATGCCATCATAAGTGATGTGGAGTGGAGTAAACTCACATCCTCCCACTTAAAGGTATTAATATAACAAGAGGCTAATTCAAAATGAAAACAAAGCTAAAATTGCGTAAACAGGAGCTCCTTGCATTTTGTGGAGGTTTGTCCCATGGTACCACCAAGTCAAGCAAGGAGTCAATATGGGATTTATTTTATCCTCAAGTGGTCATGTGGTTAGACTGCAGGACTTGCAATCACAAGTATCACAAGGTTGTGGGTTCGAATCCCCCAGCTAACTGCTGATTTCACAATGACCAGAATAAATATTGTCGTTTAGTTAATGAATCACAATTTCTTGATTTGTGTTATTCATAATCATAGATGTTAAACCAATGTTTGTGAGAGAGATTGGCTGTTGCCAGCTTGGTGTTTATATCCCCCTTGTGGGAGTTTGCCAAGTTCCCTTAATGGGAAGATCATTCAAACAAACAAACAAACAAACAAACAAACAAACAAACAAACAAACAAACAAACAATTATTAATGAGCTGCAAAACAAAGGACAAGCAAATGCGGGAGAGTAATTTTGAGCCCAGAAAAGCATCCAGAATACTAGTGTACCACTACCAGGGCCCAATTTTGTGGCTCTGCTTACCGCCTAATGCTGCGCTATGATCACAATTGACACACCTCTTATTGTGCAAGCGCTGAAATTCTGCGTAAGCAAAGAATGCTGAGTCATGTGAATTGTTCCCAAGTAAAAGTTCCCTGCTTACCTGTGAAATTTGCTTGAGATAGGCGCAGAATACCATGGTTCCCTGAAGCGCAGATTCTTTGCTTTCGGAAGGGAGAGCCATGAAATTGGTACCTGTTTGCTGGTCAACAGTTTTGTGTATTGAATTGAAGAGTGAATTCAACATGTTGCTTTTTGTACCTGAACTACTGTTTAATTTATTTTATTCCAACAGGAAGGTTTCAGAGATGGTTACAGCGCTGGGCAGGAGGCAGCCTTACAAGAGGCGTTCAATGAAGGCTTCTCACATCAATTGAAAATAGATGCTCAAGATGCCATGTATAAGGGCATTCTTACGTACGTAACTACTCCCATTTTCAATGTGTCCCTGTTTTAAAGGCACTGGATAGGGTTAGGTAATTGTCAATTGTATTACTATACTTTGAATTACACTCACTTACTGTGGTTTTGAATCATAGACAAACCAGGCCTGGAAACAAGGAGGCAATGTAGGCTGTGACCTTTGTTGCCCTGGTCTTGTCCTTGCCCTGAGCTTCCCAAAAAATTACAAAGAAAGTGCCATTTACAAAATGCAAATGGTCTTGCCCTCTAATGAAATATGAAATTCCAGGATTGATTAACCATGGAGGAAAATTATACAACCCTTCAAAATGATGTAATTAGGTGATATTTACAGTAGTGTACACAGTTGTGCCACTGCACACAACATATGTTGTTGAATAATAATAATGTATTTAATAAAAATGTTTACTCCAATCTTTGCAGAGCTTTGAAGACTTATTCGGTAAGAGAAAAACACTCCACCCGTCCAGGCTTGAACATTGAACAGATTGAGGATATTGGATCAAGGACCAACTCTTTGCTTGTCCAGCTAGACACTGTCGCCCAAAAAACATCTGCAGACCAACAAATACCCGATGAAGCCAAAGCTACAAATAAACAATCAAAATCTGGGGTAAAAGGAGATGAATCTGTGGATTTTAGAGACAATTTTAGAGACAATTTAAGTGGAAATGTTCCTCATGATGGCCCAAACACAACAACTTGTTGTGGTGACTCCAACCCCTCTGGTGGTCAGTGTTTGCAGCATGCTTCAGAGGGAGTAAGTTCACATGGAAAGACTAACAGTTCCAGTGTTGCTTGTGACACGACCAAATCTGACTGTTCTGGGGGACGCTGTTGCAATTCAACACACCCTCAAGAAAATGTGTGTATGTCAGGTGTTCCAGAAGGTGGACACGCAAGTGAAGGCACAGCCTGTTGCAAAGGGAACAACCAGGATAGTGACTTTACTGAGCCTAATCCCTCTGAAAGGCACTCAAAATCAAGTGAATCAGAGAGTGGTGTTGAGAATGTTGGAATTGAACTTAATCAAGAAGCTCTAATGATGGACATTTCAAGAAAATGTAGACATTTACTGACTGAACTAAATATGGAACCACTTTTAGATGATTTAAAATTAAATTAAACTCTGGTTTAAAAAAGAGTTGTACAATCACGCTTCATTTCCGTCCATATGTTTTGGTTTTATTTCTCTCAAAAGAAGTTAAATCATTGTCCTATATAAATTACTAATTTACATTGTCATGTTTACTATTTTATGCAAAAATACTCTGGTGTCTACAATTGTTATATCCAATTGTTTAATAAACACAAAATATGATTTAAAAAACACATTTCCAGAGTAAAATGACTGAAGACTACCTTTGTTAAAATGGGCCACAAATTTAGCGGGGGGACTAAAATTCTGCAATCTTGACAATGGAATGGGAAACAAAATATGCTAAAAATCAGTAAAACAATGTTGAATGATCCATACAACAAAACTTATCTCATTTATGATTAAAAACTGCTGGTGGGCAGAGTATAGTCGGTAATATTCCAGCTTGGTAGTCTTAAAGGTAACTGGTAGCTGTGTCCTCACTTCAATAGGCCCTTTGAGATGGCGTCTTTATTATATCGCTCACCATTTGGCCTGGGTGACTGGTGAAATTCACTACCCGACGAGTCCCGCTTCAATTAGTGGCGACTTTGACACTAGTAGTACAATAGGAACTATTTTTCAGAGGTTGTGGTTGCGCTGTTAACCGGGTAGCTGAAAAGTGACCGTCCTGACTAAACATAGCAAACAATAGTTGTGACTTTGACACTACTCGCCCAGGCCTACTCTCCATGCAGGAGATTTGCACGCACACATCCAAGCACACTCATTACTACATGGTATTCGGTCCTTGGGAAAAAAGTAGGAAAATTTTTCCTAGTACAAGGGCTTACCAGCAGTCGATTTCACAAAACGCTAGGGTTAATCCATCCTATCTTGAGTGGGGAGGAGTAACTAGTCCTAACTTGGGATTAATCTTAAGGTTTGCATGTTACAGTGCAAGGCTGGGACTAATCATATGTTAGGAAGAGTTTGGTGAAATCGACGGCTGTACATGTACACATGGCTAGGCTCTAATAGACTTATCATACCTAATTAATAATAAAAGTTTTACTGATAATTCTCGGGTGGTAAAAAAAAAAAAAAATTAAACTTCAGAAGGAAGATTATCATGCCTAAAATTACTAGATAAGTGCGAACATGTGCTACAAAACCCTGGATAGACCTATCCATACATTTCATACATGTGTGTCGTACTCTGCCATGGTGCACTCTGCAAACAGTTCTATAGATAAGTGATGTCGGTGAGAAGGGTCTGTACTAAGTGATCCCCACTGGTAAGGTCAACCAAGGTCGTGTCTCTCAGTTACCATTTATCGTCCCTTATATATTCTAAACACTCCTCACCCAACCCATTAAATCAAACACGTTTTACTGGCTCAATTTTTTTATACATTAAATATTCCAATTTCAATTTCAATTGATACAGATTTAAAAAAAATAATTTCACATACTACAATGGGCACTAAATATTAGCGCCTGCAGCTATTCAAAAACAAATCATTCCTCAAACTCATGCACTGCCTATAGAGGGGCCAACTCCTTAAGGCAGTGGACACCTTTGGTAATTGTCAAAGACCAGTATTCTCACTTGGTGTATTCCAACATATGCATAAAATAACAAATCTTTGAAAAATTGCAATTGGTCATCAAAGTTGCTAGAGAATGTTTAAAGAAAAACACCCTTATTGAACAAATTTGTGTGTTTTCAGATGCCTAATTAAAAGGCTTCAGGCCTTTATTATTTGAGTGAGAAAAAAGCAGACTCTCACAATGTTATATACCATCATCAGCTCTCCATATAAGCCTTTCTGAGATTTTATGCAAGTCACCACACACACAAGGCCTAAAGGCCACTTCAAGGTGTGGGCTACAATTATTTTTGTCCAGAGGCTGTTGCCACCTACTCCTAGGGCTGAAACAGGGTTACCCCTTTTACAGTCCATAGGGATGTAGGCTTGGGTATCATCAGTCCGAAGCCTGGCCGGTAGAGCAGAAAGCACTACCTCCCCAATTTATGTAGCAAGTGTCACGACCGGGATTCGAACCCACACTCTGCTAATCAAACAGCAGAGCTTGAATCCGGTGCTCTTAACCGCTCGGCCATGACAATGCTACAACACTATACGGTTTGGGTAAATTTATGTGTATACACCCAAACCAAACGGTACACTCCCATCATGCCAGCCAAACCTCAAAAAGGCTTATTGCTTGTTACCAAGTAAGTTTTTATGTCAACAATTATTTTCACCATTTTAATTACCAATAGTGTCCAGTGCCTTTAAATTAAATAGATGCTTCAAATTTCTGCAGTAACTATCAGATCACTGAAAAGGCAACTGAAAAGGCATCTTTCAGTTGCTGCTGACCACAGCTGTGACACTTAAAGTAGTTCAGTCTGACACTAAATAATTTATTGAATAAAAAATACTAGATATAAATATCTGAGGTTACTGAAATATTAGTATTTTTTTTTGGCTAGTATAGTGAAGGTGTGGTATTGTTCGTCATGATGAATACCTCAGATGATCGGACCTGGCTATGACGGCTTGCGGACCATGGATCTTCTCTGCCTGCTTCTCGAATGCCTTCACCATTTTCTTCACGACCTCATCGAAGAAGATGGTGGAGAGATTGGAGTGGAGAACGGAACGAAACTCAAAGGACACCTGTATATCAGACATAAATCATTCAATGAAACTTTACAACTTAAAGACATTGGACAGTGGACACTATTGGTAATTGTCAAAGAACAGTCTTCTCAGGTGTATCTCAACATATGCATAAAATAACAAACCTGTGAAAATTTGAGCTTGCTTGGTCGTCGGAGTTGCGAGATATCTATGAAAGAAAGAAACACCCTTATCACACGAAGTTGTGTGCTTTCAGATGCTTGATTTCGAGACCTCAAATTCTAAACTTGAGGTCTCGAAATCAAATTCGTGGAAAATTACTTCTTTCTCGAAAACTATGTCACTTCAGAGGGAGCTGTTTCTCACAATGTTTTATACCATCAACCTCAGAAGGTTTTATGCTGATAATTATTTTGAGTAGTTACCAATAGTGTCCACTGTCTTTAACTTTCCATTTTATACCATGCCCAGTTCGTAGCAGAGGGTTTCCCCACAAACGTACCCTCTAAAACTGTCTAAAAATTCCCAGAACACAATGAAGACACTTAATGAAGATGGGGGGGGGGGGGGGGGGTTACACAATGTCACATATCGAACATGTATACTGTTCAATGTGCACAAACTGTGAATATTTACACTAATTTCTTACTTGGTGGCAGCCAACATTACCGTGGTGGTTTCACTACGTAAAATTAGGTACTGACACAAACTAATGTCTATTTTTGCAGGCCATGAGATAATTTTACTGGACAGTAGTGGACAAGAAGTGTACTTACAGAGAAGTCAATGGTGCATGTGTTTGGCTTGTATGGGATACCAGGCCCAAACCTCCATATTGTCACTAGGTGGTTGAACAGCTTCCCATCTGTACAGACAGACTGCATTCAAACAAATATGCATTAAAACCACATATTAAATATTTAGATTAGGAAGCTGTAAATTTCTATAGGCTATTTTGAAGGGCAGCAATGCAATGAATGACCAGGGGCAATGGAGGCAACACACGTACGTACTCTCAGGCCTGGTTTTACAAAGAGGGCAAGGTCTCTGTTGCCCTGGTCTTGGCCTGGTGCCCCTTAAAACTTCCCAAATTCCCATAGGCTTTTATCAACACAATATTTGGAAAGCAAAATAACACAACAGAAATAAAACAATTCAATGATGAATGCTGTACAAAAAACAAAATCAGGACATGAAGTAACTATGAAACCACTTTGGGTCAATTCATCTCTATCTAAACCAGTCCAACAACCCTATGCATAGCCATTTGCTGTAGTGAACGATTCAGAAGAACTGGGGCACATACGGTGGCGTACCAAGACAATCCCATCTGTGGGAGGGGCAAGCCGGTTCAAAGACATCTATAGAATGGAGGGGGGGGGTCTATCTTATATTATATAATTCATCTGTGAATTTTTTGGGTTTGTGCATTGGGGGCAAGAGGGGATGGGGGAGACAAGGGTTCAGAAAGAACATTTCCACTTACTTTAACAAGATTAGGTTTGACGACGGTTACTGTGGAGGTGTACCTCTCGACAAGGGGTGGAAACCCGATCTCTAAACCTGCCTTGAAGTGACCAGCTTTTCTGGATTTGATGACTGAGTTCAAACACCATGGCACAAACTCATGGTACTTGTCCACTGAGCTGACAACATCGTACATATCGTCCATGGAAAATCTAAAGCGAGGAAAATAAACAGTTAATGTATTTGTTTAATTTAAAACTGGGGACAGTTCTTCAGGGCTTGTATTTTACACTGGAACGCAGGTCCAAGGCCATTGGTTTTATCGTGGGGTCAATAAACTTCTGACCAGACAAGTCCAGCAGCCTTGTGTTTTACGATTGAATAAAAAGATCTACAAGTTGTGAAATATCTTGAACAGAAACACATTTTGTTCAAATGTTGACCTAGAGTCTGGAAAATACTTTTCAATTCTGTTGAGTATTGAAGTATATAAAAAAATATTAAAAAATGAGATCAATATTCTCTTGTCTTAGTGCATAACTGTTCAAATTAAAACAGTTGAACTGAGTCAGGACTCAGGAAGTTTTTTTCCATTTTGATTCTGTTCTTCTACACAAATTTCTGCTCCAGTAAAAAATGTTGAGCTATGAGCCCAGAGAGTCCATCAGTCTTTAGGATCCCCCCAAACCCCAAATTTGAGCTAGGGCTGTTCTTAAGAGTTTTTGAGTTTATCCATGGAGGAAGAACCCCTCCATGGTATATCCTAGTCAGTGTAGGCGTTTTACAATTTGAATCCTTGTATACAGCTGGTCTGGTAATTATTGTCTCTAAAGTGTACTTTGTATTGTAACTTTTTCAAACTGTAACTTTTTCAAACAAAAGTGCATTAAGGGATCTGTGATCCAAAATGTGCTATGTTTTATTATTACAATTATTAATAATATAATGAATAGGGTAGATGGCCTTAGCTTTCGATCCAATCCGGACCTTCTTCAGAGGCATAAAACAAGTACAAACAAATACATATTCCATTTATAGAAAAAGAGAGGGGGAAAGGGATTAAGGAAAGGATCCAGAAAGAAGCGGGAAAATAATAGCCAATCAAAGTTTCTATTTCAGAAACAATATTGGTGGCTATGAACCAATAGGAGTAAAGTGGCGAGGAAAAAGGATGTTTTGTATGAAAGGATGGATTGCTGGAATACAATTATTAGTTATATCACCAAATGATTATGGCAGTTACATTTTAAAAGAACTTTACCCGACTATTCTCCTCTCTGAGTATTCCTTCCTCTTATCGAGGAGTGAGATAAATGACCGTGATGGTACATGATAAATTATGTTTGTTGGCAGGACATCTGCAGGCCTGATGTCATGTCTTTTCCATGTTAAAGTCTGTGTGTGTTGGTGGGATGGGGTACTTTGGGTGGCTAAGCTTCTGCACAATCTGAAAAAAAAAAAAAAAAAAAAAAAATATAAGTTTATATAACAGGTTTAAGATATTTGCATAGTTTTTATTATCAAAATTTAACCCTATTTTAGAATTTAGCATCTGTCATACTTGTGTTGTGGACAAGTGGTTAAATGTGTGTCGCAGTGCCAGTGATAGCCTTCTGACTCTCTTCGCAATTCTGCCGTGATTCCTGCATCGCTGGCAGTATTCTCGCGAGACTGTTGGCCCCCGTGAGACTTAGCTACTGCTCTCATGACTTATTTATAGGCCGAGTCTGAAACAGCGGCTTTATTGGCTACAACTACGGCTTGATCAGCGCGTCTGTCAGCAGTGCTGAAGAATAGGCAGACATAGACATGATGGGCCAAGTTTACTTCGGACCGAGTTGACCATGTTGACTCAGACTGAGTTGACCATCATGTTGACTCGGACCGAGTCGACTGGTACCCGAGAGGAAATAGTACAGGTCAAACAAACCCAATTTTCATCACGTTTTCAACAACAATAAGATTACAAATTTTAAATTAAGTGACGAGATGTATCATCCTGATGTTTGTTATAAATAAAAATAAAAAATAAATTAAATAAAAAACACGAAAGCATGATGATGATGACCCCCTGCCTGATGACACCGGACCCGGTTACAAAACAAAAAATCTACTTACATAAATAAAGATCTGTTTGAAGATCTAAGATTCAAACATGTTAATAAGCACGTCATATCATTGATAATGTGAGCCTTCCGACATTTACTCTATTTTAGCGCCCTATTTCGTCCAAAGCTTTGATACAATTTGTTGCTACACTGCCTTCCTTTCGTCACATAACACCGGTTCGCAATGAGAATTTCTTTTTCTGTGACAGCAGTGGTTTAGGTTATACTCAGACGTCATACTTTTCCGTCATGTGAAAACAAACCATAGCTACACTATTTACGTCATAGGTGAAATTACGGTCAAGGTGAAAAATATATGGCAAGCAAAGTGAAAATAAAACTGGCCTCTTTTTGGGGAAACTGAAGTTCTGTTTGAGCGGGGAGGGAAAATAGACTTCCTCCATGGCATGAGTTGAGTCATGATGATTGAGTCTAAAAACAAGAAAAAAGCTTGCCTTCAGTTTTTACTATGCGTTTACTTTATTGTATTTGAACAAAGAAAATGTACTAGAGTGGGATTAACCAGGGTTTTTTTTTGTGGGGAGGTGGGGGGTGGGGTGGTGGTGACAGTCAGCATGTCACACAGCAATTAAATTGTCAACATGGGTATCTGTACCTGTATCTGTCGGATACTGAAACAAATTCTCTTCAGAGGGTGGTGGCAAGAGTGGACAAAAATTAGTGGTAGCTCCCATGAAAGTGTTCATTTAGAGTTCATCTAGTCTTGAATAAGCAAAATTTTTAACAGGTGGTTGAAGGGCGGTGAATGAAACTTATGATGATTTCCTAGTGAGAGTTTGGGTTCCCTGTGGTTTGAGTTTGGGTTCCCTGTGGTTTGAGTTTGGGTTCCCTGTGGTTTGAGTTTGGGTTCCCTGTGGTTTGAGTTTGGTTTCCCTGTGGTTTGAGTTTGGGTTCCCTGTGGTTTGAGTTTGGGTTCCCTGTGGTTTGAGTTTGGGTTCCGTGTGGTTTGAGTTTGGTTTCCCTGTGGTTTGAGTTTGGTTTCCCTGTGGTTTGAGTTTGGTTTCCCTGTGGTTTGAGTTTGGGTTCCCTGTGGTTTGAGTTTGTTTCCCCTGTGGGTATAGATCCCCTAGCAGGGAGATTCTGGCCCTTAAATGGTGTGCACAAAATTTGTCTGATGATAGCGCCGCTCTTTTGAATCCTCCTCCTTCAGCCCATGTTAATTTCCCATATGGATGTCAGATTTCCCTGGGATACCGGCATGTCAATTTGAAAGTTGCAGGCTCAAACCCCGCTTAAGTCAAGGTTTCTTTGTTCTTTGAAGTCAACTATGAGTTCCATGTTTGGAAATATTATATTCAATGGTTGGAAATATATTTTGTTAAAAGTTCTGTGTTGTTACAAGTGGCGTGCAATACAATATTGCCTGATCGATCGAGTACCAACGAAGCAGCGAAAATCGAGTGAAAATCGTCGAGCAAACGCAATTCAAGATGGCGGCCCCTCAGCAAACGAGAGAAGGTTCGAAACTTGTGTTAATTAATTGTCTAAATTTACCTAAAAGAAACCGAAATAAATCATTATTAGCTATTACTTTGAAGCTCTTAATGTAGTAGACCATAATTATTACGAATATTTTGCAAACATGTTTGGTAAAGGCAGTCTGCTTTGATTTGTTTGCAAGCACTGCTGTGTTTTTTTCGGGGGCCAATTTGTTTACAATTTTACACATGTGCAATGGCGGAGAATTCGTGTCATGATGTATAACACTGAGTGTAATTTTCGAGAAATTCTAAAGAAAGATTTTCGTACGCAGCCCAGCACCTTTTCCATCACTTTTACCAAAGAAATATCTCATTTGAGTAATTAAACTTCTTAATTGATATCATTTATGATAATTTTCCCAGCAATTCTTTATTCTTAAATAAAAAAATTAAAAAGGTAGGCATGCATTTTCTATTTGTTGTGAAGTTATTAGTTATTGTATTTTGGTATATTTTGTATTTCTGTCAATATATGACATAGCACATATTGTTTTTTTGTCAGATTTTAGTAGGACCATTATTTATAAATTGTACTGTGTCAGTTGTCATGTCATTGTTGACATCACAAACTTTATGCTTGCATAAAAAAGAAAAATATTTTTTATTATTACAATGAATAGACTAGTCACTAGAGCAATTCAAATTTTTGCATACAAACTTGAACTATAACTTAAGTATAACTACACTCGCGAACATTGATAAAGCTGTGTTTTTCTGTTTTTAAGGATTGCGCTCACAATATTCAACTTCTTTGTAAACCCAAGTTAAGTTAATAATTAAATCAAACAATGCTTATTCAGACCACAATCATTGACAATGTTTTCACCGAATACCGCAAACTCGGCACCTACAAACTCGTCACCTTGCAAACTCGGCATCTTGCAATCTCGGCACCCACTCGGCATTAAGAATGTCGGCACCATACAAACTCGGCACCAGCCTTTTATTGACTAACAAACTCGGCACCAAGCAAAAATAACCTCGATCTCCAAGAGTCAAGTTGTTAAAACAAAGTAAGGTACGTGTAATTACACAATAAAAAAGGGTTTGATAATTAGTAGCTTTGTAAACGCTGTTCATGGCAAAATCACTAGTTGTGAGGCGCCGCACTGAGTTCAGTCTACAATTTTTTAAAAAATGTTGTTTTAAGGCTGATTGCGTCCATGTCGGTGCAATTTTTTTTATGATTTGGGCTTTGAACATTTTTAAAAAGGGTTTGTTTTCAGTAGTTTTTAATTAAATTTTGCTTTTAACAGAGCGTGATTTGCCGAAAGGCGCCGGCCGTGACAGTTCTGTGCGTGAAAGATCAAAGATCGTTTGTATTGGTGCACATGATCCTTTCAGTGGTTATTTTTTCCGTCCCGTGCTATAACGTCGCTTTCTGGTAAATTGTACGATAATTAAAATAACCATTATAATAACTTATAACAGAATCAAACTTTTTATGGGACTGGGGGGCTGAAAATCACAGTGTGAAAATCAAACTTTTTCAACTGGGTGCCGAGTTTGTATTTGTACATGTGCCGAGTTTGTGGGTGCCGAGTTTGCAAGGTGCCGAGGTTGTAAGTGCCGAGATTGCAAGGTGCCGAGTTTGCTGGTGCCGAGTTTGCAAGGTGCCGAAGTGACCGGTACCTTTTTCACCATATAGAGCAATCACTCATTAACTTTATACAATTGGCACGTGATGATGAGTGGACCAGTCAGAACTCGACTCTCGGTCATGAATATGTATGAGGTATATGTATCTATGAGTTACTAAAAATGAGCAACTGGATTCTATCACTGAAGTTGTCATGTTTAACCTCTTTGTAATGCTGTTCAGGTCAATACTATTCGTTACAAACAATGACTAATTATTTGTTTTTCTTTCTTGCATGTATACGCAGATATTGAGCGCCAGATTCAAGAGATACAAAATCGCACAGCAACACTGCGTCAAACCGACGAGCCTCCACCAGCCAATGGGAAGGATGAGCAGGCCGGCTTTGCTGAGACAGGGCACTTCGACCGAGACATCTACGATAAAAGCGTACACAGTCGATATGAGGGCTATGATTACTCCATTGCTGCCAATGAAGCAGATGAGGTAAAACGATATACATGTAAAGTGGGATTGCATTTGAAGTTTTTTTTTTCCATGGGTTTCAGTGAGCATGTGATTTAATTTATTAGTTTGTGGTATCACAACATCATCCTCGTTCTCAAAGGTTGATCAATATCCCCGCGCCATTTTTTTCCCGGGTTACTTAAACAGCCAATAAAGGATGATCTCAATCTTACAGCTACAGTCCATCCAGGAAACATAAAAAATATAACGAGTCGCTTACCTCACGTTAAAACATGGTAAAAATGGGTTTTCTCCAGAACGCTCCAAGCCAAATTTCTGAAAAACGTGGGGTCAAACAAACCCGCGGGTAAAGGAATTGTGACGTCAGTGGCGGCTATTTGGTGTGGAAATGCCAAAGCTAGAGAACTGTGTTCAAAACCTATAGGGGAAATTCGTCACTGGCGTCCAGGGTCATTATAAAAGATAAGCCGTTTTTGACTCTCGGCTGAAAAAGCCGCGCGGCCGGGTGCATTTTTGACGAGAGATTTTTATTACTAAATGCAAATTTTGAGAGTAAAATGGTTATTAATCGGTATCTGCGATGTCTATTTGGCCATAAAAAGGTATTAGTTGACATATTGAGATTATCCTTTATTGGCTCTTTAATTGTTTTCATTTCTAAATGTGCAAGCAGGTTACTTTCAGTTGATAGGCTATTTATTTATTTCTTTTAAACTGTGTTATTGAAGAATGAAAGGCGAATGTCAAGCTTACCTCGAATTTTATGAGCTTTGTACAGTCCTGGAACTTCATCTTTTAAAGGGCAGTTCGCATATTGTCATTTTTAATTTGCTACGGGCAATTGCATTGGAAAAATATTTGAGGGGGCATTAAGGCTTAGACCAGGGCCAAATGACATTGAGCTGCTTCTAGGCAGAACATTTTGCTCAATCACTTGCTTTTAGGCAAACAAAATTAGCAGGCTAACGATCACAGACGATACATATGGTTCTGGCATGGAGGTTCCTCCTTCATGGTTCTGGTGAGCACAGTTGTTTTGGGTTTGTTTACTTATTTAGCAGCCTTATGAAGATTGGCCCAGGGCAACAGAGGTCATAGCCTACATGTACTTCCATGTACTGCTTGAAAGTTCACTTAGAAAAAAAACAACCGAATGCCCCATACTATTTATTTAAACTTATGATATTTTACAGGATGAAGACGACTACAGTAATAATTCGTTGATGAACAAAAACACTTACACAGCTCCAGCATCGCTCTTCAGTGAAGCTCAGGAATCTGCTAAGGTATGTACAGCTGTCAAAGGGTCTAACCCTGTTTTAAAGGGTCCAATTTCTAGGCCTATGTCACTAGTATACACATATTGACTGGCAATGAGGTAACTAGTGTCAGCTCTTCCCCCGAGGAAATTTGAGTGACCAGAAGAGGGACCTATTTCCCGAGGCCGTACACTAGTTACCGAATTATGCCAGTCAATGTGTGTTTTATAACACAGCTTGGTCTTAAATGTGAAATAAGAACAGAAATCTGGAAAAGAAAGGAAGTTTTGTAGTTGCCGTTCACGGTTCAAGTCAAGAGAGGGTGCTGTAACCAGCCATTATTTTCAAAGACTAGTGCCTGCTCGGGAACTAATTCCCGCAAAACCTGCGCGCGATCACTAGACAATATTAGTTCATCCCATGTGACCGTGTTTCAGCCAACCAGAACACAGAGAAAGCAACAGGTGTGTTATAATGAAACTTACTACTCGACTAGTCGTGCCTCAAATAGTTGTGGCTTCGACACTAGTTGTGACAAATTCTTTTAATTTCCAAGATGCATTGCGGCATAAAATTTGCTGCAGGCACAATAGTAAAATTCACACTGAAAGGATTGAAGGATTGTGTCTTTGACATCTGATTGTGTTTCATAAGTAAACTTGGTTGTGATTAGTCGTGAGCAACATAATTGGTTCACCAAACGGGTAACCAAGACTATTTTTGTAGTAGTCGTGGCGGCAGGATTAGATGAATAGTTTAAAAAGGGTAGTCGCGACTCGACTTAGCGATCAATAGTGGGGAGTGTTTAATTATAATTGTTGCTGAGTTACATATTATCATTTAAATTCATCTTTTTTGTGCAGGACTATGATCCCTTTGCTGGCAACCGAGCGGCCAGGATTGCAGAACGTGAAGATGAATACCGCGCCAGAAGGAGAATGATGATCATCTCACCGGCAAGACACGACCCCTTCGCCGACGGTAAGATAGTTTGGACTTTGTTTTTGAACAAGTTTCAATATTTATTCTTCACTTTGTTAATACTTAAAAATGTAGTATTATGTGTGATATATTTTGGGGGACCAATTCACATTCCCCGAAGTGCTCCTTCATTTGAACACATTGTGATTATCTTTTCGATAAAGCCAGTTTTTATTTGGCAGATAAAAAAAAGAGGCCTGAAATTATGTTAGTCTGAGAGGGCCTTTCATTTGTTTTTGGTAACGATGCATGCAGAGTTAATACTATGAATGGGTGTGTTCAGTTTTCTCAGCAAAAACATCTCTATCAAAATACATGACTTCTAAGTCAAGAAATAGGAAGGTGACCGATGGAAGTAAAATATAAAATAATATGAAATCAAAAATCCAAGAGATGTCAGTGGGCTTTGATGCCTGTGTTAGTTTTGGGTTATTCAAACAGGAACCAGACTGCTCGGTGCTTTGATCCTGCACTTTTTTCATGCCAATGGGTGTTTTAGCCCAAGAGGTACATGTTTATGGGTGTCATTGTTACGCCACGTTTCTAGACTTCATCAATGTGGAAACAAATTTCAGTTGCTTGTACCCTTGGTTTCTTTTTCGACGAAAGGCAAATTTCAATTTGGAACTCTTGCTTTAAAGAGAAAATTAAACAAATAGATATGCATGGGGATCCACATTCTCTTGGATTTGATTTACTTCTGGTTTTTATTTCTTTTTTTGCTTTTTTCGGTCTGGCTGCTATGGAGCGCCACCTAGTGGTAATGTTTGTCAAGTCTGTCCCCCTAATAAAATAAAAACCAATGAGACCATCAATGCACTACCGGTCCTGCTTAATAATATCACTACTTGAAAAGATTGACTTGTAGGAAAGCAAGAAGTGGCGGGATTCCATGGTTGCGCCAAGCCAACCAGCACCGGACGCTGAACCGTACGTATATATGGGTAATGACAACAGCACAGGAAGTATAAACCCAAGATCCTGTTGCAGATAAACTTTTAAGTGACTTGAAAAAGCACAGTCTTGTTATTTTTAAAAACTTAAGTAGTTCTGTTCATTTCTTTTTCGTTAGAATATTTGGACTTCTTGTAGGCTGTCAGACGCTTATTTTGTAGATGTGAAATGAATTTGAGTGGCCACTGTTTACTGTTGTTGCTGGGACACTTCTTAGGCCTGTATGCTTCAATTTTGAAAAGGCAAGGGTACCAAACTGTAAATTTCTACTGGAGCATTTCAAGGGCACTAAGGCAATGACCAGGGGACAGATAGGCAATCCCCTCCGAGCCTCCGTGAAGTATCGGGCCTTGAATTTAACTTTTGTACCCATATTTACGCTTCATGGGCTTCTACGACCGGTAGATGCCCATGATGCGTAAAAACTGAACTAACGCTGGGCGAATTTTTTTATAGCCAACAATAAATTCACAGAGGTTTATTATCTTCATGCCCCTGGTCATTGCCTCGTGCCTTTGAAGCCATCTTGCATAAGTTTCTATTTCCTTCATAGAAGTTCCCTTTGCTAAGGAAAAACGTACTTGTCCTTTGCAAGAGCATTTAGTATCGGTCCTGTGGGCCAACCCCAGTAATGGCAGTAAACAGTATCTGACAGGATTCATGTACAGCTGGATCAATTTTTGCTTCTTGCAAAGTTCTCAATGTACAACAATTTCTGAAGAAAAACTTCCATCTAAAATAATGCATGAGCTGAGAAATTTCATATATAATGTAAGACTCTTACTGAGTTATAGTTTTCACTGATTTGTAAGTTTCACTGATTTGTAAACTTTTGTCTAATGCACATTGTCATGTGGCTTTACGTTTACAATGGTGTTAGGAAGTGTACAAGAAGTTTGAATATTTTGCAGTGTGTTTATTGTATCTTTGGCAACACCACAGTGTTTGAATCAAAAGATTCTGTGTATAAAGATTCTCTTGAATTCTATAAACCTGTCTTAAATACACTTTTTGTATAATAATTTGAGTCATCTCTGTAATGTTTATTAGTTTGAGAAATGTTTGACTTTAACAAGGAGTGTTTATATTTGTTAACAAATTCATTGATGATTTGTTCTATTTTGAAGTTGTTACAGGTTTGACGATCATCTTCCGCCTATTAAACAAATTTGGACGGTTCTCACGCTTTTTGCTTGAGTTCAATCTTTGAAAGGATTTGGCCAAACCCGAAGGACAAAAATTTGAGGCGCATTCTTGGCTGTCAATAAATGCTGATTGTTTGGTGCATGATTCTGATTTGCAATTGATTTCTGACTGATCAATCAGATGATTTTTAGTAAAAATAGCCTTACACGAAAACTTGTTTATCGTACACCATGCTTAGGGCACAAGGGCTGCCATTCCCGTTTAGGTACTTTTTCTTCCATCAAGGAATAGTTAAAAAATAACATGCCAGATGTTTTTTTTTTCAATCTTCACCAAAATATCTGTACAAAAAAACCATACTCAGAATTTGCTGTTTTTGGTACTGCATGGCACCCACCCTAACATCTGGCACCCCAACTCAATGTCCCTAAACAGTCATACCAGCTGCTAAGTACAGGACTTGAAGTGACCTCAAATCATACGGGGCACGCTCGACGGTCTCAAGGTTAAGATATCTGCTTCAGGATGCAGGGGTCGTGGGTTTGAATCCCTCTGGGTAGCCCCTAGAATCCTTTTTCCCTGGACGGAGTACTTGAACAGTACTGAATACTAAGTGCTCATTGCACAAGGGGAAAATTATTATAGTATTTTACTATCCTTGATGCAATTGTTATCATAGACTGGAGCACTTTGTGGGAGTTTGGAAAGTTTGTAATATGAATGCCTTTCGGGTGATGTCGACTCATGTTCCTAAAGGACTACTTGTTACATTTATGATGTCAGTTAAATCCTAACTTGGATCTTCAAATTTGTTGACAGGAACTGTTTTTAAGGGAGGCTCCATGTGGGTATTTCTGCAAGTTTCCGGACCTAATCATGTGTTCAAAACAATCAGCATTTAAGGCAGCCTAGTTGCAATCAACGAGAAACAGTTCTCAAAAAAATAAATTTATAGTTCGTTTTAATATTGACCGCTTTCTGTTTCTCTTTTCCTCTTTGTGACTATTCCAATCTCATACTACAGGAGGGAAAACCCCCGATCCCGGAGAGAGAACTTATGTTGACATCCGCAAAGAGCAGTCCATGACCAAAGAACAGGTAAGAGTCTTTGATAAATTTCTGGCTAGCGGGTGATTCAAATGTGAGTTGCGTTACTTCAACTACAGGTATCAAAAAGCTGGTGTTCTGAATGAGGTTTGCTTTCCAGGTTGTATCTTAAGTTTGGATGTGATCCCTGGCTATAAGGAAGTTACAGGATGTATGGTTTCTGACTTAGACCCTGAACAAAGATATTCTCAAAATAAGGAGACCACCAACATAGCTAGGTACCTCAGTTGTTAGATAGACTGCATGTTAATCTTGAGGTCGCAGATTCATCTCCCGCTCTAGTTGATTTGTCCTTGTTCCACACAAAATTAAATTGTTCAAGACTTACCAAGTCAGTTTCCCTAGTGGTTTTAAAACTTGAATTATGTTAGACTAGATATTTTGAAATCTTGAGCTTGTTGCATAGGTCTAGTGAAGCCCTCATTTATTAAATTGTTTTGTTTTTTGAGGGGGTGGGGGAGTAATAGAGAAAAAAAGTATTCAGGCGGGCAGTTGTTAAAAACCTTAAGAAGACTTTCGAATTTCAGATTTTATCAAGTGTTAATTGAGTAAAACTCATCTTGTACTTCTTTAACTTCTTTCTAATGCCAGGCTGGCCTTCGGCTGCAAATGGTGGAGAAAGCCAAGAAGGGTGAACTTGTAGAGGTATCGAAACCTGTCGCTAAGCCTGCGACAAAGCGTCGACGCTGGGATCAAGTGGGAGAGGAAACACCCGGTGCCACACCCGGTGCCACGCCCAAGAAGAGAGCAAGCACATGGGAACAGGCCGAGGTAAATATATAGACTGTTGTTGTTTATTTCGTATGTCCCCCCCCCCCCCCCTCCCCCACTATTGGTGTAGTGTCATGTTGAAACGTTTTTTCTTGTCCTGTTTATTTTAACAAAAAGAATTCTTCAATGATGTAAAAAAAAACACTGCGAGGCAAGTCCCTGCATTGTATTAACTTCTTGTGTTCTCAGGTCTACACTTTGTATGTAAACGCTTAAACAAGAAAACAATGAAGAATAGGCATTAATCCGTGTGTTTCTTGTACACAGCAAGTCCTTTCACTTGCATGCTTACTCAGGCTTCGGAGCTACAGCGTCCTCATTTTTAATTCCCATTAAAAATTCTATACAAGTTATTAAAAAATTCATAAAATAAAAAAAGTACTTTAAAGAGAAATGTACACTAATTTTATAAGAGTTTTTAGCAGTGTTTAACCTTGTGCATCGAGTCTGTTTTGAGATGAATGTAAATATCTACCTCCTATTTAGCCCTCCTGGCTCTGTTTTGCTTTTATAGTAGCCTTGTAACTTGAGCGGCTTGCAGATCAGGGGAAATTTAAATGCTTATTTTTTCTTTTGAACATTGCAACAATGAATAAATAAGTTAATTACTTCATCTCGACAGCAACAAGCCTCCACGCCGTCCATCAGCCGTTGGGACGAAACCCCAGGCAGGGCAAAGGGTAGCGAGACCCCCGGAGCTACCCCCAGCGCCAGCACCCGCGTCTGGGAGAACACCCCGGCCCATTTGACCCCGGGTCACGTCACCCCCGGCCACGCCACCCCAGGTCATGCCACGCCGGGTCACGCCACCCCGGGGCACAGTGCAACGCCGAGTGCTCGTAGGAACAGATGGGATGAAACGCCTAGAACCGAAAGAGGTACGTGATGTTGTTTCCTCTGTGGTGTTTTTGTTTTTATAGTAGCTCAAACAACTTTCAAAAGAGTGAGTGTTGAAGATATTAACATCAAACATCTCCAAAACTCTTGCATCTTAGATATGTTTGTTTTCAAACGTCTCTAAATCGTGAATCAAAAAATCTCTTATTCTCTTTAATCACTTTCACTCGTAGAAAACTGGTTGACGAGTGAAACGGCAAACTTAAACTGACAGATGCTGGCTTGTCAGTGAAAAAGTTACAGCCAAACCATGGATTGTGTTTAAAATTGCATATTAAGCCACGAACCCAATGACAATGAGATACAGAAGTTGTGTATGGAGCCTTTTTTTGCATGTGAAATAGCATTGACGTTTTTAATAAAGTTGAGTTTATATTGTATTTTATACAGAAACACCCGGACATGGCAGTGGATGGGCTGAGACCCCTCGTACCGATCGTGGTGGGGATGCCCCGTCTGAGACCCCTACGCCTGGCAGCAAGCGCCGGTCTCGATGGGACGAAACTCCAGCTGGTAGTCAGACACCCAGTGCTACGCCCATTGTAGGTAACACGGCTACGCCGATGGGTCAGAAGGCCATGGTGATGCAGACACCCTCACAGACAGGTTAGTGGAGTTATTGATATGCACATGTAGTAATGTGGTTTGTAAACAGATATTTAAAGTTTAAAGTCCTAATATTTGAACCCAGGAAGCATTACTGTAGGTAACGTTTCTCAGATTGTGTATTCATATTACTCCTTGGTTTTTTGGCGATACCTCAAAAACCCAACCATCTTTTGAAATTAAATTTTCTCATGTTTTGTTGGATATATCTACTTTACTAAAGGATTTTAAAAAATCAAACAGTTCCAAAAACCAAAGGTATACTTAGCCTTTAAAGGGTGTTAAAACATTTTGTAGATCAAGTTTTTGGTCATGACATGTATCCCCAATCACTGTGAATGAAGATGTATGTAATATAATTTACCTGTAGAAGTTTGAGCTTCATTAGTCATCAAGTTTGAGAAAAAAGTGTAACCACAGAGCAATGCTTTCAGGAGATTGCTTTATAATACAATGTACATGCTTAAATACCATTTTCTTTTGAGTCAAACAATTATTTTTATGACATTGTTTTACTCATTTTCTCAAAAACTACAGCACCTCAGCAAGTAATATTTTAGGGGAAGCTTTCGACCATCATCATCTTCCAAACCATGTTAGTTTAATGTCAATCTGTGGACATTGTGTTTTGTGTCGTGCAAAAAATACCCAAACCCTTTAACCAGTTTAAAATTGGTCTTCCGTTTTCTCTTGCAGCCTTGAGGATGATGACTCCTGAGCAGCTTCAAGCCTGGAGATGGGAGAAGGAGATTGATGAGAGAAACCGTCCGCTGCCGGATGATGAGTTGGACTCCATGTTTCCTGAAGGATACAAGGTACGATATTAACTCCTCCATCATCTCATAGCTGGGCCCAATTTGACAACCTAAAGAATGTACAATGATATAGACCCCTTGCATATGATATGTATGACCGTCAATTTCTCAATTGCCACCTTTAAAGAGGCAAAAGAAGTCAGCATATTGGACGATAGGTGTTTAATAGATGTTTAATTTGCATCGGGGATAAAGTATATTCATTTTGTTTTTTACCCATATTTCCCAATCACTGTATACTCAGTGCTTACCCCGAGTTCTGTGAAAAAAATCACAGGCATGATTACTCGGGTCGGATTATAACCCACGACCTTTGCAATTCTAGAGCAGAACTCGGGTAAGTACTGAGTATACAGTGCGAACACACATCTATGTATGTGGGTAAAAACCAAAATGAATATGATAGGTGTTCTTGGTCTATAAAAACGTGCGTGTCACTTCAGCGTACCAGCAGCGTTGCACTTTATTCAAGAGTCTTTTTGTACAAATTTGTACAATTCTTTAAGGAAAGTCAACTTAAATGAGGGTTAGATGAAGAATGTAAAGGTGGTTTCAAGTAAACTCAATACTTATCTTGGGGATCAAGTTGGCTAAGTGGTTTCTTCCCCTGCCTTTCACCTCGGGGGACCAGGGTTCAAATCTTACCTCAGACCAGAGCCTTGCATTTGGATAGTGTTTTCAGTTCCTACCTGGTTGCGTGGGTTTTCCCCCATTAGAGGTTTTCCTCCTGCATCTAAAGTTGAACATTCCTTCTTGTTTTACTATCTGCCCTGTCATTGGCTGTTGTATGTGTAATAAATAAATAAATAAAATCTCAATTGTTATGATAATTTAACTTAATTCCTTTTTTTGTCAGGTGCTTCAACCCCCAGCAGGATATGTACCCATCCGCACCCCAGCGCGTAAGCTGACCTCCACCCCTACGCCCATGGGTGGCTTGAGTGGGTTCCACATGCAGTCTGATGATAAGACAGTTGACCCTGGCCTGGCCCAGCCACCTGGCAACCTCCCATTCCTTAAACCGGATGACGCCCAGTACTTCGGCAAGTTGCTGGTAAGTAAAAATTGTCGGGGCGTCGTAAATGAGTTTTATCTTCAACTAAAAGTGAAAAGAGTTCAGGGTCTCTTATCTGGCTTAAACTTTTCCAGATGCACACATAGACCCAAAGGCCCTGAGATACAAATTTTCATTGCAATGTTCAAGCTGTTCAGATAGAATGGTTTTGTACTTATGTGACAAAATACAAACAGGTTGTAACAAAGACCGAGAACTGACCCAGAACAAAGATATTGGCAAAATAGGGCACCATTTGCTTGCGATAGAGATTTATTTTCTAGGGGGAAACAGTGATTTTTGTACTTTTTTTAAAAACTACATCACTTTTATGAGTATATATAATAAGCTTTACTCACAAAACTTCTTGCGTCACTCTCTGTGGACTCATAAAACTGGTGTTCCTATTTCTGAGGTTTCAATGAATGCAGGTATAGGATCAATAGACTGTCAAATACATTGAGTTTGAAAAAAAGATATTTTTTCATGTCTTTCTTAGAATGATGTTGACGAGACCACCTTGAGTGCTGAGGAGCAGAAAGAGCGTCGCATCATGAAGTTACTCCTGAAAATCAAGAACGGCACGCCGCCAATGCGCAAAGCTGCCCTGCGTCAGATCACAGACAAGGCCAGGGAGTTCAACGCTGGGCCGCTCTTCAATCAGATTCTGCCGCTGCTGATGTCTCCGACGCTCGAAGATCAAGAGCGCCATCTGTTGGTGAAAGTTATCGATCGCATTCTGTACAAGCTGGATGACTTGGTGCGGCCGTATGTGCACAAGGTAAGACTTGGGAGAAAGTTTGAGATGGGTTTGGGCAAACTCATCAGCTAGTGAAACTCAAGGATATGCAAGTCCTTGGTTTTAAAGTAAGATATGATTTAATTAAGCTATAATTCATAACTCATATAAAAGCATTAACTAGTTTACATAAGCCAAATAAAATTCTTGAAAGATGTGATTGTTTTGAGAAGTGCCAGAGGTGAGATGCGTCTCAAAATTTTGAAGATAGCACTTTGTTCTTCTTTACATTCTCCTGACGACTAATGAGCACATTTTGGAAAACGTTGAAGTAGCAGAAAACTGACAACCCCCAATTATTTTTTTCTTTTACAGATTCTTGTCGTCATTGAACCACTTCTGATCGACGAGGATTATTACGCCCGTGTTGAGGGTCGTGAAATCATCTCCAACCTGGCCAAGGCGGCCGGTCTGGCCACCATGATCTCCACCATGCGTCCCGACATTGACAATTTGGACGAGTACGTGCGTAACACGACTGCGCGTGCATTCGCCGTGGTGGCATCGGCGCTAGGTATCCCGTCTCTGCTGCCCTTCTTGAAGGCCGTGTGCAAGAGCAAGAAGTCGTGGCAGGCTAGACACACTGGAATTAAGATCGTGCAGCAGATCGCCATCCTGATGGGCTGTGCCATCCTGCCGCATCTCAGAAATCTTGTGGAGATCATCGAGCATGGTAAGATCCAAAGAAACAGATCCAACATTTGTCAAGATTTTCTCAAAAAATTTTTCTTTACCAACAATTTTTCATTCCAACAGGTGAAACTTACCAGCGTCTGCATTTGGATTACTTATGTGGGTAAACTAAACTGACACAAGCGATGAAACTTACCGCATCGCTAAAAAACAACAACAAGAGGGCGCTATTGCAGTGACCTTTTACCCGCAATGAGTGCAACAGAGCTTCCATGTAAACAATCATGTGGTCAAGGTTGTGTGTCGATGTTAACTGGGAGGGAAAATTCCTGGGCTGTCCACATTGGACTTAAAATTGTAAAGTTACCCATTTCCTCGGTAAGTCAACTGGAATAAGGCTTGTGATGTAAATTATTGTTGTTGTTGACATTGTTGTTATTGTTGTTGTTGACTTTCAGGACTTGTTGATGAGCAGCAGAAGGTGCGTACAATCACAGCTTTGGCCTTGGCCGCTCTGGCTGAAGCAGCCACACCCTACGGTATCGAGTCCTTTGATAGTGTGCTCAAACCGCTGTGGAAGGGTATCAGGCAGCATAGAGGAAAGGTATGCAATCAATAAACATAGATGTTAAATATTTCTATATTTGTATATTTGATGATTTCTGGATATTTCTTTCCTAAATCATTGGCTATTTCTCACTGATATCAGTTGATATTTCTTTCCTGATATTATTGGATAGTTTTTTACCTAAACATTGGATATTTTTTATGTCTACTTATTGGGTTGTTTTCACCAAAGTGTTAAAGGGCAGGTACACATTTGGTAATTACTCAAAACAAATATTAACTTAAAAACTGACTTGGTAAAGAGCATTGGAGAGCTGTTGATAGAGTAAAAGCAGTCAATATTTGTTTTATAACACCCCAAACATTTCTAAATACTGTACTATTATTATTAAGTTACAGACCTGAATGCTACAATCCACGGACGACGCGAATACAGATTGCAAACACTTTTACTTACTGTGTTGCATGTAGTGTGTCGTGCAATCCGAAATGGTTACAGACTATTAATTTATCATCCTCGTACACGCAACGGACGTCTGGGTACTGCACGCCGTGTGCTAGTCTGTCGGACTAGCGCACGGCGCCGTGTGCTAGTCTTCGGACTAGCGCATGGTAAACCGACGCACTATCACACGGCCGTCGTCTAGCAAAACTAAGACATGTCATGTGACGCGCTCTAAACCAATGAGCAGGCAGAATACGTGCAAGGGGTGTTATAATATAAAACATTGTGAGAAACGGCTCCCTCTGAAGTAGCATATATTTTGAGAAAGAGGTAATTTCTAAAAAAAAAAAAAAAAAGACTTCTAGCCAGAGGTCTTTTATTCCTATCTGAAAGCACACAAATGCGTCCAACAAGGGTGTTTTTTTCTTGCATCATTTTCTCGCAACTTCGATGACCAATTTAGCTCAAATTTTCATAGGCTTGTTATTTGATGCTTATGTTGGGATACACCAAGTGAGAAGACTGGTCTTTGGCAATTACCAAACGTGTACCTTCCCTTTAAATATCTTACCTATATTGATGATATTATTTACCTAAACTTTGGACATTTCTTACCTGTATCATTGATATTCTAACCTATGCTTTGGATATTTCTTACCTATATCATTGATATTATTACGTATACTTTAGATATTTCTTTCCTGTTTTGTTGATATTTCTACTCTGGATTTTTCTGCCTATGTCATTGATATTTCTTACCTACTTGTATACTTATTTTTACCTATATGTATATCATTGATATTCCTTAACTGTACTTTGGGTATTTCTTACCTATATTATTTATATTCTTACATATATCATTGATATTCTTACCTATATCAATGATGTTTCTTACCTTCACTTTGGATAGTTCTCACCTATATCATTGTTATTTCCTGCAGGGTTTGGCTGCTTTCCTGAAGGCCATTGGTTACCTAATCCCGCTGATGGACCCAGAGTATGCCAATTACTACACTAGGGAAGTCATGTTGATCCTCATCCGTGAGTTCCAGTCTCCCGATGAGGAAATGAAGAAGATTGTACTCAAGGTAAGTTTGTCTTGTTCCCTGTGTTCAACACCAATTCTGGATAGTACGTTAAATGGGGGATCAGACTATTTTTGTCCTTACAGCCTCGGTCTGGTTACATTGATGTGATGATGAGAAAAACAAAATGAGAAACAATTTTCTACACGGTGAATGTTTCATTTGACCGGGAACTAAGAGAAAGTTGAGCTCATTTGTCTTTTGGTACCAATTAAAGGTATTGGACACTATTGGTAATTTACTTAAAACAATTGTTAGCCTAAAAACTTGCTTAGTTTCGAGCAATGGGGAGCTGTTAGTAGAAAACAATGTGAGAAACGGCTCCCTCTGATGTAGTGTAGTTTTGTTAGAAAGAATAATTTCTCACTAAAATATTTGAATTGAATAAGAGACCTCAGCTGAGGTCTCAAATTTAAGGCATCTGAAAGCACACAGCTTGTGCGACAAGGGTTGTTTTTTTTGTTAATTATTCTCTCACAACTTTGACGACCAATTGAGTGCAAATATTCACAGGTTTGTTATTTTATATATATATGGTGAGATACAACAAGTGAGAAAACTGGTGTTTGACAAAATTGTCATTTACCAAAGGTGTCCAGTGCCTTTAAGTAAGTTTGCTTTGATACTCAACTCAAACGCAATATGATTACCAGACTCGAAGTCTCTTTTTTAAAATTTGTGTTTAAATATTTTATTTATGACATTTTTAAATAATGAGGTTTGTTTATCCAATCAATCGTTAAAGGCACTGGACACTATTGGTAAATGTCAAAGACTAGCCTTCACAGTTGGTGTATCTCAACATAAGCATAAAATAACAAACCTGTGAAAATTTGAGCTCAATCGGTCATTGAACTTGCGAGATAATAATGAAAGAAAAAAACACCCTTGTCACAAGAAGTTGTGTGCGTTTAGATGGTTGATTTCGAGACCTCAAGTTTTAAATCTGAGGTCTCGAAATCAAATTTGTGGAAAATTACTTCTTTCTCTAAAACTATGGCACTTCAAAGGGAGCCGTTTCTCACTAAGTTTTATACTATCAACCTCTCCCCATTACTCGTCACCAAGAAAGGTTTTATGCCAAAAATTATTTTGAGTAATTACCAATAGTGTCCACTGCCTTTAAATACAAGACCACCGGACTTGTGGTTCCCAACCCTGCTGAGGACAGACTCTAATGATTTCTATTTCTCCTTTGCAGGTGGTGAAACAGTGTTGCGCAACCGATGGTGTTGAGGCACAGTACATTAGAGATGAAGTGTTGCCGTCGTTCTTTAAACATTTCTGGCAGCACCGGATGGCACTGGACAGACGTAACTACAGACAGGTAAAAACAGATTTGAGAAATTAGATTTTTATGACATGTTTTTTATGCCATCCGATTGAAATAAGGATATCTTTGGAATGCCTTTATAAAAGTAAATCAAAGCCACATCCTCTGTGGCTAGGTTAAAAACATCTTATAAAAAGTTCCTTATTTTCCAGTATGTAATATAGTTTCAAAACACTCTTCTACTTTAAGCTTTTTTGCATATTTTTTTCATTGTCATTTTCTCCAGTAGTTTGTTCGTCTCTCTGTCTGTCGGTCTGGCTGTTTGTTTCGTCTTTGTATTTTCCTAAGCATGTACCTTTGTTTATGTATTTCGTTATGTAAAGGCGAGTTGGTACAAGCTACCTGGCATATTTTTTACCTTGTCTCCATGTGCTTTCTGCTAGTTTATTCTTTGTCTGTCGTTTATATATATGCATTGTTATATAGTTCTGTAATTTGTGGAAATGTGTTTGTGGAAATAAATGTGAATTAAATTGAAAAAATAAAAAAAAATCCATATACTACTTGGAAATCAAGATTATTTGTACAAGATTTTTCTTGCTCCAATGATTGTTTTTTTTCCCACTCCCCTGTACAATATTACTTGGCGTACACTTTCATTTTTACAAACAACCCACATTGCCATACAGACACTGATTTCTGACCCCTTACCCCCGAATTCACTTTATTTTTCATCTTTGAAAACATTAAATTTACAGTTGGTGGACACAACAGTGGAGCTGGCCAACAAGGTGGGAGCAGCGGAGATCGTGGGACGCATCGTGGATGACCTGAAGGACGAAGCGGAACAGTACCGTAAAATGGTGATGGAGACCATTGAGAAGATCATGGGTAACCTGGGAGCAGCAGACATCGACTCACGCCTTGAAGAGCAGCTGATTGACGGTATCCTGTACGCCTTCCAGGAGCAGACCACAGAGGTAAACACAGTGATTGATTATAGATTTATACTTTATTGATTATCAGTAAAAGGTTAACACTGTGATTGATTATAGTTTCATATTAATAATAATAATAATAATAATAATAATAATAATAACGAGGTCTTATAGAGCGCACAAATCCACAAAAGTGCTCAGGGCGCTATTACAGAGAAAAATTCAAACAAAAATAACAAAGAACAGATTAAATACTATTGATTATCTTTTAAAGGTAAACATAATTGATTATGGATTGATCCATTATTGATTATCAGAAAAAATAACACAGTGACTGATTATGGATTTTATCTTTTATTGATTATTAGTAAAAGGTAAACACAGTGATTGAATATAAAATTATCCTTTATTGATTATCTCTTAAAATGTACCTCAGGAATGTGATTTCCCCATTTTTAACAAGATTTTTTTTTAATAATCAGATCAAATTTATAAGAACATGAAGATAAAACCATATGGAACTCCTCAGATTGCAGAGTAGGGTTTTAAAACTAAAGATAAATGTATGTAAGGAAGGTTCGCGTTCACAAGCTTTCACGCTGTGCACTCGTAGGTCAGGGTTTTTGTTCAACAGCCTATCACATTTCTGGTACCTACATATGCTATGATCGGCCTGTGCATGCAGTTTGCCGCACATGATAGTGTGATAATCAATCGCATGTCGTGGTCGTGGCGTGTCGCCGCCACGCGAATAATAACACCAGACTCGAGCTGTGGTGTTTCTGTTCAGCAGAGTACGGGTTCGAGTCCCAGTCATGACACTTTTGTCCTTAAGCAAAACACTTCACCATTATTGCTGCGTCCTTTGGATATGTATACCATAGGTCGTACATGTACGATGGATGATGCTTTTTGAGTTCATACAATAGATGGTACAGGTACAACCTCTACACTGTTTTAAATTTGCAAACATTGAGCCAAGTTTTAATAGAAAATCAAAATAATAAATGCTGATTTTGTAGTAACTTTTGTTTTTACCCTTTGGAAATTCAGGACTCTGTGATGTTGAATGGCTTCGGCACCGTAGTGAACGCCCTAGGTAAGCGTGTCAAGCCGTACTTGCCGCAGATCTGTGGTACAATCCTTTGGAGGTTGAACAACAAGGCTGCCAAGGTGCGCCAGCAGGCGGCAGACCTCATCTCAAGAATTGCCGTCGTCATGAGAACATGTCAGGAGGTAAGATTCAAGGAACCCTGTTTTTTTTCTTCTCTTTTCATTGAATTGTAATTTGCATCGGAGATTAAGAACATTAATTGAAAATTTTGTTTTTACCCTTTACCGATGTTTGTTGGCACGGTATACATTCCCAGTGTTCTCCATATACTTTTTTTTTAGGAGGGCGGCATGACGTAATCAAAATTAAGCTTGGGCGGTCCCTTCGGTTACCCGGTTCTACCCGGTTCCAAATTGAAAACCGGACTTGCGGTTCCACTCTTCTGTGGAACCGGGTACCCGCTTTTGTCGGTTCCGGTTTTAAAAGACCGAGTCCCAATTATAAAAGGCTCTGTGGAGCCGATCCTGCGGCGAACCGGCTCTAGAAATTGAGGCTTGATGTTGAAAGCGGTGACCGCATATACAGTGTGCAAAGGCTTCAAGCCGACATGAGTATCAACTTACTATCACATGTGGCTGCATACACAGTGCACACACATAGGCATCTTCTACAACCACCACATGTATGCATGTACATGTCATGCATATACATGTACATGTATAGACAGCACGTTGTGATTGGCTGCCGATATATCCATATTCATAAAAGCTTGCCCCATGCACAAAACACACAGTGCTGTATGTATGTATGTACAGGCATGTACAGGCATGTACAGGCATAGTACACTTGTATGTACAGAGACGACACACTGCATGCACTACGGATGTACTGCACTACTGATGTACTGCACTACGGATGTACTGCACTATGGATGTACTACACTACGGACATACTGCTACACAACGATCGTACTGCCGGCTAAATCAAAGACTTGTTTAAATGCAGGGAAAATAGGTGCTCGGTGGCACGATGTCTGATCATTGGGGTGGGTATTCTGGTATTTTCTTTAAAAATAGATCGGCTCCAATTGTGTGTGAGTGAGCTCGGAACCGATGTCTGATTAACTTGGTTATTTTCAGTTAAAATAGATCGGCTCAATTGTGTGTGTGTGAGCTCGGGACGGGCGGCTTATGTTTTATATTGAATTGGAACCGGGTATGTCTCAGAACCGAGCTTTTTTTCGGAACCGGAACCGAGCCCCAAATTTCTGGAACCGCCCAAGCTTAATCAAAATGGCGCCCGTCAATATGACATAATCAAAATGGCGCCCATTTTTATATGATGTCATCAGATGTGAAAGCAACAAATGCTTGAGAATAACCTTTTCTTCAAAATCCCACCCCGCCCGACGACGCTACCTTTAGGAGAATGATTGACCCTATTTTTTAAAACTAAATCAAAACATACAATTTATTATACATTTTGCTTTGTGTGCCGCAATTACCTCAATAGGATGAGCTGCTTGATGTATGCACAGTGTAGGAATTTTAGAATGCGGGTGATCGTCGTCGGACAGCCTTCATCACATGCAATTTTCAAAACGGAAACCCCCCCCCACCCCCATTTTTGGACGATGTTATCCCCAAATATTGCCCCTAAGTAATACTTTTTCCCATCAAAAACCATTTTCATGAATAAGTGATTAAAGACACTGGACACTATTGGTAATTGTGTCTAAGACTAGTCTTCTCACTCGGTGTATCTCAGCATATTCAAAATATAACAAACTTGTGAAAATTTGAGTTCAATCGGTCGTCGAAGTTGTGAGATAATAATTAAAGAAAAAACACCCTTTTCACATGAAGTTGTGTGCTTTCAGATGCTTGATTTCAAGACCTCAAATTCTAAATCTGAGGTCTCAAAATCAAATTCATGCCAAACTACTTCTTTCTCAAAAACTACGTTACTTCAGAGGAAGCCCTTTCTCACAATGTTTTATACTATCAACCTCTCCTTATCACTCATTACCAAGTAAGGTTTTATGCTAATAACTATTTTGAGTAATTACCAATAGTGTACACTACCTTTAAGAGGTTCTGTCGTTAAAAAATTTGTTTGCAATAAAAATGTTGAGATTCAACGATCGGTAATGCCCAGTTAACTTTGCCACGCATCGTGCGCGCCCTCAATCGGCGAGTTGTTCATGTTAAGTTGAACATGCTTCAAGGCTGTACATTGTACCATTCTACAGGAATGCAGCACACACTGTGTGGGATTTCTTTCTCGTATTGTGTTGGACTCTATCAACGACCAATCACAGCGTGCGGACTGTTCATGCACTGTGCATGCAGTGGGTATTTCCATGGGCGACAGAACGCCTGTGCGTGCTGTGTGTGATGTGATGTGGTGGATCACAGGCCTACGAACCATGTGGCCGTGTGTACATTGTGGTTTAACTTTTGTTTACGACTGCTTTCCGCTGACTGTAGTTTTGAAGTCGGTTATGGCTTGTCAGTCAGGTACTCATTTGATTGTACAAAATGCAGTCTAAAAATAGCCTGTTTGTCATTTGTTGGGCAGGGCGGCCAATAATTATATTTTTTGTTATTTATATTGCTTCTTAAATGTAGATATGAAAAATATATTAATATCAAATAGTTCATAACTGGTTCCAAGTGTATGAGCTAAAACAATCAAAACCTTAAATGGTCCTACCTCCTTTATGCACCGATGTTCTGACTTCAAACCTTACTCAAATATTCCTGCTTACATGTAATTAATATTAAAAGATAAAACTAAAATAGTTCATAACTGGTTCCAGTTGAATGAGCTTAAACAATCAAAACCTTAAATGGTCCTACCTCCTTTATGCACCGATGTTCTGACTTCAAACCTTAATCAAATATTCCTGCTTACATGTAAATAATATTAAAAGATAAAACTAAAATAGTTCATAACTGGTTCCAAGTGTATGAGCTAAAACAATCAAAACCTTAAATGGTCCTACCTCCTTTATGCACCAATGTTCTGACTTCAAACCTTAATCAAATATTCCGGCTTACATGTAAATAATATTAAAAGATAAAACTAAAATAGTTCATAACTGGTTCCAAGTGTATGAGCTAAAACAATCAAAACCATAAATGGTCCTACCTCCTTTATGCACCAATGTTCTGACTTCAAACCTTAATCAAATATTCCGGCTTACATGTAAATAATATTAAAAGATAAAACTAAAATAGTTCATAACTGGTTCCAAGTGTATGAGCTAAAACAATCAAAACCATAAATGGTCCTACCTCCTTTATGCACCGATGTTCTGACTTCAAACCTTAATCAAATATTCCTGCTTACATGTAAATAATATTAAAAGATAAAACTAAATTAGTTCATAAACTGGTTCCAGTTGAATGAGCTTAAACAATCAAAACCTTAAATGGTCCTTCCTCCTTTATGCATCGATGTCCTGACTTCAAACCTTAATCAAATATTCCTGCTTACATGTAATTAATATTAAAACATTTAATGTATTATGTAAATAATATTAAAAGATAAACTAAAATAGTTCATAAACTGGTTCCAGTTGAATGAGCTTAAACAATCAAAATCTTAAATGGTCATAACTCCTTTTTGCATTGACGTACTGACTTGAAACTTGGATCAAATATTGCTTTGTACCATGTAGATTTATATGAAAAGGTTTCAGTTGAATGAGCTAGAACAATGACAAGTTTTCATAGACATAACTCTTACATGTAGATTTATATGAAAAGATACAACTTAAAGAATTAATCAGCTAAAGCAATGACAACCTTAAATGGTCATTACTTCATACTTGTCAATGTCCCCGTCCCTTTGACCATCAGTTGATCAAATGATGGGTTTTAATGTAGGTCATTGGTTCTATCTGGTGATCAGCAGCTCGCCATGGCAGCTTTGCTGTTCTTGTTTTTATGCTGGTTATCTTTCTCACTACTTTCTGTGGAACGACCCATAAAACTTTATTACATGCGTGTCCTTATTCACTTATTCACTTCTGCAGTTATGCAGATCGGGACGACACTTTGTTACAGACCATTGACTTCTGTAAACAAACAACCGTACTCGCTGATACCCTGATTTTTGACCCTGTCAATGATCAAATATTTTATTTTGTTTGGACTTGGTCATCCATGAAGGCCAGGAAGAAATTTCCTTTTTACAGGGTGTACATTACTGCTTAGTATATTCAGTATTTTATCAACATACATGTACTAAGAGGAATAGTTTAAAGTCTTCTAATCTAAGAGGAATAGTTTACAGTCTTCTAATCTAAATCAAGAGTTTTCATCTTTAGGATAAACTTTTAAAATTGAAATACAAAAGATCAGCATTTAATTACTAATATTCGTTGTTCCCATTTAATTTCCCAAAACGTTTTCCAAATAGCTTTACAGTCTAAATACCATTATTTGTTCAAATAAAGCGTTCAAGATATTTTAAACAAATCCAATAGTTAAAGACATAATGATGGCATTGGGTGCGTGAGATTAGCTTCCCTGGTCGACCCAAGTGTCCCTCGCAGATTTGACGTCATTCTAGGGGCTCCCCCTAGCCAGCCTCAAGAACCCTGCTCATGGAGCGGGTCACTTGGGGCTGACTGAGGTGCACGTCGTCACAACAACAAAACTTTCTCAATGGCCACCATTTTGTTTGTAATTCAGTGGGATACTTTCTGTAAGTTTAACTAACATGTTCACCCCTTAAACAGCCGTGTGCTTCATTCTTGTATCAACATGGACTTGTAAAATAACTTCACATTGCAGTTTTACCATGAGAATAATTATTTTACGATCTTTTCCTGAATCCATGGATGTACTGTACAAAATGAAAGTAGTTATGGTCGGCTGACCCGAGAGGCATTGGTGTGAATGTTTGGGCATTCGACTAGCTCATGTCAGGGGCTCACCCAGATGAGCACACTGGGGTCGACTTGGGGAAAGCTAATCAAACGCTGCCAGTGTGTCACTTAGTCCTTGTATATTTTTGTTCAGGAAATGAATTCGGGAGCAATGTTTTGTTATATTTAGTTGAAAGTTATGTGAAGTGTTGCCACCAGTATGAACTTCATAATCAACTCTAAATTGAAACTTATTGAAACATTTTTCATCATTACCATCGCTGTACCTTTTTGTGCACTCCATTACTTGAAATGTATGTGTGTGTTTTTTTGTGTGTGTATTTTTAAGTGAACATGAATGAGAATTTTTTTTAATCGTAAATAATAATACAAGATAATTATAAAGTGCTCTAAGGAAAGTACCACAGTGCTGTACACACAATTAACCATTAGCAAAGATAAATAAACATAATAAGTAAACAAATCAATTGAACAAGTGGGTTTTTAGAGATTTCTTGAAGACTGCTAGTGAACTAGAGTGGTGGATGCTGTATGGTAAATTGTTCCAGAGTTTGGGGGCAGCAGCGTGGAAGCTTTTTTCCCCAGTAGTCTGGTATCGGTTGATGACCGGAGGTATCCATTAGGTTCGTACAACTGAATGAGATCTAGTCTATTTAAACCGATAATTAAAAATTTAACAAAAAAAAAATACACCCCAAAAGTTTCAAATTAAAATGGATGTTGAAATACACCTCTTCAAATGTAACCCAAAACCAAAAAGCCAAAACTCTCTTCAACTATTTTGGGACATAGTTAAAGCTAAATCTAATGAAATGTTCATAAGAAAACCCAAAATAAAAAAGATCAACTGATTTTAAAACAAGAAGTCTGGTTCTTTATTGTAACGTCTTTTTGTTTGAAAACAGTTTTTATTTAAACTTGGCAGCCAGATAAACTTTGGCTTTTATTATAAATCTATGCCTCTCTACCTTTGATAGAAGTAATAAAACCATGTAATCTTTAAACTACAGGTTTGTTTTAGAGACCTTTAAGCATCATGCTTACAAGTTAAGCTGAAAAGTAATATCTTTCAGAACTTCTAAGTGAAGCTGTCTCTTAAAGTGATGATGCTTTGTATGGCTTAACACTTGAGCCGCTGATCAAACAGTTTCAAGTAGTAAGGCAAACTGTTTTCAATACAGCGCTGCACATCAAGAGGAAAGGTTGCCAAATCAGGAATTTCACTTTCATGAACTGGCTTTTTGAAACATGTGGTGTTTCTAAAATTATTTGGGGTTTCTAGATTTTTACTAAGGCTCTTGATAATACTGGTCATCATCCATTGATCTGTGACACTTACTCCAGCTTCCCAGGAGAGAAGAGAGTCGCTGTAAGGTATTCCTACCCGTGAACAAACAGCTGACAGTATCTCTTTGGGATGTTGAAGCAGATCATCAGAGTCTATGATGATGGGATCTGTATCCAAGTTGTTTTCCTTTATGTGTTGCCACAGATCGGCGATTTCCTTGTAAGCCTCTCCAGGGTGGCTTAGCTCCTTGGAATTTAGACCAAGTACATGATCCTCAGGTTTGACCCTTCCGCCCAATAAGTTTATTGTCAATTTCTTCCAGGATGGGAAGACCTTATAAGGATTCCTGATCAAGAACATGTGTTGATAGCCCTTCGGAATGAGGTCGTATCTCCCAGTTATAAACTTAGCCATCTCCTTAGCAATGATGACCTTTTTACCCTGGTAGTCTGCCTCAAGTTGTCGCTTGACCCACTCAAAGGAGCAGATTGAACTCTTGAACCCTGATCCTGGTCCTTTTAATAACCCATTGCCATCCAGCTCAATGCCTTCATAGGTGGGCTCAGTAGAGACAGTAGGTCCACCAAGTCTGTTCGGGTCTGTTGCACTGGTATAGAGTTCGAAGATAATCTGAGAATCAGGGATATTACTCAAGCTCCTTAGAAGTACTGAGGAACAAGATCGTGGTACCGCCCAAAGTAGAACTCTAGTTTGATCGCCCATGTTGGACAATGCTATCAACGAAAGAAAATGAGAGAGAGGCTCATTTTGTTTTCATCTTCCGATTTAACATAAATCATCATTTACAAACTTGAGATTACAAAAATCAGTTGAGTTAAGGGGGGGGGGGGCGAATATTTTTTGTCTGCTTGAAATTCAACCCATAATGTGCTGTAAAATGTTGTTACTGGCATGAACTTCATTATCAGCTTTTGTTCTAAATCGAAACTACCTGAAACATTTTTTTATCAGTACCAACGCTGAACCTTGTCTTTTAAAATTCAGAACTTGAAATATTTAAAAGTAAATAAATGAGATTCTAAATGAGGTTGTTCATGAACCCTGTGTGGGTCAGGCATGAGAATCTTCCGGGTTTTTTTTTTTTTTTTTTCCTTTCAAAATTGTGGTGTCCGAGTTTGATGTGAATTTGATATTAAATTCTGGGGTAGGTTTCTTGGGGGTACACATTTGGATTTCTTTAATCCCTCTTCTCTGATCAGACAATGTAAGTTTACCTTTGTAATCGTATAATATCACGGATCCACACGGCGTTCATGAAAAAAAAACAGTACCTAAACAATAAATTGCCGTCCAGCAGCTGGCCCAATGGACCCTTCCCATGAAATATGCTAATTACATTCACGCATGCGTACAGACCCTGTTGGTTGGCAAACACCATAGAGTTGTGCACTAAGCAGACGCGCAATCGCGTCTGCGTCACGCACCCATTAGCCGTGTACAAAACAGCGCAATGTTCCCTCATTTTGCCAACCAAAACTTTAGTGCGCATGCGCTATGTGCAATTTACATATTTCATGGGAAGGGTCTATTTACGGCTAGTGTTCTTCCTTGCATCGCGCATGCAGAGTAGCAGCGACAGATGTATAAATTTGTCTCATTCCTCGCTTGGTTCATAGCGGTACGATTCAATTATATTTGCGTGTAAAGCGCTTGCTGCTCTGCAGCAAAGATAAACACGTATGGAGACTTTCGAAAGTCTACTGACAAAACAATGCACGTGTTTTGCACTCGTGCAGGTTTGTACACGAACCAATAAGCGGCGCGGCACGAGTCTGAGATCGCCGGCAGGCCATGGGGAAACTGGTACCTATTATTGCCTCACAACCAGCGAAAGATATATTGGAAACCAGCGAACACACTGTACGTCCGGACGGTGGTGCTTATTTCATTGGGGTCAAATCTCAACCTCGTTCCAGTTATATCCTATGCTGAATAACAACCTCTGCTCAAAAACACATCGCTCGAGCCAAATAATATATTTTTTAAATGTGCGTCGCCGACGGATCGTTAAAATCACAAACATTTAATTGCAAAAGATTTTTTTGTACACAACCGAATTTCAAGAACCTATAAAAATGGTGGTTGTTGGTGAAAAAAAGCATTTTCAAGGGCTGAAATAAGAGATAAGATCGTAAAAAAAAAAAATTAAAACACCACTTTTTTTTCTTTTCTTTTTTCTGGAATTGTAACAAAATCGCAGGCATTCCCAAAATTGTTTGAATTGTTTAAGCTTTACATTCCATATTTTCCATAAAACTTATTATTTTTTGTTAAAAAAAGAGGAAAAATCGTACAAAAGTAGCTCACTTCTACCTGGAAAAATAGGTATCAGAAATGCATCAGAGACCACCACAGAGCTTCTAAAATACCCAGAGCTCCCAGGGCCCTTAAGCGGGCCCTGGACCCTGGCCGTAAAGAACTTCGCGTTGCGCACTTGTTTCGTGTGCTTTGTCACACAAATGATGAAATATTAACATTTCCAATCAACTTAATTTTGTTCCTGTTTTTTTATCATGACCCATTCTCATGCCTGGTGGGTTAAAAGCAGTCATCAATGTTGCCTTGTTGCTGATTTTTAATGTTTGAAGCCAAAGAAGCATGTATACATACCTGAAACACCTCTTTCTACAACAATGAATCCTTGATGTCAGTGTGAAGAATGAAGAAAGTCAAGCTCAGGTATCTGCAACTTGGGATGACCTGTTTACTTCCTCACAGAAAACATGTCAATATACTATTGAGGCGTACACATTCTAAGAGCAAGTCTGTTTGTATCTGACATTAGAAACTACACCAAAACTATTAAATTGGCGGCACTTATCAATGAGCTTGGTATACCAGCACAACCAAATTAGTTTTGCTAGCAAAAACGTTGCTAGCAGTGTAAGCACTTAAGTGTAATCCACCATATACATAAACTGACAAACCTGTAGAAGTTTGAGATCGATCGGCCATCTGTGTCACGAGAGAATAGTGAAAAAATAACGATTACAAATTGTGCATTGCATGATGCCAAAACAAAAAGGAATAAAGCGCTCACTGAGCGATAAACTCAAAACGCGAAATACTATTATTTATTTTTCATCAAATATGAAATTTCAGACAAATATTTCAAGGGATGTTTTCTACTATCATCACCATTAGACCGTGTAAGTTTTATGTAAATCTGTGAGCCCTAACCCCCCCCCCAAAGGTTTTTACTAGAATCAATCCCTAACCCAACACAATCCAACAGCTTTTACCACCATGTACTGGGAACTGTACCCAATCAAACAAACAAATGAAACAGTCTGCTCAAAGGGGAGAATACACAACCTCACAAACTCCAACAGGCCTTCTTTGTTTGATTTTGTTGGAGTGTGTACACATGTGTGTGTACAAAAAAATCAGTGAAATCACAGAGTTCCTAATACAACATAATCAAACAATTGTACACTATTTTTTTATGTGGAATAAAATTTTGTTAGGGCTCAGTTCATTTGAAGCTCAACTTGGGTTTCGCACTGTTAGCTTCATAGATCATCATTGTCCTTTTTGTTGTTTTTTGTTTATTTTCTGTTTATTTTTTCATCGTTCCTTTTTTTTTTTTTTTTTTTTTTTTTTGGTTGGGAGGGGCGGTCAGTGGCTGCCTTGTTGGTGGTGCATGTAGATCTAGTCGGTGGTGCTTGTGGTGGAGTATGCCTCTCTTTCTTCGATGGAATGGAATTCCATGAAGCATCTTCCTGGACATAGGTTGACTCCACACACATTGCAACCTCGGCGTGTTGACTTGGGATGTCCCGACTTAGTTAGGCGTTTCTTCAGGCGACACCACCTACACCATCTTGCGTTGCGACCTGGCATCTTCACGGAGACGTGGCCTGCACTGTTGCTCTAAGGGACAGGACAAGTTGGAGGTTGTTTCGGCACATCTCCTGTTGCGTACCCATCGACAAGCTCGGAGACTACTGCAAGCACGAACTTGGAGTGTGTTAGTACTCGGCCATCACTCTGGTCGTCATCAGTGCCACTGGTACTGGCACTTGAGCCGTCGTTGGCTGCTGGAGTGTGGTGCTGCTTGTAGCACAGCCAGGCGTTTACCCTGGCAACATCCAGCAGGAAGTATAAGATGCTGTGCCACCAAAGTTGTGACTTCCGTGAGCAAGTGTGGTACGATCTGAGTTGGTCACCCTTGTCGACGTCTCCCATGTTCTTGGTGTAGTCAACCGCTTGGGGTGGGGCAGGAATACACCTCTTCTTAAGTTGTCCATCTGTGTTGGCCACTTTGTGCACCACCGTGCTTGTGTTTGGATCCCTCCAACCTTGGTGTGCAGATGACAGGAGCATCATGACTTTACTATCTTTCCAAAGGCATGATGTCAGTTGGCCGTTCTGGCGGGTGTAGAAGGTTCCCCTTTCGCAGGTGTTCAAGTGCTTGACCTTTTTGTGACTTGTATTACTCTGTGCTGTTGTGAAGTCCTTTGGTAGCCCTTTACTACTACTCTTGACAACACCAGTCAGATAGGTACGCTTCGCGAGGAGGGTACGAGCCAGGGAAACTGAGGTGTAGAGCCGGTCTGTGAAAATGTAATGGTAAAGGTTGAGTTAATGCTTTGCTGTCGCCATCACTATGTCTACCATCTTTGTAGGGGTTCCTCTGTGGGGATGAATAGTGAAGTGGATGAAGAATCCCGTGGCTGCCTCAGCGAGGACATAGATCTTAAATCCAGTGCGAATGGGCTTGAAGGGCATGAAAAACTTCCTTATACTAGCTTTAAAACCTATGGCAAGAAAAAAGGACAAGCACATGTATAAATCTTAACTACCACCAGTCACCCTGGTGACTTGTTTGCTACAAGCCACACACCATCCCCACACATACCCTAAAGCTAATCACCTCAACCTTCTCCACTGAAACAAAATTACACATCAGTAGACCTTGGAGGATAGAGCAATGCCAGACAATCATTTGACACATCCACCATACCCATTCAATCAAATCTCAACAGCACTGCTTGAGAGCAACAATACACAACCCCACAGAATCAAACGCCCAATCCTCACTGGGCCATACCTGATCTAACAATAATGATTTATTATTATTCACTAATTCACACCTCAACCGTGAATACAATATTTTCTAGAGTGCCAACTTGCTCACCCCCCCCCCCCTCCCCAACCTGCAATAAAGAACATGTTAATGGAATGTCCATGAGTAACATCGTTCTTCAGCGACGAGCCACGTGTGGTATGTCCACCCTCCTTGTAGGGTATCTATTACTGAGGCCTTGACTATGGCTGAAACGCCATTGGCCGTGAGGGATAAGGAAGACTGATTGGTTTGACAAAATTGCCTTCTCGGGAGATGAGGCCCGGTATCGGAATCTGACACTTTAGTTTGTGACCCGAGAATAAATCAATGATACGTCTGAAGTGGCTGTGCTCTACAAGAATAGTTTATTATTATCAATCTTTCTTTTATTTCTTCAGGAGAAACTGATGGGTCATCTTGGGGTGGTGCTGTACGAGTATCTCGGTGAGGAGTACCCCGAGGTATTGGGGAGCATCCTGGGCGCCCTCAAGTCTATCGTCAACGTCATCGGGATGCACAAGATGACACCCCCAATCAAGGATCTCCTGCCGCGGCTGACACCGATCCTCAAAAACAGGTATTGTGCAATAAAAAAGGGTGGGGGGGGGTTGTCTTGTGTCGTCGAATTGTCTTGTGTCGTAAATTCTGATTTCTGACGGAAAGCAAAAGAAGGAACGTGGCAAAAAGCGTGCCATGGCTGAGCGGTTAAGCTTGAGTCCGGTGCTCTTATAAGAGCAACGGATTCAAGCTCATGGGCCCAATTTCATAGAGCTGCTCAAGCACAAAAGGTAGCAAAGCACAAAATAATTATGCTTATAAGAATGAGGTTACCAGCCAAAATCCCATGTTGCATGTACAATTTTTGACCGGTATCCTGCTAATTTCTGCGAAGCAGGAATTTATTAGGCAATTTTTCCTGCTTAAGTAGCTCTATGAAGTTGGGCCCTTGTGTTTCTGATCAATGCCCAACTTCACAGAGCTGCTTTATGAGCACTGAATATTGCTTTACAAATTTCTGCTTCGAAGAAATGTGCAGGATACCAGTCACAGATGTTTTTTTGTGCTTAAGCAGCTCTATGAAATAATAATAATAATAACCCGTTTTTATATAGCGCTTTTCACACCCGGAGGGCGTCCCAAAGCGCTTCACATTATTACCCCTGGTCACTGGGCCTTAATTCACTCCTTAAACCATTTCAGCTCCCTGGTAGGGAGTATGCAGCCTGTGCAACATTAATATGCGTTACTCAGCTAAATCAACCACAAGAACCATCTCTGCCCTCACAGGTACCCATTTACCCCTGGGTGGAGAGAAGCCATTATAGTTAAGTGTCTTGCTCAGAGACACAAGTGTCACGACCGGGATTCGAACCCACACTCTGCTGAACAGAAGCATCAGAGCTTGTATTCGGTGCTCTTATCCGCTCGGCCACGACACCCCACCCGAAATTGGGCCCATGTCGGGGTGTCAGGGCTGAGTGGATAAGAGCACAAATCTCAACCTCTGGTGTTTCGGTTGAGCAGAGTGTGGGTTCGAGTCCTGGTTGTAACTATAATTGCTTCTCTCAACCCATGGGTAAATGGGTACCTTTAAGGGCAGAGATGGTTCTTGAGATTGATTTAGCTTAGTAGCGTGCTACATATTTGTTGCACAGGCTGTATACTCCCCAGGGAGCTGAGATGGTTTAAGGAACAATTTAAATGGCCCAGTGACCAGCTGTCGATTTCTCCAAACTCTTCCCAACTTATTATTAATCTTAAGACTTAAGAAGAGTTAAGTTCCGTATCCATAGATGTTAGGATGCATTGAACCCATCCTAAGTTAGGACGAGTACCTAATTCTAGATAGGATTAATCGTAGCGTTTCCTGAAATCGGCTGCAGGGGTACTAATGTTGGAAACGCTTTGAGAAACCCTTCAGGTGTATAAAGTGATATATAAAAACCGATTATTATTATAATTATTATTTTCATACTATCTTTCTAACTTATTTTTTAACTCTTCTACAGACATGAGAAAGTCCAGGAGAATTGTATCGATCTCGTCGGTCGTATTGCCGACCGCGGAGCGGAGTACGTCTCAGCCCGAGAGTGGATGAGAATCTGCTTCGAGCTTCTTGAACTCCTGAAGGCTCACAAGAAAGCCATCAGAAGAGCGACAGTCAACACCTTCGGCTACATTGCAAAGGCTATAGGGTGAGTATCCCAGGGATATGATTTATCCGGAATTCCATTATAAAGCCAGGGCTCGAATTTGGGGAAAAAAATCCACAAGACCGCAGGGCTTGTTGCTCAGAATTTTTACTGGACTGGAAGATTTTTTACAAGACTTTTACGAGGCTTTTTTTTTTGCTGTGAAACCCAATCAATAAAGTTCCATATACCTACTTCATGTCATTCTCGCCGCCTCAAAAAAAAAAAATCTGATTTGACAGGCAAATCACCAACAAAACACTGCAACGTGCAGCATTCATAAAAAGATCGTCATAAAAAGATTGACCCAAAATTTGACAGCAGTAGTCAGAAGCTCATCACTGTTGGTAGCCATACTTAGCAAGACGTTTGGCAACAAGACCTTGCTTTTAATCCATGCAACACAGGGATGTGTGGTATTGCAACCAGACCTTCTTGATGCAAATTCAACACTCCTTTGTAAGGTATCAGACTTTACACATGGTCAGTTGTAAACAAACATCGCTGTACTAAGGTGTGCCGCCGCGCCGGGTACCAACACATCACTCCCTCGTCCCCGCTCGCTCACTCCCCGGGTGCATAAACATAAATGGTTTGAGACTAGATGTACAAGGTGTGGGCATGAGTAAACTGAATGGAAAACTTGTATGCAGCCGGATGCACGTGAAAAAAGGACAGATTGACGTTCCGCAGGCGTGCTCAGAACACTGATTTGATGACAAGTAAAACAAAAACTTTTATTTAAATGAGATTGAAATACATTTTTTAATGAAAGATAATATATTTCGTATAATTATTTGTAATAGTAACTATACTAGTATGCATAAAAACCACAAGACCGCCGGACTTGTTGGGCATAAAGTTTACTGGACCGAAGCTAAAATCACTGGCCTCGGGCCTGCGGTCCAGCGTGAACTTCGAGCCTGAAAGCTTGTTTGTTGTACGCATGCCCAGACAAACAAAAACACAATGAACTAACATGAACATAGGCCTATAGTGATAGGTATCATATTTAACTGATACAGAATAGACTCTTTGCGAACTTAAGTGATGTCAGAGGGAAGCCACTTATAACAATACATAGGATGAAGTGTAGGGCTTCCATTAACATTATAAATAACACAGGGTGTATACATCATGACTCTTGTAGTGTGTGGCATTTTTTAATATAGTAGTTCCTATCCATTGAGATTTAACTTTTGATTTCTAAATTTCAGACCCCACGATGTCCTGGCCACGCTTCTGAACAACCTGAAGGTGCAGGAGCGCCAGAATCGCGTTTGCACCACCGTGGCCATCGCAATTGTCGCCGAGACCTGCTCCCCGTTCACGGTGCTCCCTGCGTTGATGAACGAGTACCGTGTGCCGGAGCTCAACGTGCAGAACGGCGTCCTGAAGTCACTTTCCTTCTTGTTTGAGTACATTGGTGAGATGGGGAAAGATTACATCTACGCCGTGACTCCGCTACTAGAGGATGCGCTGATGGACAGGTAGGACTTTAACAGAGATGTGATTTCCCAATGATGTTTTTTTTTTAATCTCCCTCAAAAAAAAGGCGAAATAAATATTTAAATAAAATGTTAATAAAAAAGTAACATTATGAATTATATAATTTTTATATTTTTTTATATTTAAAGCCTTCCTTTTGTACAACACAAAATGTTAATAAAAAAGTAAAACAATGAATTATATAATTTTTATATTTAAAGGGTACTTTTTGTACAACACAAAACGCAATGTCTACAGAATACATTAAACTTACACGGTTTGACGGAAATGATGGTAGAAAGCTTCCCGTAAAATATTACATGTTTAGGTGCTGTATTTTTTGAGAAGTTAGTGAAATAAGGTCAGGAGACAAAAATTATTGTAGCATGTAAAATGTATTTACCAGTACTGGTTTAATATGCGACTTTTCTGAAAACATCGCTCTCTGATTTTCACTTTGTTTTTCTCAAAAACTGGTTGACTAAATGAAGCTGAAACTTTTGCTGCCGAATTATATTATTACATCTTCATTCACAGTGAGTAGGGATTCATGTTATAGGATTCGAACTGCCTCTAGCTACCGGGCAACCTCGGTAGTCGAGTTGGTAAGACACTGCTCTAGAATTGCAAGGGTCTCGGTGCGAATCCCACCGAGTAACATGCCTGTGATATTTTTTTCACAGGACTCTGGAAAGTATACAGTGCTACACACATCGGTGTATGGGTAAAAACCAAAACTAATGTTCTTTATCCCCGATGCAAATTTAACATCTTTTAGATTCATGTTATGTTTTGTGTCATTTAATGGAATGGGTGCAATATAAATGAATAAATTATTTATTTATATTTATATGGCCAAAACCAACAACAAAAGGTATAAAAACCATTGGTTTCTCCATTAATGGTTTACATTGTACATGTAGCTCAAAAATGTGGATGAGACATTCGGGGACACAAGTTGGCAGCAGACTTTAAGGGTATATCCGTTGATCTGAAATTGGCCCACTCACACTCAAAACTTCATAAACATTGTGAACGTTAACCATGTATCAGCTTCCACCTAGCATCTTGAAATATTATGACTTGTCATAATACCATCTCTATTTTGATGAAGAATTTTTTTTTTTTAAATACCTCAGACAGTTTCGCTATTCCTATTGGTGGAGAGCGCGTCCACGGGTGTGTATAAACCTTTGTTTATGACCACTATAAAGTGTTGAAACATGGGCGTGACACACGAGTTTGCACCTGTGCTAATAAGATAGATTTATATTGGTCGAGAGCAGCGACCGAGACAGTTGTGCCTCATCACGTGATACGCCCGACGCGCACTGCATTCCCTTATAAGGAGTTGTTTACCCGAGGGCCTTGACTGGGCCTTACCATTTCATAGCTGGAGGGGTGTTGTGTTGAAAGAAATCATTGAAAAATGATAATTTTTGCATTTATTTTACTTTTTGACCATAAGTGTTGATGTTTTTTTACCGAAAAGGTATTTATGAATGGGAATCAAAGTGTGTTGAATCGGTTTTCAAATAGTGGTTTAAACTCGCCGAGGCCTGGTTCTTGATAATTTACCTTGACTTCGTCTCGGTAAAATTATCAAAAACCACACATTGATTCTCTCATTTAAAAACGTTTGAATATTTTACAAACTTTTGTTTTTGAAACATTGACCTTTAGCTGATCTTTGATTGGTTTTGCAGAGACCTCGTCCACAGGCAGACGGCGTGCGCTGCCATCAAGCACATGTCATTGGGAGTCTTCGGTTTTGGCTGTGAGGACGCCCTCGTACATCTTCTTAACTTTGTCTGGCCCAACATCTTTGAGACGTCACCCCACGTGATCCAGGCTGTGATGGACTCCATTGAAGGGATGCGCGTCGGCCTCGGGGCAAACAAGATGCTACAATATGCACTACAGGTAAGAACTTACATGGCTGAGTGATCAAGTGCACCGGGTTCAAGTTCCGGTAGCCAAGTCATCACGGTGTGGGTTCGAATCCCAGTCATGATGGTTGTGTCCTTGAGTAAGACACATAGTTGTAATTGCTTCTCCTCACACATCAGTGAGTATGTACCTCTGAAAGCTGAGACTGTTCTTGTAAGTGGGTAAGCGTGATGCCCAACATGAATTAACCGGCAATTCATGGTTTAGTCCATCAGACTCGAGTTGTGGTTACTGAGCCATCAGGGTGTGGGTTTGAATCCCTGATATGACACTTGTGTTCTTAAAGACACTAGGCACTATTGGTAATTGTCAAAGACCAGTCTTCTCGCTTGGTTTATCTCAACATATGCATACAATAACAAACCTGTGAAAATTTGAGCTTGATTGGTCGTCGGAGTTGCGAGATAACTATGAAAGAAAAAACACCCTTGTCACACAAAGTTGTGTGCTTTCAGATGCTTGATTTCAAGCCCTCAAATTCTAAATGTGAGGTCTCAAAATCAAATTCATGGAAAAATCCTTTCCCGAAAGCTACGTCACTTCAGAGGGAGCCGTTTCTCACAATGTTTTACACTATCAACCTCTCCCCATTACTCGTAATCAAGAAAGGTTTTATGCTAATAATTATATTGAGTAAGTACCAATAGTGTCCACTGCCCTTAAAGCCATTGGACCCTTTTGGTACAGAAAAAAAAATAAAAGTTCACGGATTTACAAATAACTTACAGGGTTTACAGAAGGTAATGGTGAAAGACTTCTCTTGAAATATTATTCCATGAAATGCTTTACTTTTTGAGAAAACATTAAAATAATATCAATTATCAATATCGAGAATTATGGATTTATTTTAAACACATGTCATGACACGGCGAAACGTGCGGAAACAAGGGTGGGTTTTCCTTGTATTTTCTCCTGACTCCGATGACAGATTGAGCCTAAATTTTCACATGTTTGTTATTTAATATAGAAGTTGTGATATACGAAGTGTGGGCCTTGGACATTACTGTTTACCGGAAGTGTCCAATGGCTCTAAGCAAGCCACTCGACCATAATTAATGTACTCAGAGGGCAGAGATGGTTCTGCGGTTTAATTAGGTTATATAAATACAATATCACATGTGTTGTGGAATACGGACAAGTATAGCGCGTCTGCGTATGGGACACGAAACTGCTAAATTTTATGGGATTCCACTCGCGCTGGTGTGATAACTTATAATGTTTCATCTGTCTAACCAATGCTATCTCTGTTTTATCTCCAGGGTTTGTTCCACCCGGCGAGGAAGGTCCGTGACGTCTACTGGAAGATTTACAACACGCTGTACATTGGTGCGCAAGATTCACTGGTAGCCGGCTACCCGCGGGTCCCCAACGATGAGAAGAATCAGTACGTGCGATACGAACTGGAATACTTCTTGTAAATGTACTCTTCCCTGGTATGGAGTTTCAAGAAAGTCCACAAGGACCATGGCATCCTGGGGACACTTTTGTAGAGCTGCTTCAAAATCACACTGATTTGATTAGCTGGAATTACATGTAATCATGCTTAGCAGAAAGCAGCTGCCAGGTGATGTGTATTGCCTGTGACTGGTGCCCTGCTAATTTTTCTTTGGCTTAAGGGGTTTGATATGCCGAAGCATTCTTGCAGCTTTATGAAAGTGAGCCTTGGGCGCAAATTCATAAATAGTAAAAAAAGGTTTTTGAAGCACAAAACTTTGCTAAGCTCACTTTAGCAGAGTGGTCTGTAATGCAAACTGCACAAGACTGTTATCTTGCTAACATTTGCTTTGCAAATAAATTTGCTAAGTACTATTTTTGTTGCTTTGTGGAAACTCTGATTTCCATATGGGACTGGTCCCTTCTTCTAGGGTAAAAATTCCCAGCCTTGGGCCATTTCACCAACGACTCTCACCCATTTGTATTTGATGGAATGTAAATGTGTAAATGATGAAACCCTTGTCAATCTATTGTATCCTGAACAAACCATGTGTTGTGGGTCCAGTGGTTGATTTCACAAAGAGTTAAGACAAGTCTTATCTCGAGTTAGGATGAGTTACTCGTCCTAACTTAGGACTAGCCTTAAGTTTTTAACAACTCCTAAAGAGTCCTAGGACTAGTCCTAAGTTAGGATTTTCTTTATGAAATCGACCCCAGGACTATAAGGACAATTTTTAAGTTTGTAAAGAAGATCATAAAAATTGCTTTTGCATATTTTGGACCTTCAGGTAAATGGATTTTGATTGGTCAAGAGTGGTCTCAATTGTAATTGTTTTTCTAAAAAAAACAAAAAATATTATTCTCAATATTAATTTGCTGATTTTGATTGTTTTTTTTCTTCTTCAAATTTATAGGCATTTTGAATTTAATGCCCTTTTGATTAGTATGGATTGAAAATTGCAATTAACAACCTCATTGCACTGAGCCAGCAGTTTGTTTCTTGCGGCTGATTTAAAAAGGAGAAAAAACAGTTAATATTAATATACTTTTTAAATATAGGGAGAAAAGATCTTTGGAAATCAAAAGTATGGTGATATTGGCCCAATTTTGTAAAATTTGTAAGCGCACAAATGTGCTAAGGACAGAAATACAGTGCTTAGCAGAAAGGTTTATAGCTCTAAGGTAGATTACTTTTCGGGAAAAGTTCCTTAATTCTTTGATTGGAAACGACACACAGCACTTATGGTTTGGAGAGGTGCCTTCAAACTTTGCTTCTAAACACTAAACCTTCTTGATTCTCCAAAATCCTTTTCATGAATTGGAAGATTGCGGAGGATTGAGGACTGTCCGCCCAAATAACAATAATTTATCACTGGGTCAAGTTTACCAATGTTTTATTGTGAAGTGAAATAGGATCGAGAAGGACAACGGAGGATCAAGGTCACCTTAGCCCATATTTCATAAAGCTGCTAAGCAGAAAGATGCTGCTTAGTAAAAATATAAGTGTGGCACCAGTCACAACGTTTGTTGGCTGGTAACATGCTTCTTCTAGACACGTTTTGTGTGTGCTTGCAGCCATTATGAGATGGGGCCCTATTGGCAAAGAGCCTGTGTCTTATTTTGTTTTGCATCCATTTCATCAAATCTATTTAAAGGCAGTGGACACTATTGGTAATTACTCAAAATAATTATTAGCATAGAACCTTTCTTGGTGACGAGTAATGGGGAGAGGTTGATGGTATAAAACATTGTGAGAATTGGCTCCCTCTGAAGTTCCATAGTTTTCGAGAAAGAAGTAATTTTCCATGAATTTGATTTCGAGACTTCAGATTTAGAACTTGAGGTCTCGAAATCAACCATCTAAACGCACACAATTTCGTGTGACAAGGGTGTTTTTTCTTTCATTGTTATCTCGCAAGTTCGATGACCGATTGGGCTCAAATTTTCACAGGTTTGTTGTTTTATGCTTATGTTGAGATACACCAACTGTGAAGGCTTGTCAATAGTGTCCACTGCCTTTAAAAGTAACATTGTATTCTTGTATTTGGGTCTTTGATTGATTTTGTTATTGGTTTGATACTGTGGAAGATAAATGAACCTGAACTGAGTGTCAGGGTGGGGTTTTATTAAAGGTGGTTCCATAAAATCCACTCATTAGGAGAAACAGACAATTACACATTCTTAGTGACTGTAGAAATACATATGAGGTTTTTATTGACATTAATTGATTTACTTTAATCATTGTATGCTATTGTGTTGCACTGTTGTGCGACTAAAAGCTCTGTTCATTACAAATAAACAATATCAGATAAATTTTGTGGGGTTCGTTTTCTTTCCCCCAGTATTAGGTATGGCCACTGTTTATGTCTTTTGTATCAAAAACTAAATCAGTGAGGTTGTTCTTAATAGCATGAACAAGTCTTTAAGACCGCCGAAGTATACGATAAAACTGACCTGTGAAAATTTAATTTCCAAAGATGGTAGTTCTTTTGAGATATTGCCAAATTCTGGAACGGTTATGTCCACGCAGGGAGAATAACGGTTTTAACCTGTAATCGAAATACACCATCTGAGAAACGTTTCATGCAGAAATGTTTCTCAGATTGAAATGTTTATGAATCCCTGACTTTAAAAACCACATTAATTTGAAAGGAATTGTTTCTCACAATGCCATACTTTATCAACCACTCATCAGTGCTCTCTACCAAATTAATTTTTGGAGTAGGGCCTAATTACCAAAGGTACATACCCCGTAATGTGCAGAGATGTCAAGTCCAGAGGCCAGCTATGCGTGAGGTTTTTCGAAGCTCAAAGTATACCTTTGGTTTTTAGAACCGTTCATCAAAACTAACCTGGGAATGCAATTTCAAAAGGTGGTCCCTATTTTTTAGAAAACCTGGCGCAGGCGGGTTTCTTATCACATTCCATTGAAGGGAATGGTTTCTTCAAACTGTATACATGATAAACATTTGCAGTGTTCCATGACAAGTAATTTTTAAAGGCCATTGGTTTTGGAGTAAATTTAATATCTAAGGCATAGTTTTCACAGCGATGGACCGAATCGAGCGAACGTGTCTTCTTTTGACATCAAGAGGGCGCCGTACTCAAATGGTGGGCAAAGCCGTATAATGATTGGGGAAATCCCCAATGACGTTACGGATTTCCCACCCTTGCGCAATCAGATGTTATTGCTAAGATTTTTTTGGAATTCACCCCGCGAATGATGTTGTCATAAACTTAGTTTTATTGTTATTGTGAACCATAGAACACATCGTGTTACAACGTTTGCTTGCAAGCATTCGCTATTTTCAACTCGATGGTGCACTTGTTCAACAGCAAAATCATACTACATTGGGCCTCTTGCCACATTTTTTCATTCGAAGTAATTTCAACGGTTATGTCCACGCAGGGAGAATAACGGTTTTAACACGTAATCGAAAAACACCATTTGAGAAACGTTTCATGCAGAAATGTTTCTCAGATTGAAATGTTTATGAATCCCCGACTTTAAAAACCACATTAATTTGAAAGGAATTGTTTCTCACAATGCCATACTTTATCAACCACTCATCGGTGCTCTACCAAATTAATTTTTGGAGTAGGGCCTACTTACCAAAGGTGTTGTTACTCAGTCCAGCCGATTCAGTTCCCCCCCCCCCCTGTCACCTCTATTAAAGGAAAAGTATACCTTTGGTTTTTAGAACCGTTCTTTGTTTTATTCCTATATAAATGTAGATGTCTACATCAAAACTAACCTGGAGTGCGTTTTGGCGACCCCAACCAAAAACTGTTTCGGTTGTTGGTCGTTGATTCTGCTGTTCAGACTGAACGATAACCGAGTTGTGAGCTCGGTTACCGTTTTGGTTGTGACGTCGGAAACAGTTTTTGGTTGGGGTCGCCAAAACACACTCCTGTTTTTCAAAAGGTGGTCCCTGATTTTTAGAAAATCTGGCGCAGGCGGAGCACAAGCGATTAATTCTTCTTATCCCTTTCTCTTGACTCACATTCATTAGAAGGGAATGGTTTCTTTGAAGTGTATACATTGTCAACATTTGCAGTGTTCCATAACAAGTAATTTTTTAAGACCATTGGGTTTGGAGTAAATTTAATACCAAAGGCATATTCATGTTTTCACAGCGAAGGACCGAATCGAGCGAACTTGTCTTCTTTTCACATCAAGAGGGCGCCGTACTCAAATGGTGGGCAAAGCTGTATGATTGGGGAAATGACTTTTGGGAAAATCCCCAATGAAGTTTAGGAATTTCCAACCCTTGCGCAATCACATATATTACTCAAAGCTTTTGGAAAATACCCGACGAATTATGTTGTCATAACTAAGTATTATTGTTTACACACATCATGTTACATTGCTTGCTTGCAAGCATTCACTATTTGCAACCCGATGCATACTACATTGAAGTAATTTCAGTCAGAACGTGGAAAAAATGGAGCTTAGATATTGGATGATGTTTCTGGGCAAACTTCGTGAGTACAAATTTAATAGCGTTGTATTTTTTATTCTGTTTATAGTAGCAACGGGCCAACATCATGGTTGACTTTGAGAAAGGTTCCCTTCTACTAGATAACCATTATGGGGCGCCGTTTGTCCATTAATTGTTTGACAATTTTAAGGCATGTTTTTACCATGGTTTACAGCAATTAGATGTAAACCATAAAAACTGTTGCCACATCCTGTTATGGTTTACATACCAGTAAAGTATTTGTTGTGTCTAAGTTTATGGTTTACAAACCATGAACATACAAAAAACATTTACAAATCGTGGTTCATAAACCAAGAAAATTTACGCATCTTAAAAACATGTTTTATAAACCATAAAAAATAAAGCATCAAATTCATGGTTTACAAATCATGGTTTACAAACCATGAAAATTGAGACATCTAAAAACATGGTTTACAAACCATGAAAATTTAAGATAAAAATCGTGGTTTACAAATCATGGTTTATAAACCATAACAAATGAACCATAAAATCATGGTTTGTGACAATGGTTTATAAACCATGAAAATCGAGACTTCTTAAAAAACATGGTTTATAAACCATGAAAATTGAGACTTCTTAAAAAACATGGTTTATAAACCATAAAAATTTACACATCTCAAAAACGTTGTTTGTAAACCATAAAAAAATGTGCACTACAGAAATCATGGTTTATAAACCATAAAAACGTGCACTCAAAAATCATGGTTTATAAACCATAAAAACGTGCACTCACAAATCATGGTTTACAAACCATAAAAAATGTGCACTCAAAAATCATGGTTTATAAACCATAAAAACGTGCACTCACAAATCATGGTTTACAAACCATAAAAAATGTGCACTCAAAAATCATGGTTTATAAACCATAAAAACGTGCACTCACAAATCATGGTTTATAAACCATGAAAACGTGCACTCACAAATCATGGTTTACAAACCAAAAAAAAATGTGCACTCAAAAATCATGGTTTATAAACCATAAAAACGTGCACTCACAAATCATGGTTTATAAACCATGAAAACGTGCACTCACAAATCATGGTTTACAAACCATAAAAACGTGCACTCACAAATCATGGTTTACAAACCATAAGAAAAACTCCACTCACAAATCATGGTTTACAAACCATAAAAGCGTGCACTCACAAATCATGGTTTACAAACCATAAAAAATGTGCTCTCAGAAATCATGGTTTACAAACCATAAAAACGTGCACTCACAAATCATGGTTTACAAACCATAAAAAAACTTCCACTCACAAATCATGGTTTACAAACCATTAAAAAAATGTGCACTCACACAAATCATGGTTTACAAACCATAAAAAAGTTGCGTACACAAATCATGGTTTACAAACCATAAAATTCTATTACGATCGTCTCTAAAACCTCCTTCCCAACTCTGATCGGTTCCCATTTCACCCCCATTTCCCCCCATGCCACGTGCGAGCCAGCAATATGCAATTCACCGTGTGTGTCAATGCTGTGATCAATGCACCGTGTGTGTAATGCTGATGCAATAATTATGGTGGCCCTGAAGGGACATCGCATATCGTAAACGTGTGCGCATACGTATGCAATGTCGTGAAACAATTCGCAAATATGTGCGCACACGAATTCAAATGCAACATGGTATGCAATAAAATTCACGACATCGCAAATAATATTCGCAGACGTGTGCGCACATATTCGCGAATTGTTTCACGACATTGCATACGTGTGCGCACACGTTCACGATATGCGATGTCCCTTCAGGGCCACCATAATTATTGCATCAGCATTACACACACGGTGCATATTGATCACAGCATTGACACACACGGTGAATTGCATATTGCTGGCTCGCACGTGGCATGGGGGGAAATGGGGGGGGGGGGAAATGGGAACCGATCAGAGTTGGGAAGGAGGTTTTAGAGACGATCGTAATAGAATTTTATGGTTTGTAAACCATGATTTGTGAGTGGAAGTTTTTTTATGGTTTGTAAACCATGATTTGTGAGTGCACGTTTTTATGGTTTGTAAACCATAATTTCTGAGAGCACATTTTTTATGGTTTGTAAACCATGATTTGTGAGTGCACGTTTTTATGGTTTGTAAACCATAATTTCTGAGAGCACATTTTTTATGGTTTGTAAACCATGATTTGTGAGTGCACGCTTTTATGGTTTGTAAACCATGATTTGTGAGTGGAGTTTTTTTATGGTTTGTAAACCATGATTTGTGAGTGCACGTTTTTATGGTTTGTAAACCATGATTTGTGAGTGCACGTTTTTATGGTTTATAAACCATGATTTGTGAGTGCACGTTTTTATGGTTTATAAACCATGATTTTTGAGTGCACGTTTTCATGGTTTATAAACCATGATTTGTGAGTGCACGTTTTTATGGTTTATAAACCATGATTTTTGAGTGCACATTTTTTATGGTTTGTAAACCATGATTTGTGAGTGCACGTTTTTATGGTTTATAAACCATGATTTTTGAGTGCACATTTTTTTATGGTTTGTAAACCATGATTTTTGAGTGCACGTTTTTATGGTTTATAAACCATGATTTCTGTAGTGCACATTTTTTATGGTTTGTAAACCATGATTTGTAAGTGCACTTTTTTTAATGGTTTACAAACAACGTTTTTGAGATGTGTAAACTTTCATGGTTTATAAACCATGTTTTTTAAGAAGTCTCAATTTTCATGGTTTATAAACCATGTTTTTTAAGAAGTCTCGATTTTCATGGTTTATAAACCATTGTCACAAACCATGATTTTATGGTTCATTTGTTATGGTTTATAAACCATGATTTGTAAACCACGATTTTTATCTTAAATTTTCATGGTTTGTAAACCATGTTTTTAGATGTCTCAATTTTCATGGTTTGTAAACCATGATTTGTAAACCATGAATTTGATGCTTTATTTTTTATGGTTTATAAAACATGTTTTTAAGATGCGTAAATTTTCTTGGTTTATGAACCACGATTTGTAAATGTTTTTTGTATGTTCATGGTTTGTAAACCATAAACTTAGACACAACAAATACTTTACTGGTATGTAAACCATAACAGGATGTGGCAACAGTTTTTATGGTTTACATCTAATTGCTGTAAACCATGGTAAAAACATGCCTTAAAATTGTCAAACAATTAATGGACAAACGGCGCCCCATATTTATAAACCATGATTTCTGTAGTGCACATTTTTTATGGTTTGTAAACCATGATTTGTAAGTGCACTTTTATTTATGGTTTACAAACAACGTTTTTGAGATGTGTAAATTTTCATGGTTTATAAACCATGTTTTTTAAGAAGTCTCAATTTTCATGGTTTATAAACCATGTTTTTTAAGAAGTCTCGATTTTCATGGTTTATAAACCATTGTCACAAACCATGATTTTATGGTTCATTTGTTATGGTTTATAAACCATGATTTGTAAACCACGATTTTTATCTTAAATTTTCATGGTTTGTAAACCATGTTTTTAGATGTCTCAATTTTCATGGTTTGTAAACCATGATTTGTAAACCATGAATTTGATGCTTTATTTTTTATGGTTTATAAAACATGTTTTTAAGATGCGTAAATTTTCTTGGTTTATGAACCACGATTTGTAAATGTTTTTTGTATGTTCATGGTTTGTAAACCATAAACTTAGACACAACAAATACTTTACTGGTATGTAAACCATAACAGGATGTGGCAACAGTTTTTATGGTTTACATCTAATTGCTGTAAACCATGGTAAAAACATGCCTTAAAATTGTCAAACAATTAATGGACAAACGGCGCCCCATAAACCATTGTCTACATCTAACAAACAAGAAAATATGTTGAACATCAATGCCAAACAATGAATTGTTATTTTTAGTACTATAATTGTTAATAATTTGCACTCTTTATAGTTGCCAGCGTCCAGGCCATAACGTACCTCGAGAGAGGCAGCCAGGGGTACATCCACTGCCCCATTATCACCTCTAAACAATTCTCTCTGGAGAGCGTGGATGCCATGTACTGGTATTTCAACGGACGGACAACCCCATTCCTCTTGGTCTCACACTGGCAAGGCCGGGTCAACGTAAAAGAGGGTCTCCCAGAGGGCGTGTATGACGTAGACGGCAACTTCTCCTTGGTCATTCACAACATCACTGACTCGATGGAGGGAAATTATGTCTTTAAGCTCAAGCCTAAAGGAAGATTTGTACAGATCGGGGAAGTTCCAGTTAAAGTGAAAGGTATAGGCTACAGACCGTTCAGCTTTGACTGACAAAAGATCACTTGATCAGATTCGTTTAAAGTAGCAATGTTAGTTCTTGGTGATTTGCCCTTTAACCTCTTGGGGGTACCTGAATAAATCAATCCTGTAAATGATAAGCCATTTCTCCAAAGTGTCGTGGCTTTGGTGGAGTCAAATTCATCGGTATCCTAGATTGGACCATTCCACATTAACGGAGAGGGGGTCATCGGAACCCTTTGCGCACGTGCGCAAAAAACTATTTCCACTATACTAAGCACATACTGTCCCTTGTGTAATACAGACCTAATAAACCAACATCTAACCCTAGCTGTGATATTAGTGGAACCGTCTGTTCTTTGTAAGTGTCAATCTTCTGACATTTTTGCTGACGGCCGTAGGACATAGATCATCCGTCGTTCAGAGAGTCCCCAAAGTTGCAATAAAAACCACACCCGTAATTTTTACGGCAATCTTTTACTTTCTAAGCCAATGCCTCCACTTGCTGCTTTTCATAAAAAAAGGCATCTAAAAGTAAATTAACCATTTTAAGAAGAGGTTTGAAAATGACGACTTTCCAATTGTCATAAGTTTTATTTCCCACACCCCTGCTTGTTTAAATAGTTACACCTGAGACATCTCGACCTCGTGTGATTGGCTGTGACATCAACAACGCAACTTGTGACGTGAGTGCTACAAAGTCATACAATCTGACTTGCGTTGTAGAGAACGCAAAACCCGCAGTGAATATAACAATCACCCGCCTCTCTGGAACAAACCAGTCAGAACCAGTTAGCAATACAGAAACTCGCCAGGAGCCACAAGTTGTATCAGGTAAGTGATGAGAAGTGATTCCGGTGGTTTAAACAACAAAATTGAAACTTGCGTGATGAGTGGAAATCAACGTCTTCGCCATTATGAAACGTTCCACGCAGAGTGTGTTATTTCTGTTACCAAAAAACAACGTTAAAAGGCATTGGACACTGTTGGTAATTACTTAAAAATACTCGTTAGCATAAAAACTTACTTTGTAACGAAGAATGTAGAGCTGTTGGTATTATATTATAAAACAATGTGAGAAACGGCTCCCTCTGAAGTAAGGTAGATCTTTAGAAAGAAGTAATTTCTCACTAAAATTATTTGAATTGAATAAGAGACCTCGGCTGAATTAAGTCTCGAATTCAAGGCATCTGCAAGCACACGACTTGTGCGACAATAATTGTGTATACTTTTGAATGGGAATACAAGAGTCAGTGGTGATTCGGTATTAAACGGCCGCTCTTTTACATACACACAAAAAAGTTCGATAAAATCTCACAAACTGGTGGTCAAGACTAATTCATTGTTTTGTTGTTTTATATCCTCTTTGTGTTTTGATTGCAGATCGTTATAAAGTCAACAACACCTTCACCACATATGCGTCATTCTCTGTGCCGTTAAGTGACGAGGTCCAAAAATATAGATGTGAGGCCTCGGGTATTGCCGTTAGGGGTGCAAATAATCACGTGACAGTGAACATTCGCCGCACTAAATCTAAAACAGGTATTTATACTAAATAATAACGACAAAGTATATCGGGTAGACCAACATTGATGCAATGGTCACACCCCGCCTATTGTTCCGACATAATGTTTCGAACATGTTCCCACACCCAAGTGAAGTAGTTTGTACACAGCTCGGCATGAGACAGCATCTCTTGGGCACGGTGGTTGAAACCGCCGCAGCACCAATTGTTATGACTCGGGCCTTCAAGGTTGTATATAAAAAGGGGTCTCAAAACCATTTCTGGATAACCAAATCTGGAAAAAAATAATGATATAAGCGCTTTGAGACGCCCGTGAGCGCTATTTTAGTAATACGTTGTTTTGGTGATCAAGTCAAGACAATTATTTAACAATGATAATAACAATGATTATTGTTATTATAATATCGAAGTCTTATATAGCGCACGTATCTACCAACAAGGTACTCGAGGCGCTGAGTTTATACAAACTCTCAGAAAGATAGGTTATTGAAGTTATGAATTCTGAGACCCAATTATGTAGCAAGGGTTTACAATGTGCTACGGCGCATTTAGCAGCCACACAGCCAGGAACACCAGGGTAAACCCCTTCTCTTTTCGATACGTGCACTGGTTCTTTTAAATGCGTAACACAACACGGGACCAACGGCTTTACGTCCCATCCGAAGGACGAAGCAATGGTTAAGTGTCTTGCTTTGGACACAAGTGTCACAACTGGGGATTAGAACCTTATATAGGGATTTAACCAAACGTCAAGATTCCTTGCAACTGAGCGGACTTTGTATTTTAATAGAATTATATTAAACTAATACTACACAACTGCGCATGTTTGCTAAAGTGAAACTGGCAGCACACTGACACGGAAACAAAATGCATAAACAACTATGGGAATTTCCACTCTTTGTTAGGAAAAAAAATGTCTTTGTTAACAGTGACCGAAACTGAAACTAGGGTTTGGTCATCGTGTATCTTTTGCCAACGACATTTATTGGCAAAACTGTCACGAAAGATACATTTATTTAGATTAGGAGCCTATAATTATAGGCTTAAAATTGTGAAGGTATTTTTCAGGCGAAGAATCCATCCACGTTCATTAAAACGTTTCAAAATCAAATGTTACAAACTTGCAATCGGTTAAAGGGACACGTTGCCTCGAATCGGTCGAGTTGGTCCATGAAAAGCGTTTGAAACCGTTTGTTATGAAATCGATAATGGTTGCTTTAAAAGTAGAACTTAATGATCCATGCACACAAACATGCCTCGAAATTGTGTGGTTTTCCTTGTACTTTGCGACCTAATATGGAGTCAAAAACTTGACTCCACAAAATGGAGTTAGTTCACGACGTATAAGGAAACCATGCTATTTCGAGGCACATTATTTTGTTTGGATCGTTATATTCTACTAACTTTTAAAACATCGTCACAAGGCATATGCATTTTCTAACAAACGTTTTCAAACGCTTTTATTTGACCGACTCGACCGATCCAAGGCAACGTGTCCCTTCAACACCGTGAACACTAATAATGGGTTTTGTTTTTTGATTTGGGGAATATTATTATATACCTTTTGATACCTCTACTTTTCCTTCGCAACACCCAACTGATGCATTCACAATAAATGGTGTCAATCTCTCTTTTTCTCTCTCTCTCTGCAGGCACTTATATCGATCTCGCTAATGATGATGCGACTTGGAACACCGCCAGCTCCTTGAAGTTCACCCACAGTGTCTTGATATTGATGGCCACCTTCGCCATGTTGTCATAATTATTAAGTGACCCCTCTTGCACATCGCGGAACGCACCTCCACACAATGTGTGTCTAGATACCTCACAGATACCTCATTTTTTTTGCCAGCCAGGGTTGGAAAACTAAAAGGGAGGGAAGCCATAAACGCAAAGGAAAAAAAAAAACAGATAGCCAAACAGTATGTTACATTGTTAAACAAATATTTAAAAATAGTGTCAAATTCGTAGAAATGTTGGATTTGAACACAACCTAAAAGTGAATATTTTGCGATTGAATGTTTGCTAAAATAAGGCTGTCCTTGCCAGCAACCAGTGCGGTTTGTTTATCATCAATAGAAAGGTATTATGTACCATAGAGATAACTATTTATGCCATTTCCACCATTTGTGGGAGTCAATTCATCTCGTGTACATATTTTTTACTCTCAAAATGGGGGATTGTTCAAAATTGGTGAGCGCTCCGCGTTGTGCGGTCACTGATTCTGTGTTTTTTCAAATACAGTGTAAAGCAGTTTATTGCTAAAAAAAAACCTCAATATAGTTTATATTGGGAAAGTATCGTTAATCCATGAAATAATATGAAATGAAAACAATTTAAGAAACCAACAAAGAAAACCCAAGATTTAAACATTTTCAGGCATGTGAGATTTCCTCTTTTGGGGTTTTGATTTTACTCTTTTTTTTCTCTTTACTTTCTGTTTACAAAAGTATAGGAATATTATCTTTTCCTTTTTCCTTGCCCGTTTTTCTCTTTTCCTCTTCACTGGTATGCCTGCATTTTAATTGTTCTTATAAAAACAATATAATATGGGTATATTTTTTGTTTCTCAAGAATTTTGTATAAAATATAATTCTAAAAGAAGATTTGGTTTCATAAAAAAAATACAGTCTTTGTCCTATAGTTACTTTCTTCGTTCGAGTACGCGCGAGATTTGCTCGGCCCATTAGTTTTTACAACCCATGTTAATGTATTATTTACCTGGTGGGGGGGGGGGGGGGTGGGGGTAGGGTTTCTAATGTCGCACTGGGCAAGATTTACAGGCAACCAGTCAATCTCCAAAGACGAAAAGACATTCACATTTGAATGTTCACATGTCAATAGGGATCGTAAGAAATTGTTGGACAAACAACCCGTGTCTGCGAAAGAGATCCGTCCCGTAGCGTCACTGCAGTCGGGTGTCTCCAAAATTGTATGTAAAAGCTGCTTAAGTTTGGGTAAACTGTTCCAGGTATTTTGGGAAATCCGTTTCAAGTATAACTTTAGACAGGTTTAAGGCTTCATCGTTTTCTGAAATAATGTGCGAATCAAAACTGAAACTATAATTATTTGTATGTACTGTATTGTATAACAAATTGTTGTATTTTAAAGGAACATTACAGAATAAGTTTTGCAGACAAAACAATTACTTGCAGTGTTGGCACTTTATGTAATCCACCAGTATAAGCTGACAAACCTGTAGAAGTTTGAGATCTATTGGCCATCTGGGTCCCGAAAAAATAGTTTAAAAAACAATTCACATTTTTTGCATGACATCGATGCAAAAGGGAAAATGAACGAAACGCTCACTGAGCGATAAACTCTAAACACAAAATCAAATAAGATTATTTATTTCTCAAAAAAATATGATATTTCAGACAGAATTTTTCAAGGGATGTCTTCTACTATCATCATCATTCGACCGTGATCTGAACGAGTTTTGTTTCTTACCAATTCTGTAACGTTCCTTAAATTATTAGTTGTGTACTTTTGTTCATGTAACTTTATATGATGTATATTATGCAGAATGTATAGATTTAGGGTCGTATTATAAAGTAGGTTACACATCCCCACAGTGCTTGTGTGCTGTAAAAATGTCATTATTTTTTCCTGTATGGTTCTCCTTTGAGGGCAGAGTGGTGGTTTTATTGAGCAACGTATTTTAACTTTCTTGGCGACAGCGTCAATTTGTGCTTGGCAAGGCTGAGCCTAATATATAGGTTGAAAACTTTAAATTTACCGACAGAAATGACTAATAATTATGAGAGATGCCGGGGCCGTGCGGCCGCTAAATGATTCGATAATTTTAGCTAAAATTTTTATCTTCCTCCATGATTTTATCAAACTAAAATGATCAAATGCATCAAGCAGCACACCTGGTCGACATTGCCGGGAAAATGCAAGGAAAATCCTTTTACGAAACGTACAAACTCACTCGACTAGGACTGAATGTACTTGCACGTACGTGTGTTAGATGTTCGATCGAGGCAAACTCTAGCATTCTTAGTTCCCGACATTGCCGGGAAAATGCAAGGAAAATCCTTTTTCGAAACGTACAAACTCACTCGACTAGGTACTTGCACGTACATGTGTTAGATGTTCGATCGAGGCAAACTCTAGCATTTTTAGTTCCAGAGTTATTTAAGAGTTTGGCTGAAATATTTATTTTTCCTGGCCATTTTCGATTGAACATATTTTTGTTTCTATTCGTCAACACGCGCCGTGTGTGTTGTTGCCCATTATTCACACAGTGCATGCACCATCAGGAGGGAGGGAGGGAGGGGGGGGGGGCGGAGGTTAGCAGGTCCACTTCCTGGTCGCTGGCCCTGCCTTATAAATCGTCATGAGCATTACGTTTTATACGAGAAGAAAGCCCTGGAAAATGGTCATCCGATGGTGCAAAACTTGTTAAGATTGAGCATTAAAACTGGGGTCATTGACCCGTTTTAACTTTTGATTTTCTCTCCGACAGCTCTGTGCACAAAATTCCCATTTGGAAGATCATGGAGGAATTCCCCCACGGGGAAGATCGTGTTGTTGAGATCGTTTCGGAGCATATCGCCTACATTTTGCGCTATCAAGAAGTGTGGAACCACCCAACAACTTAGAAATTCGTGCAAATATATTCCAGGAAGGCACCCTCATTTGACGGCGAACTGGTGTTTTTCAATGTTTTCACACACAAACAGATTATTAAGAACACGAGATGGGGTTCGGTCAACTTTACACTAAGCCTGAACATCTGACGTCACACTTCGAGGCTCGTTAATAACGCCAGCCGGCGTGCACATTCACCTTTGACCTACATTCAATTCACATAGAGATACGTTGTTAAATTCCATGGCGGACGTGTGATATGAGTGTACAGCTCTGATATTCGGATATCCAGTGGTATCATATTTTGTGGGTGCGTTCGTTTAGCTTCCATGGGTCAACGACGGTCGCGTATTTTTTTTTCCTAGGACGAACGTGGGCAATAGGCTCCCCGGTCTGCCCCGGTGCGTTCGAATAGCTTTTGACGTCATCAGGGGCTCACCCAGGTCAGCCCCTAGTGCCCTGCTTGTGGAGTGGGTCACTTGAGGGCTGGCATGCCCCAGGTAAACGACGTCACTACGAGAACAGTGAGTGGTCGTTCGTTTAGCTCTTGTCAGTGGCACCGCGGGGTAGACCCAGGAGGGACGCTAAACGAACGCACCCTGTATTTACTAAGTAATGGTCGTACTTGACCACATGAGGGCGCTTGCAACGGCGAATTCCCTTCCTTGCGTAATAAAATAGTTTGGCAAATAAATAATAATCACAGTAACAATAAGAACAATGACAGTAATTCCGATCACTTGGACATCACTAGTAAAATATACTGGAAATTTGATACAACTATTAATTTCACATTATTTTTTTCATAATACTCTTTATTATAATCATAATGTGTCACCCGAAGCCTTGATGACAAGTCGTTAGGCGCTACCTATTTGTCTGCCTTTCATGCAACAGTCACAGTGCGATGTTACACATGCAACAGTCGTAGGTAGCGCGAGGCAGCTCTAACGACTTGAGTCGCTTGTTCCTAGCCGAGTATTCATTTATTGTAAATTATACAATGCATATGCAAAAGTACCATGGAGAGGGCCAATGGTAGCTTGTCTGGCAAAATTGGAAGAATTCATTATTATGATAGGAATATATCTTTTCTGTAAGTTTTGTTTTGTAGTTTTATTAATAACATTATATTTGCTAACATCAATTTGGAAAACATAGTATTTATCGTAATCATTAAAACAATTTTATGACTTCTTTTAATATAAATTTGACCAATGCATTTTCATAAAATGTTACTCTCAATAACAAACCCCCCTATAAAAGAATGAAGTGTGCGCCCTGTTAGCTCCTTTTGCTCCATGTGATTTGCCGTTGTTTGCAGATTACTCTGGAAAATAAACTTCATTCAGCTCCACGGAAACCCCCAGTTTATACTTTCTTCACCCTTCACAGGGCTCCATGTCACTCTATTTCTACCTCCATGCTCTGAAGAAATGCTGTATAAGTTCGCTTTTTGGATTGACCGAGTACATAAACACACAATGTACACACGGCGACCAAACTCCATGATGCCATACTCTACAAGATGTTTTATGAATATTCATGTTTTCGCGATTCTAAACCAATCAAACTGCTCCGTCCAATTTTGGTAGCAAGTCCCATTGCATGTGTACAAAGCTGGGTACAAGTGATTCAAGACGGTAATTACGACTGAGGCCGTGTCCGAAACGGCGACTTCGGCTACAGCTACGGCTAGATCGCGCGCGTCTGCCTATTCTTCAACACTGACAGACGCGCTGCTCTAGACGTAGCTGTAGCAGAAGTCGTCGTTTCGGACACGGCCTGACTCACACACACATACTGGGATCGAGGGTGTGTGTATCGTCCCCGCAGCTACACCGCGCTGTAACTACACACCGCGCTCAACAATTACCGTCTTGACTTCAAGACTACCCGAAGCCCAACTTGAGTAATCGTTCCAGAGTACAGTTCGGTACTCTATGCATATATGGTATGGGCATGGGGTAAAACCGTCGGAGTTGGGCAGTGCAAACTATAATCGGGCGCATATTATGTGCGCGGCCCCATCGATCATGTGATGGCTCCATCACATGCGGACATACATGTATAGCATGCATTGTACATTGCAATGTATGAACGGCTATAACGTGTGTACATACATCAGGATAGAAGTGGTTAGCAGTCGCTGAACTTGTTGAGCAACAGTCTTCTGAAAAATGGAAAACCACACGAAATTGAGACTGGGGAATGGCAACTTTTTCAAGCTTTCTCAGTTTGTAAGAATAGGTGTTCTCTTCCTGCTCTTTTCACTTTTCCAGCTGGTGCGGTGTGATGGACTGGGTGCAGTTTGTACGAAAGTGAACAGTTGTGAGTGCAAATTCAGTGACGGTTCTGGCGTTATTTCCTTAAAAACCATTGCTTCAACTAACGGCCCAAGGTAAATTCCGTTCAATTTTTTTTCAACATGTTCATGTTCACTATCTATCTGTCTATGTGCAGTACATTCCTCTTGTAGAAGTACATGTAGTAGAGTTTAGGGATAATCTTCCGCACGTCGCCACCAATTTATCCGCCGTTAATTAACTCCAATATGAATATCAAACTCTCCGTACGGCGCCACCACTTTTTCAGTTTTATTATTAGAGTATCGATATTTATTTAATGGTTACTGTTTTGTGTTTGTTGTTCTTGTAAAATAGAATTGTTTTGTCGCTACATTTTCCTTCGAACACATTGCTTGCTTAAAGACAGTGGACACTATTAGTAATTGTCAAAGCCTAGTCTTCACAGTTGGTGTATCTCAACATATGCATAAAATAACAAACCTGTGAAAATTTGAGCTCAATCGGTCGTCGAATTTGCTAGATAATAATGAAAGAAAAAAACACCCTTGTCACACGAAGTTGTGTGCTTTCTGATGCTTGATTTCGAGACCTGAAATTCTAAACATGAGGTCTCGAAATCAAATTCGTGGAAAATTACTTCTTTCTTGAAAACTACGTCACTTCAGAGGGAGCTGTTTCTCACAATGTTTTATACCACAATGTCTTGTAATCAAGACAGGTTTTATGATGATAATTATTTTGAGTAATCACCAATAGTGTCCACTGCCTTTAACATTGCTTTATTCCTTGTGGGTTAGGGGGGTCCCGGGTCGGGTCCGTACTTGACTAGTTGCGATAACATAACCCTCCTGCCATTCATATGTGTTTGTATTGGTTTTTTGTTTTCCTTTATTATACGATTGCCTTTGCTTGTAATTGTTTGTTTTATTTTGTATTTTATCATAATTATTAATTAACATATTATTGCATTTGCTTGTAAAACATTATTCATTATTTAAAGGCTTGTTTAATTATTTTTTAAAGTTTACTTAATAATGGATTGGAAATAAAGTGAATTGAATTGAATTGAGTGCAGGGATGAAAAATGTCCTTATCTGGACCCCACTTTCTAAAAGGAATATTGATAAAGAATTTTGTGTATAATGTATGTTTGGCATTTGTTTTCCATTTTTGTAGCCTCCTATTCTATTTGCTGCATGCTAAAGCCTGTAAAGGAATCAATTCAACGGTAGCCAGTGCACTAGCCACGCTAGCTGGTACTACCTTACTCATTAAACTATGCTCTCGAACCTCATAGTTCTAATAGTCTTAATCACCCTCTACCCAATCTCTAACTCTACCCAGTCCCTACCCTCTACACAGTCTCTTGCCTCTACCAAGTCCCTACCCTCTATCTAGTCCCTACCCTCTACCCAGTCCCTACCCTCTACCAAGTCCCTACCCTCTACCCAGTCCCTACCCTCTACCCAGTCTCTACCCTCTACCCAGTCCCTACCCTCTACCAAGTCCCTACCCTCTACCAAGTCCCTACCCTCTACCAAGTCCCTACCCTCTACCCAGTCCCTACCCTCTACCCAGTCCCTACCCTCTACCCAGTCCCTATATATACCCTCTACCCAGTCCCTACCCTCTACCAAGTCCCTACCCTCTACCTAATCCCTACCCTCTACCCAGTCCCTACCCTCTACCCAGTCCCTATATATACCCTCTACCCAGTCCCTACCCTCTACCAAGTCCCTACCCTCTACCCAGTCTCTACCCTCTACCCAGTCCCTACCCTCTACCAAGTCCCTACCCTCTACCAAGTCCCTACCCTCTACCCAGTCCCTACCCTCTACCAAGTCCCTACCCTCTACCCAGTCCCTACCCTCTACCCAGTCTCTACCCTCTACCCAGTCCCTACCCTCTACCAAGTCCCTACCCTCTACCAAGTCCCTACCCTCTACCAAGTCCCTACCCTCTACTCAGTCCCTACCCTCTACCCAGTCCCTACCCTCTACCAAGTCCCTACCCTCTACACAGTCCCTACCCTCTACCCAGTCCCTACTCTCTACACAGTCCCTATATACCCTCTACCTAGTCCCTATCCTCTACCCAGTCCCTATATACCCTCTACCTAGTCCCTACCATCTACCCAGTCCCTACCCTCTACCCAGTCCCTACCCTCTACCCAGTCTCTACCCTCTACCCATTCCCTACCTTCTACTCAGTCCCTACCCTCTACCCAGTCCCTACCCTCTACCAAGTCCCTACCCTCTACACAGTCCCTACCCTCTACCCAGTCCCTACTCTCTACACAGTCCCTATATACCCTCTACCTAGTCCCTATCCTCTACCCAGTCCCTATATACCCTCTACCTAGTCCCTACCATCTACCCAGTCCCTACCATCTACCCAGTCCCTACCCTCTACCCAGTCCCTATATATACCCTCTACCCAGTCCCTATATACCCTCTACCTAGTCCCTACCATCTACCCTGTCCCTACCCTCTACCCAGTCCCTATATATACCCTCTACCCAGTCCCTATATACCCTCTATCCAGTCCCTACCCTCTACCCAGTCCCTACCCTCTACCAAGTCCCTACCCTCTACCCAGTCCCTACCCTCTACCCAGTCCCTATATACCCTCTAACCAGTTCCTACCCTCTACCCAGTCCCTATATATACCCTCTACCCAGTCCCTATATACCCTCTACCAAGTCCCTACCCTCTACCTAGTCCCTACCATCTACCCAGTCCCTACCCTCTACCCAGTCCCTATATATACCCTCTACCCAGTCCATATATACCCTCTACCTAGTCCCTAATACCCTCTACCTAGTCCCTACACTCTACCCAGTCCCTTCCCTCTACCCAGTCCCTACCCTCTACCCATTCCCTACCTTCTACTCAGTCCCTACCCTCTACCCAGTCCCTATATACCCTCTACCTAGTCCCTACCCTCTACCCAGTCCCTAATACCCTCTACCTAGTCCCTACACTCTACCCAGTCCCTTCCCTCTACCCAGTCCCTACCATCTACCCAGTCCCTATATATACCCTCTACCCAGTCCCTATATATACCCTCTACCCAGTCCCTATATATACCCTCTACCTAGTCCCTGCACTCTACTCAGGCCCTACCCTCTACCCAGTCCCTACCCTCTACCAAATCCCTACCCTCTACCCAGTCCCTACCCTCTACCCAGTCCCTACCATCTACCCAGTCCCTATATATACCCTCTACCCAGTCCCTATATATACCCTCTACCCAGTCCCTATATATACCCTCTACCTAGTCCCTGCACTCTACTCAGTCCCTACCCTCTACCCAGTCTCTACCCTCTACCCATTCCCTACCTTCTACTCAGGCCCTACCCTCTACCCAGTCCCTACCCTCTACCAAGTCCCTACCCTCTACCCAGTTCCTACCCTCTACCCAGTCCCTACCCTCTACCCAGTCCCTACCCTCTACCCAGTTCCTACCCTCTACCCAGTCCCTACCCTCTACCCAGTCCCTACCCTCTACCCAGTTCCTACCCTCTACCCAGTCCCTACCCTCTACCCAGTCCCTACCCTCTACCCAGTTCCTACCCTCTACCCAGTCCCTACCCTCTACCCAGTCCCTTTATACCCTCTACCTAGTCCCTACCCTCTACCCAGTCCCTATATATACCCTCTACCCAGTCCCTACCCTCTACCAAGTCCCTACCCTCTACCTAATCCCTACCCTCTACCCAGTCCCTACCCTCTACCCAGTCCCTATATATACCCTCTACCCAGTCCCTACCCTCTACCAAGTCCCTACCCTCTACCTAATCCCTACCCTCTACCCAGTCCCTACCCTCTACCCAGTCCCTATATACCCTCTACCTAGTCCCTACCCTCTACCCAGTCCCTACCCTCACAGTCACACACTTTCTACTCCCACATTCATCCCTCACCCTTACAGTGAGTTACAACATTTCTTTCTCATGTTCCCCTAACCCTTCTTCCCATCATCAACCTATACATGTATGCAACCAGCTTCTTGTGATTATATCAACAGGTTCCCGTACACCAAATCAACTACTCAAACGGACCCCTACTTCTACGCTTATAACCCGTGTAACAGCTTTTCTGATACTTACTGTCAAACTGTTGCGGTATGTATAGTATTAATGACAACATACATTTATCCATCACCTTGATCATTATCCCAATGTGTTCAGTAGTGATTAAATATACCAAATTAATAGTCGCACGGAAGATAGGTCCCAGACTATATTTAGTCTGTCAGAAAACGGAAGCGACTGTTTTTAATTTAAGCAATAACGGTTTAAAGCCATTGTACACTTTCGGTAAACAGTATTGTCCAAGTCCCACACTTCGTGTATCACAACTTATATATAAAATAACAATCCTGTGGAAATTTAGGCTCAATCGGACATCGGAGTCGGGAGAAAATAACGGGAAACCCCACTCCTGTTTTCGCGCGTTTCGCCGTGTCATGACATGTGTTTATAACAAATCCGTAATTCTTGCTAACGAGAATTTATATTGTTTTACCGTTTTCTCAAAAAGTAAAGCATTTCATGGACTAATATTTCAAGATAAGTCTTTCTCCATTACCTTCTGTAAACCCTGTAAATTATTTGTAATTCTGTGAACTTTTTTTTCTTTTCTGTATACCGAAAGGGTCCAATGGCTTTAAGTCAAATGTGTCACTTACGGACACAATAGAGCTTTTGCTGTTACTGCTTGGCCTTGACACTCCACCTTGTTTCAAAATAAATGTTATTATAATTGTTTGCCCTTTCATGGTTGTTTTGTTTTGGTTTTCTCTCCTTAGGCATGTCAGAGGAGTGAAGATGGGAAAGAGTCTTTTGATGTTGGAGATCAAGAAAGTGCTACTTTTGACAATCTAGGGACAACGCTAACGTATACTAGCGGGGGAGAGACACCCAGGTCTGTGTTGAGGACACTTTATTGTCGTTGTGTTCCTTGTCTTCAATAGCAATAAATCATACTAAATCTCTTTATTCTTAAAAGAAATCAGACCATTTAGCCCTTAAAGGCCCAAGTTTGGTTAAATTTTTCAAGTTACTGATATTGCTTTGTATTTGCGGAAAACCGGAATCAAAGAAACATTTTTCTCCTGGCACTACCTGTTCAAAAGTCGTGTGCACCATTTCACCACCAGACTCTACAAATCTTCTTGGCATTAGATATTAGGCCCCGGGTTTGTCGTAATCTAAGCTATCTTTTAATGTGTCTATCTTTCAGATCAACCATTGTGAGTTTAATTTGTGAACCATCAGCTACTACGCCTGTCTTAAAAGTTATAGGAGAACAGACGCGAGGTTCGGGAAGATATGTAAGTTAAACAATTACATTTTTTTTTTAAACTTTGATATTACCATGAATTTGTTAATATTTTAGAAAATATGAATCACCCTTTTAATGTTTTGAACTTGATTTTTCTTTTGAATTTTGTTAGCATGACCTTATCATTGTTTAAAGAAAATATATGAATCAACCTTTCATTTAAATACTTCAAATTTGTCGCTGAAGTATGAACTCTGAGCCAGTAACAGCATATGCGTGCGTGCTTTCTCAATAGATACATGTTTGGTACGGAGTAGGGGTGGGCGACTAGTGAAACTTACTACTCGACTATTCGCACCTCAAATAGTTGTGACTATGACACCAGTCGCAACTAATTTTTAAATACTCAAAAGATGCATTTTGGCAATGTGTGCCGCAAGCGAAATGAATAACGGTAGACTCGACTAAGCAATCAATAGTCGCGACTTTGACACTAGTCATACTAGTCGCTTAGGCTTAATAGTCGTAGGCCTGCTTTGATCTTGAGTACAGGTGTTTGAGTTAGGGCTTTTAATTGTCATGTCTTTCATGAAGCTGTTATGTTTCGATTCATACAGAAATTTGAGCTACATTCAAACTGTGCTTGTAAAAACGGTTGCCTTGGAGGTGGCATCAGTGCTGGGTCTGTCCTCTGCATTCTGTAAGTAGACTACAGCTCAATAAATTTAATTGTAACACATCTTGCTTGTTCTGTATTCTGGTTGGCTGAAACACGGTCAAGTTGGATGAACTAGTCTAGTGATCGCGCACGCGTGTTTTGCAGAAATAGTGCCCGCCGGGCACTAGTCTTTTAAAATAGTCCCTGGTTACAGCGCCATCTCTTGAAGTGAACCGTGAACAGGAACACAAAAACTTCCTTTCTCTTTCACATTTAAGACCGAGGTGTGTTATAAAACACATCTTGACTGGCATAATTTGGTAACTAGTGTCCGCTATTCCCCCTAGGACCTTTGAGTGAACTGAAGAAATACCTATACCCTTCGACCTTGGGAAATAGGTCACGGTGCCTTTTCTGGTCACTCAAAGTCCCGGGGGGGAATAGACGTACACTACCTCATTGCCAGTCAATATGTGTATAGTATTACATGTAGAAATCGCCCCTAAAAAATGTCCTTTTTCTTACTCAAGATTTATTTATAAATACATTTATTTGGAGAAAATAGATCTTGATGTTGCAAACTGTTTACCAACCTTTGGCTGGGACATGAAGCCTTGTAGAGGTCCAGTTTGTTGTTTATTGCACGTAAAAGAACCCAGTGCACACAAGTATCATAGAAAGAGGTAATATGTTATTTTATGCATTTGTTAGGATACACCAAGTTTTTTCAAAGGGTTTTCAAATTGATTTGTTATACCTCGGTAACAAACTGTGAAGTTTGATTGGTTGAGAGGTTGAGAACCAATCATGTGACGCGCAACAAAAGAAGTTTGATTGGTTGAGAGGTTGAGAACCAATCATGTGACGCGCAACAAAAACGCATGTTACATGGCTCGACGGGCCGGGTAACATGAAAAGTGATGTACACCGGTGTACACCGGTGTAAATCGCCTTGATCGTTCCTGGCGTTGGTCGATTTCCAGCGCTGTGTACGAAACAATTGCGGGTTTGAGGGAATTGTTTCTTGTTCGTCTGCTTATTAAACAATGAATGAGTCTGTCGTAATAATGTTTGAAGATGACAACAGAACTTCGAGAAGAGGAATAACAATTATACAAAGGTATAAGAGTCCCTGCCTGTAAGAATGTACCAAGTGGTGATTCATGGGTTCTCAGATCTTCTTCTAAAAAATTAGAGTGATATATTATCATACCAAACGAATAAATCCAAAATATTAGTTTGCTTTCGGTTTGGGAGTTATCAGTTACGAAAGTTTCGGCCTAAAAGCCTTCGTGAAACGAATAGTACATTCCCTGTAAACACAAAAATGTGCGCCAAGGTCATCCCAACAAAAAGAATTTTTTTTTTTAAACCTCCAGTTGGGCTTATAAAAAAAAATTAAAAATAAATTGGGATCTCGTTGGCACGTCATTTTACGCGCACCTGAACCTTTGACGAACAGTGCCCTTGTGCCATTTTCAACGCCTCATAGCTCAACGCGCCTATAAGATCCCATGAATTAAACAAGTTCACATGAAAGAGCTTGCATCCCTAAAACAAATTGAAGTGCAAAGTGCGTGGGATCTCATTGGCGCAGAGAAATAGTAGAGGTCAAAGTTTAAATTTTACCAATATATTGCATTTTCGCACCTTCGTAACCTTGCGCGGCAACAACAAAAAGTTATTTTATGGCAACCGGGTGTTGGATCAATTTTCATCTAATGACAAATGAAAAAAGAATCTTGGGATCTCTGCAACTTGCATGTCAAAAGATTTTTTGAAAATTTTCTAAAGTATTGCCATTCCACACATTTTGGCCTAAATTGGCACAACATTCACTTTTTTCATCACTGTAAGTATCTGTGCCAACAAGATCCCATCAATGTTTTCTTGTATTTGGTTAAGTTGAGTGTTCCTTAACAGATTTCGATTGAAAAATAATTGGATAATGTTGGCCCACCAATATATCAAAGGTCAAAGGTCATAATGAAACTACACTACTGCCTATTTCGGGCGATTTTGCGTCGTCTAGAAATCCACGCGCCAATATGATCCCATTAAATTGTCTGCGTTTTATGATTATATAGATTCTCAGCAACACATAAAAAGCAAAAACCAAATGGGATTTGAAAACGCAATTTATTGGTAAAATTTGAACTTTGACCTCTATTATCTCACTGCGCCAACGAGATCCCACGCACTTTGCACTTAAATTTGTTTGAGGGATGTAAGCTCTTTCATGTGAACTTGTTTAATTCAAGGGGATCTTATAGGCGCGTTGAGTTATGAGGCGTTGAAAATGGCACGAGGGCACTGTTCGTCAAAGGTTCAGGTGTGCGTAACATGACGCGCCAATGAGATCCCAAATTTTTTTTACACTTTTGTTATAAGCCCAAGTGGAGGTTTCAAAAAATGTTTTACTTTTGTTGGGACGAGCTTGGCACACATTTTTGTGTTAACAGGGTATGTACTATTCGTTTCTCGAGGGTCTTTTGGCCCAAACTTTGAGAACTGGTAACTCCAAAACCGAAAGCGTCAGCAAACTAAAATTTTGGATTTATTCGTTTGGTATGATGGTGCATCACTCTAATTTTTTAGAAGAAGATCTGCGAACCCATGAATCACACCCCCCCCCCCCCCCTAATTTGGTACATTCTTACAGGCAGGGACTCATAACAAAACAATAATTGTTGCACGCTGTGACTGTGGTCCATGGGTTTTGTACACTCGAGGGTAAATGGCACCCTCGGCTTCGCCTCGGGTTCCATTTTCTCCCTCGAGTGTACAAAATGCCATGGACCCCGTCACAGCATGCAACAATTGTATAGTGTCACTGCGAACAATAAGCACCTCTACTCATTAAGAGCCAATCTTGCAAGATTTGAAGATATTAAACAATGAAGATATGGCTTTCTTTGTTGCACGAATTCCCCAATTTGGAACTTGTGATGTGTTTTGGGCACCTTCACGCAATTCATTCAGTAATCCAATTTCACATGTAATAGCCACTGTCAGTACCTGATGATGTCCTTATAATTGTACTTAGTTGTTTTTGAGGGATAAAGCAACCTGGCAACCTGGCACCACTTCATCAATGCTGATTCATCTATTCCGTCCAAGGACAAAGGAAGATGATGAGTTGTTGGATGCAACTTGCTCTTGAATCCTACCCTTTCATGTTTCCCTGCATTGTTATAGAAACAATACATTTACCACTTTTATGGTCCAGTATTCCATCCTTTCATGATAAACATAAACATCTTTACTCATTTTTTTTTTCTCAAATAGATACTTTGATTGGCTATAATTTTCCACTTTTTTTCTGGATCCCTTCCCTTAATCCCTTTCCCCTCTTTCTTACAAATGGGTATGTATTTGTTTGTACTTGTTTATGCCTCTGACGAAGGTCCGCTTTGGATCGATAGCTAAGGCCACCTACCTACTCATTTTATACATTTGTTGTTTACTTACTTATGTTATTTTGTTAGTAGATTGTAGTTTCTGTTGTCATTTTATTTTAGTTTTGTTGCTGAGTTTGTTTGTTCTGTTTTACGTATTTTTGTAAACAATTGTGTATTTAAAGGTTTTTATTATTTTTAGTTTATAATTGCAATTCTTTGTTTGTTTTTATTAATATTACTGGTTTATTATTAAACACATCTGCTTGTCGCAGCCCAAGTTATAATACAGTTTATATTTTTTTTTAATAATTATTATTTTATTTAGCTATTATGAATTTAGTTTTGTATACGTAAATTTATTGATTAATTTATTAGTTTTATTTTTTCTTCCTTGTAATTGGCGGTTCGACCGCTATTGGTTTGGACAAAAAATACAATACAAAACAATACAAAACAATACAATACAGTTTGCACACTTTGACACCCCTTTTCCTTTCCTTCATGTCTTACAGATTCAGCGTTGGCGTCATACTGTATCTTGTTATTGGAATTCTTTTCCTGAAGTTTGTGAGAGGATCGGAGGGGAAAGAAGTTATACCAAACTTTGAATTCTGGAAAGATTTTCCACTTCTTGTAAAGGTGAGTGTGGATGGCTTTTTTTTTTAGTAAATTTTCTTTGTTTTGCTAATGGCGACCAGTGTAAATGCGTGGCGCGCCCTCACTTGACGTTACATGATCATCATTACATTATGTAGTTATGTTTTTCAGCTCATTTTTAAGGGTCCACTCACAGGCCTGAGTAATGTTCCTTTAACTTAATTATTATTATTATTTTAAATGAGTCCACACAGTGTTCTTGACAGTGGTGAGAAATATGTTTTGTATTTAATGCATATGTAATATTGCAAATGTCCTTAGGCCAAACAAAATAAATGTTGTGTTTACGGTAACGGTCCTAAAAAATTCCAGGTAGGTAGGTAGGAAAATAATTTTATTTTGTAATTTTATTTTTATTTTTAAGTTCTTGAATTTTGAGTTATTTGTTAATATTTTAAACCCGTTACCATGAATTATACTAACCTTGTTCGACTCATCAAGTTATAAACCCTCATGTTGGAAAGTGGTAAAATATAAAAGTTTATAACTTGTTTTAGAAAAAACATAACATAGGTTAAGTTGCAAGCGCTTTAGAAGTTACAAGGAAACTTTTTATCTTACCATTAAATCAGGGCCATGTTTTAAATGCTGACATCAGTTTTACCAACTTTCAATTTGAGGTGTGGTTATTTTGTTCACATTTTTCATTCCATTGTTGTACACTTACTTGCACTTTACCCAGACTGACGAACCTCCGGTTTGCTGGGTGAAAATGATGTCACTCAGTAGGCTCAGTGGTGCAAGGTGTACCATAACATTAACAACAGAGCCGAAACTCACAACTCACATTTCCCCCAAAATAATATAGCAAAATGAATAAACACTTTTGAGGGTCAAACTTATTATTTTGAATGTCAGCCTGATCTGATCTGAATGTGTGTTGTGAGTCTCTGGGTAGTTTAAATATACTTCAAAACAACTCAAAAGCTTCCCGATGGCCAGTTCAACTAGTGTCTGATGGGTAATCATACTCCGAAGAAACAAATCACTAATAAAACAACAATGAAAATTGGAATTGAAAACTTGAACTGTATGTTTTATTTCAACGGCAGAATCACTTGTCTACCATAACAAGTTAACTGCAGGCGTCTCTCTTTGTTTTTATCCACTTTCAGAAACTGATTAGAATACGTCTTCAGTTATTACAAGTCAAATGTTTTTTTGTCATAAACGGCGAACCTTTTTCTTCTTGTCCAATTATTTCAGCTAGCTGTACTGTACTGTTGTACCGTGTTTTGTTGTGGTGTCCAATATGCGGCCGGCTGCCAGGGGCCCAATTTCGTTTCGTGTGACATTGGATCGCCCCGAAATACGCTGTGAACACAGCGGGTGCGTCGGGGCCGGGCATCGGGTGGCGCGTGCACCTTTCACAGAAAAAATTGTGGCAGTACAGTAAGCTAGGCTAGGCGTGGGCCGGGTGCACAAGTTTTGATATCGCCATGATTTTTGCAAAAATGCATTATTACACTGGTAAGTCGTAATAAACAGTTTTAAAGTGAGGCAACATGTTAAAATTCTCATTTTAAATTTTACCAACTCACAAAATATTTAGAAAAATGTTTTGAGGTCGGCAATTCGGCCGCAAAAAATTCAGGTCGGTCGGGTTACCGTAAACACAACATTTATTTTGTTTGGCCTTAGTATGCACCGAGTGTACAGGTGTATGTATTGAGAGCTGTGTGTGAGTACACATGTACTCTTTGCTTTTTGTAATATGAGGAACCAAATGTGAACCTCACATTGTCTTGGTACCTAACAGTGATTTTACTTTTTGTCTCACAAATTTCTAAAAAGAAATAAAAAGTTTTCAAGGTTTGTTTCCTTTTCTTTTCTCCTTCAGGATGGAGTTTTGTTCTTGGCTGGTGGTTGTAAGAGTGATTCCAACAACTACGAGCAAATATGAAAGGTTTTAAACATTTTTTTCCCCCGAAAAAACAAAACAACTGTCCATTTTTATTTTCAGGTTCACCATTTCCTTGAAGTCTCCAGTGTTTTTAATTTTTTTCTCAGGCTGAGAGCAAATGAATTTGTTTACATGATTTTTCTTGAGATTTTCCTTGCAGCAGAAACCGGTTACCAGCCGAACCACAATGTTTTGTATTTTGGATTTGGCCCGGTTCGCCTGGTGCCCTTCTGAGATTTATTCCTCTTTGTTTTCTTCTAACTGTTTAAAACAAGGTAAATTTGTATTATACCGAAAAGTAATTAACGTAAATTTGTACGTGTAAATAAACTTTGGTGACATGGTGTAAGCTTTCAGTAATTTACATGTATGGTTAAAATTCTGTTTTGTTAAGAAAAAGTAAAAACAAAAAAAATTAATAGTTTGTGTACAAAACAATTTCAAGCGGATTCAGGTACTCAAGTTGGCCTTGAAAAAAAATGTTTTAAATATTTTAAATATTTTATAATATTTATAACAGAGGACCTTGCTCAAATTAGCGACTGTGGCTTGATCTCTACTTCTCTACATTTGAAGCAAAGGCTGTCCATAGCAACACCCTTGGCAACAGCCAGAGCCATAGCCGCTAATTTGAAAATTTCCTTTTTATGTTCCAAGATAATTTTGTTTAACCGCGGAGCAAGATCATGCGGTGTACAAGCCACAAACAATATGCACTCCTACTGTTTTTGCTGGTGACCTAGCAAAGCGTTTCCGTACAGGGTTCATCAGTATGCGTAGCATGCAGTTCCATGAAATTTTGGGCAGATATTAGCGAGGCATAACCATTGTACCGGTAACCAATTCAAGGTGTTTTCTCCAGGGTCATGTACTGGCTAAACAGCAAGTTTTTTTTTCGAAAAAAACTCCTGAAAAATCTACTCCGGAGTAGTAGAATATAGGGCAAGACAGTTCTCTTAAGAACAAACTCTATCTGTCAAGTAGATATACACATGGTGACCGCAAACCAAATAAAAATGTATGAAGCAAACTATTTATTAAAAACAAAATTACAGTGCACGTGATAGTTTCAGGCCAGACACCTTTTTGCTTAGCAAGAACAGGTTACCAGCCAAAACATGCAGTCATGTTCCACTGTTTCTATGACTGGTTTATGTCAAATTTTGCTTAGCAAATAACCTTTTAGCAAAGTGACTTTTTGGCAAGGCTTATTGATAAAATGGTGTTTGTAGATTTCTTAACAACTTTTTCGGAATTAGTTTTCACAGAGGTTCCATTGCTTTAAAAAAAGCTATACATTTTGTTGGGTTTCGTCCTCCAAATTTCTATTTAAATATTTCTTTGTAAAGTGTGGCTACACAGTAACTCTTCACTGGTATAAAAGCTTTTTCATAAAAATTTCATTACTTTTTCTCTAAAATCTATTTCAATCAATTTCCTTTGAGGTGTCCAACAGTTATTGCAATTTATTGTTCAGAGAACATAACAATTTTCAAACTGGTTTTTATTTTGCTGTCCTCCTTTTGGTGCTTACTATTTATTATAGAAAATTTCTCTTGTCAACTTTCAAAAAGTGTATTTTTTATTTACATTCTTTATTTTTCCTTGCAAGTGGCGTAACCAGAAATGTTTTCACTGAGAGGTGCAAGTGGGGACAAAGACATATATTAGGGGGGCTATTTCATGTATCAAACCCTTATGGCTAACTTGTGCATTTTTTCGTTCAAGTTTGGGAGGGGGGATTCTGTTCTGTTGTGGGTGGGGCTTGTGCTGGGCGTCATTTCCCCCTGGTTACGTCACTCTTTCTTGCCTTTCTTGTATTTTTGACCAGGGTAGTCTTCTGGGTATTATTTTTTGTGTTAAACACTTTTCCACTGAAGGATGTTTTTGTAGTTCATTTTTTCAAATAGAAATATTTCTGACTATTTTCTCTTAAAAACGTTTTCTCACTAAACCTTTTGCAAAATTAAATCTGGCAATGCATGTTTAATTTTTCAAATCTATTATAGATATTTGTAACATTAAGTAATGTAAAAGGAAGTTAACATTTTCTTATTTTGGATAATAATGATAATAATATTTGTATAGCATTTATAAGGAATATATATAAAGCACTGTATGAAACAACTGAGTCTAAAGGCAAGGTGTACCTTTGAGTATTGTACTATAAAACTAACATCTAAACAATTTTTGTTTTTAGATTTTCCCGAAAATCTGGAGCGAATATGTCCCTATATGGGAATACATGTACTCGGTCTGAAAAATGTTGATGCAGTAACGGTTCTCAGATTCAAATTTTTGGACATACAAACTGATATCCTTTTTATATACGACATTATTTCAAAGTGAAATGTTTCTCAAAATGCTTTATACAAGATGAAGCTGCTGTAGGCTTCTTACCAAAGGTTTTTTTAATTGCCATTCATTTTAGTGATTACAAAAGGTATACCTTCCTTTGTTGTATGAAATCTACCTGTTGCAAGTAAACAGTGTTTGCAGTTCCGCTATAAGAAAACATTTTTTTCGTTAACAGCGTGGTACTTGTCTAGATCTGGCAATTTAAACAGCTCCTTATACTGGAATTACAGAAAAACTATTGCCACCTTTTTCCGGGATCGTTCATTGCATTGCAATCTTGCACCCTAGTGGACTGCCACACTCACAGACTGCAGACAGTAGGAGGGTTGACTGTGTACAGTGTCGATGAATCCACAACATTCATAGAGCATATTACAGTATGTCATAATTTATCTATCATTCAAAACCACAGTGGATGCTATTGAATGGTTACACAGTAGGAGGGTTGACTGTGTACTGCATAGATGAATTCACCACATGGTATCATATTGCAGGCTGGCATAGTGTAGCTATCAATGAAAAACACAGTGGATGATATTGAATGGTCAGACAGTAGGAGGGTTGACTGTCACCACATGATATCATATTGCAGGCTGGCATAGTTTATCCATCATGCAAAACCACAGTGGATGCTATTGAATGGTTAGACAGTAGGAGGGTTGACTGTGTACTGCATAGATGAATTCACCACATGGTATCATATTGCAGGCTGGCATAGTGTATCTATCATTCAAAACCACAGTGGATGACATTGAATGGTCGGACAGTAGGAGGGTTGACTGTCACCACATGATATCATATTGCAGGCTGGCATAGTGTAGCTATCATGCAAATCAAGTGGATGATTTTGAATGATCAGACAGTGTACTGTATAGTTTTATTTACCAAATGATATATTGCAGGCTGGCATAGTTTATCCATCATGCAAAACCACAGTGGATTATATTGAATGGTCAGACAGTAGGAGGGTTGACTATGTACATGTACTTTGTAGATACATATTGCAGGCTGGTACACTTAAAGGGAAGGTACACGTTTGGTAATTACTCAAAACAAATAATAACTTAAAAACTGACTTGGTAACGAGCATTGGAGAGCTGTTGATAGTATAAAACGTTGTGGGAAACGACTCCCTCTGAAGTAACGTAGTTTTTGAGAAAGAGGTAATTTCTCACTAAAATAATAAAAGACTTCTAGCTAGAAGTCTTTTATTCCTATCTGAAAGCACACAAATTCGTCCAACAAGGGTGTTTTTTCTTTCATCATTTTCTCGCAACTTCGATGACCAATTGAGCCCAAATTTTCACACTTGTTATTTTATGCTTACGATGGGATACACCAAGTGAGAACACGGGTCTTCGACAATTACCAATCGTGTACAGTGCCTTTAAAGGAACATTACAGATTTGGTTTTTGCTAACTAAAGAGTTTTTGGCAGTGTAAGCACTTAATGTAATCCACCAGATACATAAACTGACACACCTGTAGAAGTTCTCTGGGTCACGAGAGAATAGTGAAAACCGATTACAAATTTTGCATTGCATCGATGCCAAACAAAAATTAATAAAACGATCACTGAGCGATAAACTCCGAACGCGAAATTAGATTATTTATTTCTCACCAAATATGAGGATTCAGACAGAAATATTTCAAGGGATGTTTTGTACTGTCATCATCATTAGACCGTGTAAGTTTTATGTAAATCTGTGATCTTCACGATTTTTGTTTCTTACCAATTCTGTAACGTTCTTTTAAAGACATGGCGTGTTATAGATAATTTATTCTAGGAGTTAATGATTCAGTAATGTGATTATAGTTTGGTGACACAGCTTGTATTTTGAAATTATTTTGCATATGTGCTTTGATGCTATTCTGTTTAGAATGTTTTTATACAAAAGAATAAATTAAATACAAATTTTGTAAGTAATTGGTAAAATATTGGACAATTTTACTTTTCTTTTGGTGACCACGCTTAAAAGCATTTGTAAAGAGATGTACTAAGAATTTTCAACAAAGATATAAGTATTTCCCCTACTGTATCATTTTAATCCATAATGTAACACAATAAATTGTGGCCCCAATCTGGAAGGGTTTTCAGCAAAACTAATTTAACATATTTCGAACAAGAATATTAATATTTCCCATATTTTTGCTAATTTCTGGCGTCCACACAATAAAACGTTATCAGTAAACCCTAATTTAAGCTGGACTCACTTTGTGTGATTGTTTTCAAGGCTTACCCCTTGATGAATTTTTGACATGAGCTTTATCAAAATGCTTCTGAAAAATTACCCCTTGTGATTTTTTAAATGTTTGTATTTAATTTGACCAAAATACTGGACTTATCCCCTTGTGATTTTGAACCTAAATTGTTTCTAAATTTGATCAAAATGCTGGACGTACCCCCTTGTGATTTTTTCCCCGTTTTGGACCTTCATTTTATCTAAATTATTGATCAAGATGTTGAACTTGCCCCCTTGATTTGTTTTTATACATAAATTTGATCCAAGTTCTTGATCAAAATGCCGGACTTACCCCCTTGTGATTTTGCACCTAAATTTGATCAAAGTTGTTGATCTAAATGCTGGGCTTGCCCCTTGTGTTGTTTTAAATTCTGGACCCAAGTTTGAATTAAACGCTTGACTAACCTCGTTTTTTGTCTTCAAAATTTGATTGAAATGCTGGACTTGCCCCTTGTGTTTTTTGAAATTTTGACACAAACTTTCATAAAATGCTTGACTTTAGGCAAACCTCCCATGGAATAAACATTGTATAATATATGTAATACAGGGATGACATTGTTCAGACTTTTGGCTGAATTCAGACATTTTATGTCGGCCTGGTGAAGAAAATCAGACTTTTTTTTTCCCCACAACAAAAGAAATCCTGCTCAGTGGTCTACTTCTAAAGTGCTTTGGATACCGTTTCCAAAAGCTCCCTGAAATCTATAACCCCAGGGTTTACGTAACAGAAGAAATTACATCATTTCAACACACCTTTGAATTTATATCCAAGTTTAAGACTTTCGTCAGTAATGACTCTCGCCCCTGGTAATACAGCGCTATGACACATCCAAGTATATGGGTAAAACCAAAAAGAATAAACATTGTATACTTCTCAACTCTGTTGACGACTTTCTGAGGAGTTATCTGTTTCTGCTAAGCACAACAAGATTATGCTAACCAGAATGAGGTTACTTTTCACAAGCCAAATGTACCAGCTGTGAATGTGTCCTTATTTTTTTGCCGAGCAAAGAATTGTTCAGTAGTAGGGCCTACTGCATCTCTATGAAAAAAGACGCAGCTTGTCAAGATCACGAAACGACTGAAACACAAGTAAATTATTTGAATGATTCAAACTACAACAGAAGTTGAAATGAATACTACGTTTTTTTAATTTCTTGGCTGTACTATATTCACATTCACTTCAACAAACAAAATCAAATGTTTCAAGGCAAAATAAACAATGTTTTTGCAGTCACACTCTGGTCCATGTAGTATGAACAACAAATAATACAACAAATGGAAATACAAAATAAAGTTATACCCCTGGGTGAAGAGCAGCAATTGTAGCATAAAGCATCTTGCTCAAGGACACAAGTGTCACTACAGGGATTCGAACCTACACTCCAATGACTTAACCACCAGAACTTAAATTTGATGCTCAGAACCACTCAGCCTTGTGAGATGGTTGCTACCACAAACTTCAACATCTTGACCACGAGCAGGTCAAAGGTTAAAGTTCAACCACTAACGGTGATAAAGAGTTACAATTTATTATACGACTACAATCAAATTGCAATCAATTGAATACAATCAGCTGATTAAAGAACAGACTTGACTCTGCATTTATCAGACATTGTTCAAGAAACCTGCAGCTATATTTACTCATAATTTCATACTTAATTATTACATTGTCATTTCATGACATAATTGCAAAATTGTTCACAGAAAGTTAATCTCTTTGATCCACTGCACTTCACATTAAAAATTTCAGAATTTGATATTTGATTATCTTCCGTTGACAACATCGCCTTTTTAAAATTGCATCAACTGTGATAAATTTTGTCTCTCTACTTTTTTTCCCCAACATCTAAATAAAACTGAAGACAAAAAAAATTGTAAGTCAGATTTTCCATCTTGATATACAAATCATTGGGAGAATTACTGAAACGAATCTTGAAGCTAAAATTAATACTTTCCAATTATCACTCATTTATCTCATTAGCATAATAAAATAAACTCTTGCCATTATGACAACTTTGTAAATCTTAACTTTACTCTGGTGCAAGAGGCTGGGTGGTTAATATAGACTGTCCCCCTTTGTCTTTATTAGATTTTCTATTCATGATTGATAATGACCAGAAGGCACAAGACAAAGATTGTGGTTGCTCGGCAAAGAAATTATTTAAGCAGCTTCATGAAATTGGGCTCAAGGTAGTGAATATGATATCAAAATGTCTGCCGTTGGGTATACATTTTGATTGTATTCCCATTGTAAAATAACACTGGTGCATGATGATTTCCAGCATGTGATTTTTTGGTCATCTCTAGCTCTGCTCTCGTGTAAGATTACAGACTCAACTGAGCGGCAAAGGTGACGTGCTGTTTGAGACTCTCTGAGCTGGGGAGTGGGGAGGCTAGCTGTATCACACTCCATGAGCTGTTTTTGGAAGGCATAGCCGTACCGTAGGACAGGATCTGATTGGTTGTTGAGAGCACACCTAGAAGAAACAGAGAGAAAAAAAGCGGGTAATTTTCAGAGAGGGCTCTTATTAAACCCTCCTACTATTACACCACTTAATAGTGCTGTGTTTTGAATGATAGATGTCAGTATTAAGTGTGGTGTATCATCGGTTTCTTCTGTCTGTTCAGCTGGTATTATAAATAAAATAAATAAATAAATAGAAGGTATTTGTAATGCGCCAAATCTATCTTTACAGATGTTCAAGGCGCAGCAGAGACAATGTAAACACAACAATACATGTACAAATCCAGTGAATGCTAAACAAACAATATTAATAACACCATTTTAAAACAACAACAATGGGAAGAAACCAGAAACCAGGAGGAAAACTACAACCAGACCTGCAGCATTGAGCCAAAGAAAGTCCCGCCGAAGCAGGTCTCTCTATGACAAGAACGTGCAGGCCAAGCCGAGCGATACCGGGCACACAGGAAAACACATGGCTTGTGTACTGTGGACTTAGTCGGCCATCTCTCAGGACTTGTGTCCTTAGGCAAGACACTTAACCATTGCTTCGTCCTTCGAATGGGACATAAAGCCATTGGTCCCATGCGTTGTGTAAACGCATGTAAAGGAACCTAGTGCACTTATCGAAAAGAGAAGGGTTCGCCCCAGCGTTCCTGGCTGGATTGGCAGCACATTTATTTATTTTTATTTTAATTCTTCGGACAAAAAAAGCAAAACAATAAAACAAGCACAGGCCGTCCAGGGAAGGGCAAAAGTAAAAAAACTGTCATCAAAAAAAGATCTGCCCTTCCAGACCTAGCTCATAAAAATACACATTTATATACTGTACATTACACATTCTAAAATTGCAGTCAAAATTTAAACAAAAGATGGCAAGTAAAAACAATTACACAAACGATATACACATTGGGCCACAGCACCTTGTAAACCATGACATGGTGCTAAGGATTAGGTGTTATATCTCTCACTTCGTCCCACTCCTTGCAGTAATAATACCTGGCGCTTTGTATCCTTTGGCAAAAGGCGTGCGCTATAAATATTGTTATTATTATTATTATTAGTCTCATCAGTCTCCTGTGGTATTTTGTGGCTTGAGCCAGTTGGGCAGGGGAGTGCAACAATAGTAATAGGGCCAGGCCTTCCAGGCTAGTATTGAGTGCATGGTTTTCTTCAGTTTGTACAGCTGGGTATGATGTGGAAACCCCATGGCTTGTGTACAGAAGACTTGGTCTCCACAGTCTCACGTGGTATTTTGTGGCAAGATCAATGGGCAAGAGAGTTCACCAACAGTAAACGGGGCCATGCCTTCCAGCCTAGCAATGGGTGCATGGTTTTCTTCTGTTCAACTATTATGTGGAAACCCCGTGGCTTGTCTACTGGTAGGAGAATGCACTGATTGTTTTGGGGTTAACTTCTCGGCTAATCCTCAGCTTTTTAAGTTCAAACTTACTTGCAATAGCGGGAAACACTGTAGCACTGACTTGGGTCTGGTACACCAACATGTTGCCCTGCAGCACGACGCCGCTGGCAAACATACCCCCGTCGATCTCCAGCAGCACCGGCCGGTCGTTCATGACGGAGCCACTGAGTACGTGTCTGACTCCCTGTAATGTGACCAGCACTGAGACCAGAGCACCAGGGAGGTTAGCAGGGGCAGCGTCTTGGTGACTTGTGGCAAGCTAAGATCGGAATGACAACATCAAGGGTGCAAAAATTAACAATCATAGATTACAGTTAAGTCATACTAAAGTTTGCCAAGAGGCCATCTTCTGTGTATGGCTGTGACTGAGTTTGCGGCTACGGCTAAATTTTCCCCTTCATCATGCATTGGAGTAAAAGAAATCCTTAGTAACACGCTTTGCAACACTCATAGCCAAATAGCTGTGTAGCCCATAATTCCAATATGGCATACTGGCAAAAGCTCGACTAGACTGGTCCCATGTCTTTAAATTAAACAGCAAGGATAAAGACAGGTACTGGTCCAACAGGCCTAATGATTTCATTGGATACAATGTTTTCATTTGATAAACGTGCAGTGCGTTCCCCCTTAAAAACTGGTCAACTGGTCCACACTGTGATACAATACATGTGTGTCCACAGCTGACTTAGAGGGCACGGCAGACAGCTAAGAGAAATTGAGCCAAGCATTCTATGGTCTTACCTGAACTCCGACCTCCTTGGCCAGCACTCCTGCATTTACCAGATTAATGCCATTCGATGTGGCACTCTTCAGCAAGCCAACAGTTACGGCTGCCCCCAGGTACGAACCAGCATTCTTCAAACCATCACCTGTGATCATTGGACATGAAAGATTTGCTTTATACCGTCATCCGATACACCAGCTTTGCACTATTATATCATGAGTGATGTCAAGTGCTTACTTAAGAGACACAAAGCGTACACACCTCAAAAGACAGGGGGAGTCTTGTGTATATTCCAAGCTTGGATTTACGTTGAGACACCCAAGGTCATGGCCTCTTGCTCCGGTCTTACCATGTGGCCCCATCAAACTATTCCCACAGATTTCAAGTTTTTTTCAATTGAAGTTCTCTCACACAGATGAAATTCTAGGCCTGACATTCAAACATTTTTTGATTTCCCACATGCAGTACTAAATCGTCTGAAGGAAACAAACAAGTACAATTTAGCAGTGCTCAACATTCAATTATGCGCGAAACTTGCAAGGTCTTTGGAAGAAACCATTAAATTCTATATTTGATGAGGAAGATATTGAAATCCTAGTTATTACAAAATTATTTTTCATGTAAGACAGATTTCCGAGGGCTTGCACTCACCGTATGTGATGACTTGAACCTCTGTCTGTTGGTTCACTTCTCCGTACAACGCTCTGGCTGTGGCCCCCAGACACTCACCCAACGACACTAACGGCTTGGTTTCTGGCTTGAGGGCGCTACTTAAAGCACGAGCGTTGATCTGAAATATTTAACAGGCACACAAAGTTCCGATGGGTAAGCAAACATTTGAAACGGCTTAAGTAAATTAGTCAAAAACAAAATGGCTCTCTTTGCCTCAACTTACAGCTCCAAAGAGAGATTTTCCGTTGACTGCATCCACAAACTGTTCGGCAATCTCCATGGCAACGCGAAGCTGTGCCTCCTCAGTACTTGCTCCGAGGTGGGGCGTTACAACGACCTTGGGGTGCTGTACCAGGGCAAGGTTTGTCGGTGGCTCCTGAATCGACACAAAACAGTTCCAAAAAAACTTTAAAAACATGGCACTGAAATACACACAAGTCTTGACTTTGAATGAAAACTGCACCATTACCAACCATTTTAATAAAAATAATAACAAGATCTTATATAACGCATTTTACAACTTATAACCATGTTAATGCACTTTACATAAGTGTATTGGTGCCCTGGGGTCGATTTCACAAAGAGTTAGGACTAGTCCTAACTTAGGAGATATACAAATTGCATGGATAGTCCCAAGTTAGGACGAGTAGCTGGTCCTAACTCGAGATAAGACTAGTCCTAACTCTTTGTGAAATCCACCCCTGGTCATTGGGCCAATAAAATTTCCTTAGCCTTTTTCAGATCCCTGAGTAGTATACAACTTAGGCAACCTTGATTTTCACTGACTTAGCGTCCCACTCACCTGCTCAAATACATCGAGAGCAGCGCCTCCGCACTGACCAGACTCCAATGCCTTCAGCAATGCTTCCTCGTCGATGATACCCCCACGCGCAACGTTAATGACGCGCACGCCAGTCTTGCATTGTGGGAAACTCTTCTCTCCTATAAGGCCTAGAAACAGGAAAAGAAAAAAAAAACATTTAACCTTCTGCCGTCTTTGGTTTCATTCAACACAAAATGCCTTCTGGCAGGGCTCCACTTCTTAACATTTGAACACAAGAACTTAAGCACAGAAAAGTGTAATTGCTTAGCAGAAATAGGTAACCAGCTCAAATGCCATTAAGTATACATTGTTGCAACTGGTGCCCAACTCATTTGCTTGCTTAGCAAAGAAGTTCATTAAGCAGTTCTTCTTTTACTTCTTAACAGACATATGACACTGAGACCCAATTTTGGCTGGGAGGAGAAACAGTCCAGTTCCCTTTTCTTTATAAACTGCTTTGAAAATCATCAATGTACTTCAGGGACCTTGCAAGAACAAGGCTGTTCACATTATGTGGATTAGTTCCTACTCAAAAATAAACAAAGTCCCATCTTTTTCGTTAGTTTATTTGTTGTTGTTGACAATGATGTTTACCTCTTGTTTGTGGAATCAAAGGGGTGTGCACGGTGATGTAATCAGCCTTCGGCCACATCTGTTCTAGTTCCATCCACTCCACATTAAACTCTGCAGCTTCTGAGGCCGGGATAATCGGATCATAACCGATGGTCTGAAACCAAATTTATACAAATGTTTAACAATATATCTTGGTCTTGTGGATTTTTGGCTCAAATAGACCTTACGCATTGATGTCATCCAGTCGCCATCTTAGAGGATAAACGGTGACGAAACAATTGAGACGCACGGATTTGTATGCGCGGCGCACAGTATTGGCCAATGAACAACCTCCTTTTGACCTCTAGGTGAGGGCGCCCTACTGAAATGACGTCATGTGCATAAGGTCTATTCTAGTTCTAGTTTTATTTTTGGATTTCCCCGATCAACTTACCGTCATTCCAAAGGACTGCATTCTTGTGGCTACCTCTTTTCCTATTTTACCAAGACCGATGATTGCGAGCGTCTTGCCGTGTAGCTCGCTCCCCATGAACAGCTTACGATCCCATCGACCTTGCTTCAGTGACATGTGACCCTGGGGCAAGTATCTGAAAGTCACAAGAAAATGAAAAACTATAGCCTTGGAAAAACCGTCCGCAACTCTACTTTTAAAAGCATTTGAATTTATCACTCCTGACAATGACTAGAGCAAGCTGGTCGAAACGTTGAGACCAATTAAGAACTCACTCCGCTGTAGTGAAGTTTATAAAGAGAAGTCCCCTCGATCCACTAAGCAAATATAGTAGTCCTGGCCGATTTCCTACCTTCCGCCCAGGTAGTAGTTAAAAAGAACTGTTCTTTTTAGAATTGAAAAGTCTCCCAAATAACGAAAATCTACTCTTCAGCAATTGAATATAAAGCAAGTTCTCAAGTCAAAAGAACTACACAGCAAGTGGATACACTATTGGGTATCTATTTTCCTCTGGGTAGGGTAGGTGTTTTGGTCTGTGTTTGGGGTAGTGTTTAGGTTGGGGTAGTGTTTAGGTTGGGGTAGTGTTTAGGTTGGGGTAGTGTTTAGGTTGGGGTAGTGTTTAGGTTGGGGTAGTGTTTAGGTTGGGGTAGTGTTTAGGTTGGGGTAGTGTTTAGGTTGGGGGTAGTGTTTAGGTTGGGGTAGTGTTTAGGTTGGGGTAGTGTTTAGGTTGGGGTAGTGTTTAGGTTGGGGTAGTGTTTAGGTTGGGGTAGTGTTTAGGTTGGGGTAGTGTTTAGGTTGGGGTAGTGTTTAGGTTGGGGTTGGTATTTTGGTTGGGGTACGTGTTTGCATTGTTTGGGGTGGAGTTAGTGGAAGAGACATGGAGGTACATGTACAGGAGCAGGATGAGAGACAAACGGTACTTTACCTTGACATAGCACACATCATAGCACAGGTGTGTTCGGCGGCACTCAGTGTGTTACCAGCTGGTGTGCTGTGTGAAAAAAGAAAACAGGAACTGTTACAAAGCTGCAACATCACATTGGAATTAGTAATATGTAATAGACGGTTGAAGTCAACGACAGTTTTTTTGTTTCCACCGACTTCACGAGTTCATAAACACAAAAAGCCAACAACTTAAAAATATCATTTCATTGATTATCAGTTGCAGAGATGAGAACCACCCTACGCTGTGACATAACTAGATCAAACAGGTTGACTTTAGTCAGTGTAGCTTGAAATTTAGCTCCTAGCTTCCATTCTATCAAAGATGACGAGATTGTTTGTCACAATTTGTTGGATCCACTTGAAACATACAAGTTAGGGCTGCCACTACACCTTAAGTTTTACATAAACACAAGTCAGGGGACTTACTTCATGACAATGACTCCATGACGCGACGCTGCAGTGACATCGATGTTGTCAACACCGGTTCCAGCTCTTCCGATAATTTTCAGGTTCTTAGCCACGTCCAGAACCTCTGATGTGATCTTTGTGGCTGAGCGAACAATAACCCCATCATAGTTCTGAGATAGAAAAAAAACCATTAATAAAATTAAACACTGATAATAATATAATTGAAATCATTGTAAATTTTGTACTGTCAATTAGTTATTTCACTCTTTCGCAAAAAAAAAAATTCTCAAAATTTTATTCAAAAAAGCCTTATTTTTGCTTTAAGCCTGAAATGAGGAAGCGGCTGCTAGCTTACCCTTAAAACCCTTAAGTTGTGTAAAACAAAATTCAAAGCCTCAAAGGCACATTTTATTTGCTTGGGAGGTGGGTGAGATTGATTTCATAGCTATAGGCAAATGCCTCCTTTGATCGTGACCGCACAGCCCCTTTAACTTGGGATGGTTTTTTGCAGTGCACAAGGCATCTATGAAAATCAGTCCTAAGTGTTCAACATCGTTCTGGTCTAACAAAGAGTACTACTATTCTTGAGGAACCACTCCCCCCAAAAGTAATTTTAGTTATTAAAAAGAGTTACTTAAAAATTCATCATTTCACGAACATTTCGAGTTGTGCAAGGTTACCGACCCCCCCCCCCCCCCCAGCATATATTCTTGTAATACAGTATGACCTTAAAAATGTTGAAATATTTGGATGACCCCTAGGCTAACTGGATTTTGTAATGTAACGCATTGTAGGTTTGCAAGATTATGCAAGAAGATAGATTATGGGGGCAGGCTATTTATCTTTACATCACAATTCACAGTAAGCCAATCACCTGAACAGAGATAGTGGTAAAGTTTTATGCAAGTAATCTTAAGTCAAATAATGGTCTTATCTTATCTGCCATTTACAACAATCGCATTGTTCAACTGATGAACATTTGACTAGTGTAAAAGGCAAAGTAAAAAAAACAACACGTGTTTAGTGTCCCGCATGCTTCCCTCTTGGGGGCTACATGGATTTTATTTGTATTGTAACCATTTCAAAATGAGATTTAAAAACCATAAAATGTCAACTGGCATCAGAAAATAAAATACTCAGTGTCGGTTACAAAGTAGGCTAAAACAAAATCGCTTAGGGATACACATAAATAATGTAGTTAACATTTAATTCTTGTGAAAGTGAGCAACAGCAAGGTTTAAAATAGTGGAACAAAAGATCTATGTAAAAACCACTGTAAAGATGATACGGTTAATGTCTTGTCTAACATTGTTTCATAGTGAGTTGAACTGTAGAAAAATAACTGTTATTTTTAAAAGAATGGCGAACCTTCTTGCAAAGAAAACTTTTTTTGAGTAGAAACCTAGACCTTAAATTCTTTTTGTTTTAACTAAACCATTTTCAGATTATATTGTTATCCAATTATTTATTTCATGAGTCATAGTTGAATACAAGCAAAGGTTGTGTCAACACAGACTGCCACTGTCAAGAGTCAAGGAATCATAGATTGGATTGTGATTGTAAAAAGTGATATAAAACTTAAAAGATAATAAAGGCATGGGTGGGCCTACACTGCCACAACTCATAACATTTCAAAAATATTAACTTACAGGCATGATTTGGGCACTTCAAAAAAGAAGTTTGAATATTTTATCAAGTACCACACAGGGGCTGACTTGGCTTACCAACCGGTAAATCAGGCTATTATAATATCATAAATAAGTGTCTCTTCAGGCTATCTTAATCAGTCTGTCTTTTCTCAAAGGGCCAACAAATCTGAAATTAGGCTATTATTATTAAAATAGGAATATCAATCATGCCTGTTATCATAAATAATTTTTAAAGTATTTCCAGTGACATTCATTAGCAGCAGGGGAAAAGTTTCCATCCTGTCACCACTTTTTCATCAATGATAACAATATTAATATATTATGAAATAAAATATCTAATTACTTAAATAATGAATAAATAAGATTATTCCTTTTTGTGAGATTGAGTGAGAATGGTAGTGGCAGGATGTGTACAAAGTTTCCCATCCAGGGTTCAAGACGCAACAAATTAACGAAATCCCTCCCACTTTGACAAGATCGTTGCCAAGGAACAGCCTAGACAAGGTCCCTGGGACGGGACGACCCCCCCCCCCCCTCCTTCCTCATTCAAGTATCAGGCTGTCGACAGCCAATGGAATTTCCCCAAAACTGAAAACATTTCCAACACGCACGGCAAGGTCAACGGACCAAACAACAGAATTAAACATGATTCCTTTTTTTTATAAATCGGGGAATGCCGAGGTCTTTATAATTTAAATGAAGTATGAATGATTTCTGAAGATTATACTTGGGGCATATTGAAGAATAGAATGCAGAATGAGATCACCATAAATAAAACCATAGGTGGAAAACATGGACAAAACAACTAACTAAGCGGGAAGTTCAATCTTCAACTAAAACTAAAAGTAAAGACCTTCACACGTAACACTGTAAAGAAAATGCACAAGACAAACAAATAAAACTGAACTTGATCAAAGAAAGAGCTAAGGCCCCTGTTTTCTGTGTAACAAATTGCCTTAGGTGGTTGACGGGCCGCGAAAGCACGGGCAGCGGGGGTCAGCGGCTAATTGCTACCAACCATCTACGGCCTCTGTTGAATGAAAGTTAATCACTCACCGGTATTTTGGCCAGAAGCTCTTCTTTACTCAATTTGGCGACCGAATCTGCCTGGATGCCGTTATCCTGTAAAACCTGGGCACAGCAGCTCGCCACGTTGTCCAACACCAAGACTTTTCTTAAAGTAAATGCCATTTTGTTCTTCAGCTGGGGAAATATTCTTCTCATCTGAGCTAACTTCTACTGGTTTTTACACAACATTCACCGCTCGGTGGTCAAAAACGAAGAACACATAACATCCAACCCAAACACACATGTTTTACATCACGTGTGATTTTCCAAGTAGAAAACCACCATGTTGATCACACACGTGGATCGTGACAGATGTGAGTTTGCGCAGTTTGTTGTGTTGTTGTGGCGTCCAATCACATAAGAGAATGCGGTTAAACCATTGATCTCCATTATACTGACTGGATAGGACATTGCGCTATGCTGCGTGCATAAACACGCGGCCCAACAATGGCGGCGCAATTCCTTCAAACGGGTAAATTAATGTGCACTTGGTCGGGTTTGAGTCTGTCAGTTGAAGTTGTAAATTGAGAATAGAAATGTGGGGAAAACATGACGATCGATAGTTTGAAGTATGAAAAAGTTTCTGAGCGAAATGCAATAAAGCAAACTAACTTTACATTTGTTTCTATCAAATGCCCTATTAGTATTATGATAATGATATTTAAATTTCTAAACAAACACTCGGCCGAGAAACTGTATTGGGATTCAGGTACATGTTTTTTTTTTATTCTTTCAGTTCATTGAGAAAATGGCAATAAACCATATAAAGACAAAACAAGAGTCGCTCCTACAATAAACAATTCGAGTAGGCACTAGAGTGAGAACTACATACTCGCTAAAATCGAGGGAAAAGAACAAGAAAGATGAAAACGGAATACAATGTGATAAGTGAGAGTTGACTCCATTAACAAATTTAAACTTTTTATTGTGAAGCTTCTATTCATCATGTTAATTGAAAAACAATCCCAACAGCAAAACTTCCATAACCGTTTTACTGTTCCGCCAGAAATAAATATTTTTATTTTGGTCACAAATAACGAAGTCGGCTATTTCCGAGATGACTGATCCTCTCAACGAACTTGTATTGTCTGTACATAATTCGCATATACTTGTCGCTTTCCCGAACCTTTTAATTATTGATGCTATGACAAACATCTGTTGAAATCCGGGCTTCCCGTCCTCGTCGATTCCAGACAACCATCTGTTACGGAGCGAAAACAAAAATAGTATTGCTCGGTAAAAATAACAAATACTTGGCCTATAATAATTATTTTATGAAAGATAGTTTAAATTTCCGGCTTATATTTGTAACGTTAGATATAATAATAATAATATGAATCGCTAAAAAAAAATGCAAAGGCCTACCTACTTATGGAAAGACAATCCCTTTGCCGACTCAGTTTTCCCTCCTCCAGTGATTGACAGCCGCGCACGACTTCACCATCAGCATTTTTAGTTTGTTTGATCCGACTCCAATTGTATTTATCCCCAAATGACAATTCAAAGGACGAAAACTTCTCTCTGCTTGCAGCAACTCCGTTTAAAAGTGTACAGAGCGCATTTCGTGTGACGGAACGGTCTTCACCCGTTTGAAAAAATACGCGCGCGGCCTGCGTTTAGACGCGATGTCCTATCCAGTCAGTATAATGGAGATCAATGGGTTAAACTATGCACACACGCGTAACACACGTAGTCTGTCCTAGACTTGAATTCAAGTCTGAGACTGCGGTTATTTCTCTGCATCAGCCACGCAGGAGTTTATCCAAAAGAGGGCGCTGTTTCAGCCAAATGGTTGATTCCTGCTGCATGCTCTGTGTGGCATTGTAACTACCTTTACCTCAGTTTTTTTGCGCAATTTTTTTTTAAAGAGATTATGTATGAAGAAATTTAATATTATTGGTTTATTGGTTCTAAAATAGGACTATCTTTGTGAAATGTACCCTATGCCCATCAGGTCTGATAATTCGCATCTTAGAGTGAGTGTGTCTAATGGTTACCGAGCTAGACTGTCGAGGGCGCATATACATCAGTATTTTTGTAGGCGGGAAAATTCGGTTGTCAGCTTGGTTTGTCTCTGACTTATACCTTTGACCTAAGCAAAGCTCTTGCGATATTGACCCTATTATAGACAAACAAAACTGATGGCCATTATCACACGAACTAACCCAAATTTTCTATTTCTGTACTTTATTAACCATTAAACACAAAGTGCAAAGGTTGGTTTTAGGCCTATGTGTTGATCGCATAGAATAATTTATTACAAGGACTACTGTTAGTGTTAAAGTGTAATATGAAACTTATTTTGTACTATATTTTATGCACGATCTGCAACTGATCCAAATTTGAATTTGTTTTGAAAGAAACTCGTGAACCAATACAACGTGAGTTTTTAATTGATAGGTCTAGGAGCAGAATTCTTTCCGTGTGGTGGTATAATAGTTCTTTTAATCTTGACTCGTACGGACGATGGTGGAGAAGGCAAAACATGACACATACACGGGATTTTGTCTTGGGTTTGTAACATCCCTAGCGATGTGTGGTTTCTACTGGTTGATTATGATTCACGAGCAACAGGTGATGATACCAATGGTAGAGGTGTATCCTAAATACAGTGTTCCAGAACCAAAAGGTTTGTACAGTGAACAAAACTTCAATGATTGCTAACGCATAATCATTCATGAAAATAATTAGGGTACAGATTGGTGAGACGTCGGAGTAGAGTCCATTTTCCGTTTAGAAGAATTGTTCGACGAAAATGTCAAGTCGTAAACTTTGCTGAATTTCATATAAAATGTTTTCAATAAATAAGGAAATCGAGTCATATGATTATAGATTTTAATTGCCGTAAAAAATAATCATTTCGAATACCCTTATCCAGCGCTTTTCTGATGGATTGGCGAAAAGCTCCGTTACGTAATCACTCTCAAAATGTGATAGTTGGGCGCTCCAATTTGTATAGCCTCTTTGTTGCAGCGTGGAGGTGTCACAAAGCAAACTCCCACAACTTACGTCAAAGCATAGACCTTTTCGCAAATACTGGGGCGCGCGCGTAAAGCTTGGAATTAGATGCATTGTGGTCTAGCTGGTAGCAAAATTTGATTCATATATATCCCACAATGCACCTCATTCAACAGTCTGCGCTTGCGCATTGGTATTTGCGATAAGGTCTATTGTCCGTTGACGCGCGCCGTCAACGGCAGAAGTGTTTTTAGTTTTTCAAAACCTTTAGGTTGGGACCTTATTTTTTAATCGATAACTTTTACGAAAAATTCAGAATTGTACACATATCAAAATAACATTAAAATGGTTAACAAGTGCATTATAAACAAGTTAAAATACCATTTCCATTAAATACATTCCGCTCAAGTAACTGTTTAACAACGTGCCTTCTTGATTGGATTCTTCTTCACTCTGGCAGTTCAGGGGTTGATTTCACAAAGAGTTAGGACTAGTCTTATTTCGAGTTAGGACCAGTTACTCGTCCTAACTTAGGACTATCCATGCATTTTGTATATCTCCCTAACTCTTTGTGAAATCGACCCCAGCACATACAACTGTTGGGCTCCGATTATAGTAGTATCCTGAATCCTGAAGCATAGTTTACCAAACAGCCAAATGAGTTAAAGACACTGGACACTATTGGTTATTCTCAAAGACCAGTCTCCTAACTTGGTGTATCTCAACATATGCATAAAATAGAAAACCTGTGAACATTTGAGCTTGATTGGTCGTCGGAGTTAAGAGATAACTATGATGAAAGAAAAAAACACCCTTGTCACACGAAGTTGTGTGCTTTCAGATGCTTGATTTCGAGACCTCAAAATAATTCTAAACTTGAGGTCTCGAAATCAAATTAGTGGAAAATTACTTCTTTCTCGAAATCTACGTCACTTCAGAGGGATCCGTTTATCACAATGTTTTATACTACTCAACCTCTCCCCATTATACTCAGTACCAAGTAAGGTTTTATGCTGATAATTACTTTGAGTAATTATTACCAATAGTGTCCACTGCCTTTAAAACAAAACATCAGCTGGATTTTCGGGTTGTGAACGGTCAGAGTTTCATTGCTTGGCGAATGGTATAAAATTATTCTGTTTGTCAAAAAATATTCTGGCGCTGAAAACATCAATCTCCATCATACTATAGAAACATTTTGAGCGGCCTCGAACCAACAACTTCTGCGAGTGCGTTTTGGCGATCCAACCAGTTGGTCATCGGTTGAGCAAATTCGCTTGTCGGTTGAGACGCGGTAACGATGCTGTTCAGGGCCCGATTTCATAGAGTGGCTGTATTAGCACAAACATTATTGGTTGTGTCATAGATCCAGACCTAAAGACGCTGCTCACATTTTAATGGATTTTGTTCTGTTTCATTCTTTTTGCCTCTTATTGGCCTAAGATTTCATTCACCACAGAGCATCTAGATGCAAAATTGTCCCGGGCCCTTAAGCGGCCCCGCCGTAAAGGTTTCACACTCGCGTGCTCACTTTTTGACAGATTTGCCGCTAAAACTTGTGTCATAGATCCGCACCTGTGGGGATGCTGTTAACCCAAAAGGTTCTACTGCTGCTCACATTTTAAAGGCTTTATGTTCTGTTTTATTCTTTATGCCTCTTGTTGGCCTAAAATTGCAACACAGACCATCATCTAGAATGCAAAATTGTCGAATGCAACATGTCGCAGTTTTTCACTTGCCTCATATAGGATCTTCCGGTGCTGACGACATTCTGAAGTATGGTGCACCTGACCGTGGTCCCGAGACGCTGGTTTACACAGATCACATCGTGGGATACGACCAGTCTAGGAAAATACCTTTGTGGGTTGCAGAACACATTACCGCTGAAAAACACACAGGTACTTTTTACGTTGGAATACGCTTGAGACTTTTGCAAAGGAACTTGTATGAAGTTTGGTAATCACTAAGTAAGTGGCAATAAAACTTTCTTGGTTTATAGAAGTATAGCAGCTTAGCATTTCGAAAATAATTTAACTTCCAAGTGATGTGGTAATGGAAAAAAAATGAATGTGTCATTTTTCATCACCCTACATTTATACCTGAGGAACCTAACTGTCAGATACGTTTTTTTTAATAATTGTGTATTCCAAAAACCATGCTAGTAAAGTATACTTTGTACAACTAGCATAAGACTGCCCCAACTCCAGTCCCCTTCTCGTTTACTTGTTTCGCAAGCTACATTAACAAAGATCTGGGTTTTTGATGTACCAAGGTGATGCAAACATGGCCAATTGCTCCTTCGGGCCATCAGATACGGACCAGGTACAAGAAGTGTTCTCCGCCTCGTTAGAAGACTACGAAGGAAGCGGGCACGACAAGGGTCAAATGTCACCGGAAGCTAATCACAAATACAGTCAGGTGAAGTTTTGATTAATGACTTGACTGTTTTAGGGTCTATTAAATAAAATACATTAAAATGCATGCAGAGCGAAAGGATTAACGTTCGAATTTAGGCTCTTACTTTATTTTATTATCAGCTCAGTCCTTTCACAAAGTCCTAACTTTAACTTGGACGTACCGCTAAAAAGTTCCCAGGTAAAAGTTTGTTGCATGTATCAGAACGCGGTGGGTTAATGTCTGACTCTAAAAAGATCAAACTACTTAACGGACCCTATATGAGTCAATAAACTGATCGGGGTCAAATATCTTTCATTGTAGGAGGCCATGTGTGACTCTTTCTATCTTACAAACGTGATTCCTCTCGACAACCAGCATTACTGGCGGGAGATAGAAGAACACTGCCGGAGTCTTACCGGGACGTTCCGGGACGTCCGGGTGATTTCGGGCCCGGTGTTTCTCACAGAAACTTGGGCGAACACGGCAAAGGAGAAGCGATTCGTCCGATATGAGGTAAACAGGTCGGTCTTTGTTTTAAATGCACTGCACACGTTTGGTGAATATTGTCATCAAAGACCAGTATTCTCACTTGGTGTATCCCAACATAAATATGCATAAAATAACAGCCCACTTTAATTTTCGATAAAGGGGACACTGAATCTCAGAAAGACAGATTTCCCAAATATGAATACACCGGTGGCAATTTGTTCCTTTCTGCACTACAAAATTGCTATTGTCGTATGGTGCTTTTCAATGGGGAAATTATGTTTTCTAAATCGATTCAAAACAAGGAACCCCTTTTTTAAAAACGGGGACGAAAAACTCACATGGCACAGGCACGTCGACACGGTCACGACTCATAGGACGAGTTAGTAAAAGACGATCTGTCCAGATTGCCGCAGGTTAGCTTTTGTACGATGTCACCTTTATTTTCAAAAACAATAATCTTGTTTCTTATTTCCCCCTAATGTGTATAGGTTCTTGGTAAAAATAACGTAAATGTACCAACTCACCTGTACAAAGTCATCATGGTCGAGAATCCGACCAACTCGACCAATATCACTTTGTACTCCGCGGCATTTCTACTGCCGAACGAGCCAATCTACTTGAACGTACCGCTAAAGAGTTTCCAGGTAAAAGTTTATCATGTATCTGTGTTTTCCGGATCCCATGAGTGACATTGAACATTATCATTTATTTACTCTAAAAAAAGAAACGAGGTAAGGAGAGATGACAATGCAGAGGTTTCAGTTTTAGATAATGGGGAGGAAACCAGATAATTATTATAAGAAATTTACACAGAGTATAGTGACTGAAAACATCGTGCCCCGGGTGTGGGATTCGAACCGGAGGCCCCTGAGGTGGAACGCAAGGCAAGACACCATAAAATACGTAAACCTGACCCGGCGCCCGAAATGAGTAAAAATGGAACTTCAGAAAATCAACACCATCAAAGTTAGCTGTAGGGTAAGAGACATAAATTCATTGTTATTATTTGTTTTGAAATGTCACCAATTCAGATTCCACTGATACAGCTCGAGGCTTTCACCGGTCTCCGGTTCTTCCCGAGGCTGGGTGCCGCGCCCCTGGGGAATCTGTGTCAAATCGACCCGTGCAAACTCCCTGGTGAGACGGACTCCCTCCTGCAGCGGTTTGCGTCCGGAGTATCAGCGACGGTGGTGTACCTTGCTTGGGCTTATTCCATGTACAAGTGGCAGGAGAGTGATTCAAAGAAATAAACAATTACAACAACAACAACTAATTATGCTGTTTTTCTAAAGGGTTTATGGTTTGTTGTCCAAAGGGTGTGGTCCTTTTCAAATCATTGATAATTCACTCTAAAAGACTCCCGGAATAGTTGACACAGAATCTGGGCCAGTGACCTATCTGGGTCTGGTTTACCCGAAGGGATTTCGACCCGGTTTCTGGGTCATTTAGACACTTTTCTATTGTCCTCCTGTGTTGTGAAATAATTAAATAATACAAGTTAAGTAAGAGCGGGATGTAACAAAATGAACATGCATCATTTTCACTTCACCACCGGTCGTCTCGCTCCAGAATCCGAGACAGTTTAGTCTTCGGTGTCACAGGGAATTCCCGCCGCCGTAGGTTCTGTCCCCCAATAGGAAATTAACATGGGCTGAGGAGGATGTTTCAAAAGAAGTTTGAACACAGTTTGCTAGGCTGGGGATAGAATCTCCTGCCCACACCGGCACTGCTTGATATGATTCTTGAAGTTTCATAGGAAACGCCACTGGGTAAATTTAAAATAATTTGAGGATAAACAAATAAATTAATCAATCCCTTAATTTACATTGAAACAAAAAATGTTGTGTGTTTTTATTGTATTAATATACTGGTATTTACGCTAATAAATATTTTTTAATAAAGAAAGTACTTTTGTATGTATGGCTGGGAAAAAAAGTAAGACAAAATGATGTCACTTCTGAGACCATGAGACAGAAACATGGAGGTAGCCTATGCCCCTACCACCATATTCATGCCCGATAATTCGCTCGTCTTAGGAGAATACAGTTTTTCTTTGAAGGGAATCTATACGATGGAAATGCAAACCTTTACTGGAAAATTTCACGGGCATCAAGGCAACGAATCGTTGTCTTGATGCCCGCCTTTGATTCGATCATAGAGTAAGGCTCTATGATTCGATTGCGTCCTCGAAGTGAGTGATACAGTCTTTGGATAGAGGGCGCCTTTCCGAAAGACGCCGCGTGTACATCGTTGGTTGACATTAGCCTACAGCGTTGATGTACGGTCTTTGATAACTCGCAACGTTCAGGCTAATCTATGGTACCAGTTAAAAATCGGCACTATGGCAGATTCCGTGGACCTAAAAAAGCTGAAGGTAAAATTGATATTTTTTAGGGTATTTGATGATGTTAATGGTATATTAGTATATTTAATGCATACTATTTGTTGTGAAGTAATATTTAAGTCATAAAAAGTGATTGTTAAATAAAGGTTTTTAAAGGAAATTCGTAGAGAAAGAGCTTGGTTGTGTGTGATGATTAACATCGTCATGGGATTGTGTGGTTAACCAGTTACGATATGGATGATGAGTCTTGGGAAGACTATTGAAAATCCTGGCTGGAGCCCAGTGGTGCGTCGTGGCATGTGTATGACTTGCACTAGCCCTATATAGGACTCTTTCTCTGTACACAGGAACAGAGTCCTAAGTATTGAGGCCCGTTTCTGGGGCGGAAAAATTTCACAGCTTCATAACTTAAATCTTACCTGCAACAAGCCATTAATTTCAACAGATTCACATTCCATGACGGCATACATTTTTCTGCGGTGGGTTTTGGTCCTCATATTTTCCTCACAAATCCGTCATTTTTGTGAAATAATGCAGCTTCCAACGTTAAAAAATTCCTGTTTTGATCGTTTTCTCACAGTGTTGTCTGTTGTCGTGCGTACGCGTATACATTCGCGTGCAAGACGCATGATGCAAGCTTAGACGCATGAATTCTTGGTCACCGTATCTTGACTGCACACAGCGTTAACAACACAATTCAAAAATGTGCGCGTCGCGCGTCTTGCGTACAAACGGCAGACTGTGAGAGTACGGACAAAAATGGGTATTCCTTAACGTTGGGAGCTGCATTATTTCATGAAAATGACAGATTTGTGAAGAATATATGATGATCAAAACCCACCGCAGAAAAACACATGCTGCCATGGAATGTGAACCTGTTGAAATTGGTGCTTTCTTGCAGGTAAGATTTGAGTTATGAAGCTGTGAAAATTTTCCGCCCCAGAAATTTACCCTGATGTCCAGGACGTCACTGTAGTACAATACGAAAGTGTAAGGCCGCCAGGGCTAGACTTGCACGGTCTTGGCATCGTCTGGAAGAGCGGAGATAAGAAAAGAAAGAAACACGTTTAGGTTGGTGGCTGGGGAACAAACAACAAGAACTTGCAATGCAATGCATCAATCAATACATAAATTAAGATTAAGATAAGAATTGTAATCTACTTCAAAAATCACATTCACCATGTTCACAGCACAGCTTGTTTTTCTGCCTCTCCAGACCAATCCCCCCAAAAAGGAACAAGCTTAGGTTTTGGGAAAAGTTTCGGATAACTTTCCGTTTGGCACCACCACTTTTTCACATTGAGGTAAATTAGAATTAGATACTATATTATTTCATTTCGAATGAAAAAGTGGTGGCGCCATACAGACACTTTTCCAAAGTGTCTGTATTCTTCAAGATAAAAGTGCCTCAACTTTTTAAAATTTCATTTGTATTTTGTAATAATATGAAATATAAATAACTTTTCCAAGGACCAATGGAAGTGCCCCTTTGCGCAAAATCTTAACAGTATTGCCCTCTCAAAGATGATATTTAAGGCCTGAAAGCTTCGGGCAAGTGTATGGTGTAATAGGGAATTGAATTTTTGAATTGGTTTCAAACAGACACAGGACAGTCAAAAAATGAATTGCAGTATGCATCATCGACTGCCATCTTTGATGTATTAACAAGGGAAAGGTGCATGCGCATCAAAGATGGCGATCGATGACGTGTACTGCAATCCATCTAAAGGGACCCCTGTTAGTTAAAAAAAAAAGTTATAGTTTTACTCAGATAGATGACGTGAGTTTACCTTATTTTATTTTGATAGATTCCTGAGCTGAAAAAGGAGCTTACCTCTCGAGGGTTGGCAGTCAAGGGAAACAAACAGGAGCTTGTGGACAGACTCACTCAGTATCTGGAAGAGAATGGTATGACGTCTGAGGGTTTCATATTTTGCGCTTGCTTACTCCCTCATTAGGAAAGGAGTTTATCTCATGGAAGTATGGAGGCAACAACAGATTTTGTCTAATATGTGGAATACACACATTTTACTGTTGTTGAACCAACAAAATCAAAAACAAAACTAATAACAAAAATCTTAATAATAGAAAATTTGCTTAACAACCACTGTATAACTCCTTCACTGTACACCTACATGTGTACAAGGATTGATTTTGGCTATCGATAGAAGACAAATACACCATGGCCAAATTTCATGGCTCTGCTTATCGCTGAACTATGCACTTACAATCACCATTCTCCACTTACTGTGCAATCGCTGAATTTCCGCGCTAGCTGTGTAAGGGAAGAGTGCCTAGTGATGTGAAGTACATTGTATGTGCACAAGCAACAATTTCCTGCTACCCAGTGAAAAACACTTGATGTATACATGTAAGTGCTGAATTCCCTGCTTTTGTAAGCGACGATTCTTTGCTGATAACAGAGCTATGAAATTGGGCCCTATTTATGTACCTAGGTGGGGGAACCTATTATCTTCTTTTAACACACTAATTGTTGCTCACTGATTATTTAATCCATTACCACTCAACCTTTTTAACACAATAATTATCTTGAAATTTCTCAAATTTTCTATCCCCTCTTCCAATTTCTTCCACTTTTTTGCTTGATTACATCAGAAGATGATGATTTTGGCAAAAGTGACATACCCGGGGAAGAATCCGTGACAGAAATCCGAGGTTTGTCAGCCGAATCACCAGCGTATTGCTAGTTGCTATTACAACACGGGCTGTGGATGAACCTCTCATAGCATTTTTATTGTCTTGGCAGTGCTTGGTAGTTTTGAATTTTTCCCTGATAGTGCTGGCTTGATTAACTTTGTAGTTTGCTGCTGTACCTTCTTAACTCACTAGAGCTATTTGCTGGGGTCCTTCCTCACGCCAAGAAACTCTAACATGATGCTTGGTGCACCCAAGCTGTTGGACTCTTGATAACATTGTGATATGCCTGATTCCATGTAGAGAATCAGTTTGCTACTGCAGTCCTCAATCCAACACCATTCAGTTACTGAACACCCAAACTGTTGGACTCTGAAATGTTGGTATGCCTGATCCCATTTAAAGCATAATAAGTTTACTAGTGCAGTCCTCAGTCAACCGCTTACATGCCAATTTAAATACTAATTGCATACTTCTGTGTATGTTGCACCCCCAACTAAAGAACCGGCCCAACTATAGTTAAGCCCACCCCAACTATAGTTTGGCCCACCCCAACTATAGTTTTGTCAATCCCAAGTACAGTTAGGCATGCCCTAACTACAGTTGGGCTGATTCTATAGTTGGAACAGAAAAGGTCAGGACTGCATGATGGCACTGAAAAAGATTTGTTTCTGCGTTTTGGAATAAAGAAAAAGGTATTGATGTTTTGCGGAGTGAAATGTACAGTGAATGTTTTCGAAGAAATTCTAACAGTCCCAAAACTAAAACCCACCTGCTTGAATTCTTTTGGATTAAAGGGAAGGTACACTGTTGGTAATTGTCAAAGACCAGTCTTCTCACTTGGTGTATCTCAACATATGCATAAAATAACAAACCTGTGAAAATTTGGGCTCACTTGGTCATCAAAGTTGCGAGAAAATGATGAGAGAAACAACACCCTTGTTGGACGAATTTGTGTGCTTTCAGATTATTTAAAGTGAGAAATTACCTCTTTAGTCGTTTGCCACAATATTTTATACTATCAGCAGCTCTCCAATAGTCGTTACCATGTCAGTTTTAAGTTAATACTTGTTTTGAGTAATTACCAACTGTGTACATTCCCTATAAAGAATACAACACATTTACAAAGAGGTATAAAGACTTTTATGATCCCTAGTTTCTTTGGCAGGAGACCTTCCTCCCATAATACTAAAATAATCTTCTACTCTACATGTATGTCGACTCAGCACCCATTGTTGGGGCTGTTTTTGGTGGTCCGGCTGGCGTATTTGTGTCTATCTTTCCTCACCTTCTACCTCTGGGACTTATTTCCTTGTCTTCTCTCCATTTGGTTCTTTGCTAACTTTATAAGTATGCTCGCTTTTCTGAGAGTCCTTGGCCTCAATACCATAATGAATAAATTATAATTTAATGTTGGTATTTAAAGACAGTGGACACTATTGGTAATTGTCAAAGACCAGTCTTCTCACTTGGTGTATCTCAACATATGCATAAAATATTAAACCTGTGTAAATTTGAGCTCAATTGGTCGTCGAGTTTGTGAGATAATAATGAAAGAAAAACACCCTTGTCACACCCTAATGTTGTGTGCTTTCTGGTGCTTGATTTCGAGACCTCAAATTCTAAACTTGAGGTCTCGAAATCAAATTCGTGAAAAATTACTTCCTTCTCGAAAACTACGTCACTTCAGAGGGAGCTGTTTCTCACAATGTTTTATACCATCAACCTCTCCCCATTACTCGTCACCAAGTAAGGTTTTATGCTAATAATAATTATGATGAGTAGTTACCAATAGTGTCCACTGCCTTAAAGTTTGTCAGAACTAGCAATCCAAAACTAACAAGGCAGCAGAAGGGTTGGTTCCGTAATCATTGGGGTAAATTTTTTCACCACACCAAATCGAAACATATCGCCACTAATTTCTGTGCTTTCTAATTTTGTTGTTACAGATGAAGCCATTCTTGATAATGGTACGGAGCCATCAGATGCAATATTAACACCTGAAGGTTAGTTTGAAATAAATTCATTTTCAAATACGAGTGGTAGTTATCATCAGTTCCCTTGAGTGATTTTCTAAAATCCTTTGTCGCTCAAAAGGAAATCCACAAAACTGAGATAATATGGTAACTCAACACTCAAAACTGTTGGACTGTGATTATGGTGGTATGTCTGATCCCATGTAAAGCGTGTGCAGTCCTCAATCCAACACAATACAGTAACTCAACACCCAAACTGTTGGACTCTGATTATGGTAGTATGCCTGATCCCCAAAGAAGCAGGATCAGTTTACTATACTAGCACATTCGTGAGTCCAACAAAATTGAACAAAACATGCAGTTAGATTTTAATTAAATTATTGTCTATGCATGTGTGTGAACAATTTTCCTTTTTACAATGTTTGTTACTTGAATAAAATAGTTGCAATGGTAAACCTTTGTACTTTTAAAAAATGTGTTCCTAATTTGTTTGTGTATTTACAGCGGAAGAAGAAGGCGATGGCGATCTATTAGCTGCCGAGGTGAGATGGGATGCATTTTGCTGTTTTTTTTATAATCCAGGGCACAACAAATATTTAGTGCCACAAAAGTCCATTTAGTATTTCAGTGGCGTATCGTGTTCAGTTTAGTGAACCGCACTCAAGTTCCGTACCAGATTTTATAGAGCTGTTTAAAGGCACTGGACACTATTGGTAGTTTTTACTCTAAATAATTATTAGCATAAAAACTTTCTTGGTGCACACATGTACATGAGGTATCGAGGTATCTTGTAGTTAGCGCCATTGTGATTGGTCCCCCCTTTTCGGATTTTATCTCTATTAGGTATTATATTTGTTATGCAAACTTTTGTTTAAAAAAAATGTAAACATGAAATGTTTGGTCTTTTTAAGTACTGTCGTGTAATTTCTTGATTTGAATGATAAATCTAATTGAATTGAGCTGAATTGAAAATTGAATTGTTTTTTGTTGTTGATGATTTATACTATGTAAAATATTATACATAGGACAAGCCCGACCTGCTAGACGACGATGAAGAGGAACACGTCAATTTTAGTCTTTTTAACTACTGTCGTGTTATTTTTTTAATTGAATAATAAACCTTATTGAATTAAATTGAAAATTGAATTAAATTTTTGTTGACAAATATGTTAAATATCTTTCTTAGGACGAGCCCGACCTTCTTGACTATTATGAAGAGGAACACACAAATTATAGTCTATTTAACTACTGTTGTGTAATTTTTTAATTCAACAATTTTAAATTAATATAATTAAACTTTTGTTGACAAATATATAAAATATTTTATTTTAGGATGAGCCAGACCTTCTAGATGATGATGAGGAGGAACCAGCAATACCAACCAAAGTAAATGTCATCACACCGGTGGTGTTGACACAACCGGTAATGTCCCCAGCTAAAGACAAACCAAGTTCACCCACTGGAGTTGCAGAGAAGGTTGCCGTTATGCCACCTGCAGCAAGTGCTGCACTTACCCCTGCTGAGGTAATAAACGTTAAACCTAAGGAATGCGGTTTGTGGGGCCTTCCACTTTTGCTCTAATCCGGCATGCAACTCTTCCACGGATCCATGATTTTCTGCATTTAATAAAATATAAATTCTCCATTATGAAAAAACTTTGCGTACAAAAAATCACGCTGCTTGAAAACGAAATCAAATCACGCTAATAGAGACATGTCAGGATTCTTTAAGTCTGGCTCCACATAATATGGTAACTTAAATTGTTTTTAATACATATTTGGTTTGAGGTAACAACATGTGTGTATGTACTTCTTGCCAGGTATATTATGTTCTTGTGAGAGCTTGTCTTGCTTTATATTCTACTTTATCTTCCAGTATGCGCTAATCCACCAATCAGAAGCTCGAACTACTGGGTGGATAAAAACATATATGCTACAACCTCTGTTTTATATCCTACTTCCTCAGTTTTTATAACATAGTGCGTATTGTGAGATGTCATTTTGTCACGCTCCGTATACGGACAGTGCAAAAATTACATTCTTTATGCGTTTGAAAAACGCTCTGAAATTTAAAATTTTGCGCATTATTACATTCTTTGTGCGTGTGAATAACGCTCTGAAATTTTTAATTTTGCGCGTTGCAAGTGAGACTGGAAGATAAATTCGCTATCACACGCGCGTCTGCGTCCCATATCCAATGGGACGCAGAAGCGCTATATTTTTTCGTATTCCACTCGCGCTTGTATGATAACTTATATTGTTCTAATTGTCTTTGTTTGTGTCTTTACAGAGAAAAGCCTTGAGAGCAGAAAGATTTAACACACCACTCTCAGAAGCAGCGAAGAAACAAGCAAGATTAGAGAAGTGAGTAACAGCTCCCTGGTCAGTACCAGTGTTTATCCCTCTTTCTTAGCACAATTCACTTACTAGTCGACCGCACTCCTACCCCCTCTTCCTCACACATATAATATTTTCCATGATTCTTGAGATGTGGTCTTAATTCCTTTTGTGGTCAGGTTTTGCGTGCCTTATCCTCGAACTAATGTGTATTTAAAAGGTCTTTTTTATTTTTTATTTTCTTTGGTTTGTGAGTGTAATATTTCCTTGGTAATTGTTTTTTTTTTTTCACAGGCATGTGAGTCTTCCTCTTTTCAGCTGATTTCCTATTTTGGCGTTTTGATTTTTCTTCCTTTTTTCTTCACTCTCTGTGTACAAAAGTATAGGAATATTATCTTTTCCTCTTTTTTTGTTGCCCAGTTTTCTCTTCCTCTTTTTTACTCACATTAAAATGTTTTTAAAATTTTTGATAATCAGTCTATGTTGTATTATCTTCTTGATTATTTTTGCCAACAGTTTTGTTTATATAGTTTATTTTAAATATTTGTTTAATTTTTTAAATTTTATTATCTGATTTGATTATTTTGTTTTTATTGTGTTTTTTTACTTGATAATTTAATTTATGCTTTTATAATATATTTATATTATATTTTAACAGTCGTACATTCCAATTGTAATTTATTTAGGTAATATTTGCTTTTATTTTCTTTCGAAAGATGTTTCTATTTATGTACATACATATTATGTAGGCTATATGAATATTTTTAATTGTGTATTATCCTTTCCTGTAATTGGCAGCTCGTCCACTGTTGGTTTGGCCAATAAATATATACAGCCAACATCTTCCCACAAAAATTACCTCCAGGCCTAAGACATTGTCCTTTTCTTTTAAAGATGTTGTTTTGTCTGTGTTCTGAGACATTGTTCTTTTCTCATAAAGATGTAGTTTTGTCTGAGTTCTCTGTTCATAGCCAAGTTGACACAGAGTGGAGAGATCTAAAATGTCAAAACTCCTCCCTGTATAGTCCCAAGACGTCAGTGATCAATAGTGGGTTGTATAATATCTCATAGCTCTGTATTTATGAGGAGACTTTGAGCTACTTTGCAAATTTGTTATTGTCATTTTCAATTTTTGTTTTCTTGCACAGATTTGGTGGCAAGGCAGCAGCTGTACCCACGTCCCCAACCCTGCCCAAGACACAAGCTAAAGCAACTCCAGTGACTGTAAGTAACGAAGGATTTGGGTTTTCAGTAAAAACCATGTGAGGTTATCTATATGGAAAGGTTTGCGGTAACACCATGTATGAGTTGGGGTGATTCTGAAAAGAACCGTTGGTTTCAACTCTTGATGTTATCTACTTGTGCCGAGTAGAATTTAGAGTAGAAGCCTGGCCAAGGACAGGACTTGAACCCACAATCTGCTGGTCAGAACACCAGAGCTTGCTGAGTTCATAGTGATTGACTGCTAAAGCAATCGGTAAACAGTATTGTCCAAAGGCCCACACTTCGTGTATCACAACTTATATATAAAATAACAAATCGGTCATCGGAGTCGGGAGAAAATCACGGGAAAACCCACCCTTGTTTGCGCACGTTTCGCCGTGTCATGACATGTGTTTAAAATAAATCTGTTATTCTCGATATCCAGAATTGATAATTGTTTTAATGTTTTCTCAAATAGTAAAGTATTTCATGGAATAATATTTCAAGGGAAGTCTTTCACCATTACCTTCTGTAAACCCTGTAAGTTATTTGTAAATCTGTGAACTTTTAATTTTTGTTCTGTTCAGAAAGTGTCCAATGGCTTTAAGCCAAGACATGCCAAAACACCTCCTGCAATGTCCACTTTCCCAACAGTTAACTTACGATTTCATTTTCTTTCCTTCTGTTTGATCTTTGTGAAGGCTGAAGCATTAGACAAGTTGAAGAAGAGATCAGAACGGTTTGGTGTTGCAGTGTCACAAGTTGTAAAACAGGTGAGGCAAACTAAATCACTTCGTCGATTTCTTAATATTCATCTACATATATATTTGTAAAACTAATATGTATTATGGGTGTATTTTTTAATTGTATAATTTTTTACAGAAAAATATGATGTGTTCCTTAATTTTTAACAATATTCTCTGTAGTCTTTTTACGCAGGAGAACCGAAGCACTTCCTAAGGTTTACTTGTACATAAAAAGCAATAAACCAATACAATTGAATTTTGTGTCCTTAAACTTTGCAGCCGTCAATTTCACCAAACTCTCCCTAACTTAGGACTAATCTTAGGACTAAGGACGGGTTCAGTTCCGTATCCAAATACGTAGGACGCATTGAACCCATCCTAAGTTAGGTAGGGTTACTCGTCCTAACTCAAGTTAGGATTAATCCTAGGGTTTCGTTAAATCGGCTGTTGCTCTCATTGGGCTGTTGGAGAGCTCATAAGGGTGGTAAGGTGCTTATGTCATAACAGTAACGGGTGACCAGCCAAAATACCATGCATTGTATATTTTGTTATGATTTTTTGTATGATTGTAAAGACACATGTATTTGTTGTTGTGATTGTTGTGCTCTTTAAGCACTTCTTATCCGTTCTTAAATTCTTCTTCAGGAGTTAAGCTTTGGTGTATGTCTCTATGAACAGACATTTTGTTAGTGGTCACACTGGTCTGTTTTACATTTTAAAATATTGCATATTTCAATTCTATCGCTTGTAGTTTTTCCGGTGTGATTGTTTTGTTGATTTAAACTGATTTGTATTGACCCGATTCACCTGACGTCATCATCAGAATAATCTTGGATTCGTCATTTTGGTGGTCAATGTCAGCGCGTGTTATTCAGTGAAGTGCGCATTTTTAGGTGACGCGGTGTTTTCTTGAAACCTATTGACCACCAACATGGTGAGCTTGGCATCAGTCGCCGCGTGTGGCGCACGTGCTTTCTTGTTAATCTGATAATGACTTTGTGTTTAAGGGATCTTTTAAATGTTACTCTGTAAGTGCCATGGAGCATTGTGTTTTTTATGGATTAGGCGCTTTATAAATTGTTGCTATTATTTTTTTAATATTTATTGTCTGTGACTGATTTCCTGCTAATTTCTGCTGAGCAGCATTTTGTTTGTTAAGCGCCATTTTCTGCTTAACAGGATTCTTTATATATTTCTTTCATTGTGACAACTTTAATAGACAGAGGAAGTGGACAGATTGCTGAAGAGGAAGCAACGATTTGGCGTGATCACCAATACAACGGCTACAGAGGGAGGCGTCAAAAGATTATCAACAGAGGGCAGCACAGATGACGCTGAGGTACGTATAATAGCTCAGGCCCATTTGTATCGTTTACAAGGTCTTGACTCTATTCACATAATGTCTTAACTACCATATCTGTCTGACGAACATTGGCTTAACGCCCATTAACTAGACGACAGTAGTTATTATTGTCATTGTGAAGTCGGCAGTTAGCTTGATTGCAAGTCCTGCAGTCTAAGGCCGTGTCCGACTTGGTGGCTACGGCTGCGGCTACGACTGTTGTCAGGGGTGTTGCTAAGAGCGTCCTATACTTCAATGTATGATGATGCGGCGATCCGGCCGTAGGCGTAGTCGCCAATTCGGATCCGGCCTAACTACTTGACCACAGCTGTGCACAGTGATCTATGTAATGGGTGGTTAGTGCTCACCTCTCATCACTATGGCCCAGTTCTGATTCTTAGCTTGTGATGTTTGTAATTGTGATTAGGCTTTTCCAATGTATATGTTTTTATGTTAAAATTCCTTTTCATATGACTTCTTCAATAATTGTCATTTATTTTTATAATATTGTTACCCTCTTCCCAGGGTTATGGGGTATGTTCCAGGTTGGAATTAAACGTAATACAATACAATACTATTATTAGTATTAAAGAAGTAGTTTTAATAGTAGTAGTAGTAGTAGTAGTAGGCCTACATATAGTAGTTTTATGTTGAAATACCAAAAGAAACACACTTTCTCAGTTAAATTATTAAAATTTGTGGTCCGTTTTTATTTTTCTCGCAGGCAAAGAAGAAGAAGCGAGCAGAGAGATTTGGATTGTAAGATTGATCACCGTGGCAATGCCTTTGTGTCGCTCAGTCTGGGATCAAAGCTTGGACTCTCCAAACTTCACCACTTGAGGGGGTTGGGATCATAGCTTGGACTCTCCAAACTTCACCACTTGAGGGGGTTGGGATCATAGCGTGGACTCTCCAAACTTCACCACTTGAGGGGGTTGGGATCATAGCTTGGACTCTCACAAACTTCATCAATTGAGGGGTTGGGATCATAGCTTTGACTCTCCAAACTTCACCACTTGAGGGGGTCGGGAAACGGTCAAGATACATTGTGTCTTGCACAAAATGGTTGTACCCTCTGAATGTGTTTTTACACAACACCCTGTATACAGTTATGCATATTTATGTTGTAGTATTTTTCTGACCCATAAAATGAGAACCCAGTAAGCGCTGAGCTCGACTGCACTGTTGTGTCCCATTATGGATGAAGCCCACCATGTGACCTTTGACATCATGTGTTTTTAAAGTAGCCACTGAGCTTGGACTTGAAAACGAAATCTTACACTTTTTTAAAGACTGATACGGGATGTCTGATTTCTCTCAACTTTTATGTGAGTAAAGTTGGCACATCTCAAAACCTGTTCAACTTCTTGTAACTCTTCAATTTATGCTAGTTATGACACAAAATGTGAAATTCCCCATAATAAGCAGTGTAGTATTTTGCCTGCCATCAAGGACCTGGAATGTACAAGGGTGCCCTTTTTGTTCACAAAGGTTGCTTTGTTTCTTGATACCACAGTTCGGCAAAATGATAGCGACTTTCATGTATAGGAAAAGGTCCAAATTGACCTTTCTCTTGTTTTTCTGATTCATCAGAATCAAATGAGTTGCTGACATTGTTTCAGCTTGGTCCAGAGTAAATATCTCAACATTTCTGCACAGTATATTTATATTTGGAGCTTCACGTTCGTTTCGCCCCCCCCCTCCCAAATACACCAACCCATTTACCGCCCCTTGGTGTATTGACCAATCTGAACCTCAAAAGCATGCTTATAAGTCTTAACATATTGCCGTTGGTAGTAACAGTTAGTGGAACTCAATCGATCGATCTGCTAAATATATCTGTAGTCAGTTCACTAGGTTTGAAAAAGTCCACCTTCCTTCATTTGAAGCGAGTAGTTTATTTGGAGCCAATCTCTTCCATGTAAATTTATTATAGTTCTTCCGACTAGTTAAAACACGGCAGGATTGGTATTATTGCTTTCTAAGCCTTGTACAAAAACACGGTGAATGTTCACCATTGGAAATTTTCCTGCTGTCTGGGCCTTGGTCGAAAAAAGCCTTAATCTATTGAAAATCACAACACAATGCCCACAGATTTACATTCAACTACACAGTTTGAAGATTATGATAGTAGAAAGCTTCCCTTGAAATTTTACCTAATGAGGTGCTGTAGTTTTTGAGAAATGAGTGAAACAAATAACTTTTGTCTCCGTTTTAACATGTAAAAACGCATTAATCAGTTAATGCTATGATTATGGTATAATACCATAACTGGTTGATAGGATTTTACACGCTAGAATAGTTATTTTGTGACTTGTTTTACTCATTTCTCAAAAACTACAGAACCTCAGTAAGTAATATTTGAAGGGAAGCTTTCTACTATCATTATCTTCAAACCCTGTAAGTTTAATGTAAATCCATGGACATTTTGAAAAAGTACCGAATCCTTAAAAGGCAGGGTATACTTTCGGTAATTGTCAAAGACCAGTGTCCTTTGGTGTATCCCAACAAATGCATAAAAGAAACTGGTCATCGAATTTGCAAGAAATTAATGAAAGAAAAAACACCCTTGTTGCATAGAATTGTGTGCTTTCACACCAGATTGAAATTTCGAGGGGTGAAAAATTACCCTTTTTTCTAAAACTGAATTACTTCAAGGGGGCCGTTACTTACGATGTTTTATAATAGCAAAAGCTCTCCAGTGCTCTTTACCAAGTAATATTTTATGGTCATTACCTTTTGGAGTATTTAACAAAGGTATACCTTCCTTTTAAAGCCATTGGACCCTTTCGGAACAGAAAAAAAAAAAATTCACAAATTTACAAATAACTTACAGGGTTTACAGAAGGTAAAGGTAAAAGACTTCTCATGAAATATTATTCCATGAAATGCTTTACTTTTTGAGAAAACATTGAAACAATTCTCGACAACGAGAATGACGGATTTATAGTAAACACATGTCATGACACGGCGAAACGTGCGGAAACAAGGGTTGGTTTTCCCGTTATTTTCTCCCGACTCCGATGACCGATTGAGCCTAAATTTTCACAGGTTTGTTATTTTATATAGAAGTTGTGATACACGAAGTGTGGGCCTTAGACAATACTGTTAACCGAAAGTGTCCAATGGCTTTAAGTTGTAGTTTTTATTATAATATGTAAATTGGGGATAGAAATGAATGTACTCTTCCAAAAACCAAGGATTATCTTTGATTTTGCCAAATGAAATACTTTTGTCAGATAGTTCCAGTATTAAAATGTACATGTATAACCAAGGGAGAAAATTAGTCTGGCCCCTTGTTTGTAAAACAGGAATCGTTACTGTCAATCGCTTATGCGTCAAGGAACTGAACAAAGATGGTTGATGTAGGCTAACTGTCTATTTTTGAAGTCTACTAGTTGCAAAAACGGATCTGCTCTTTGATTTGACCTTGTTTTGTAGATATTCAGGGTGTTACTTCATGTGTATACTAAATAATTTGACTCTTTTTTTCTTCCTTTCTTATTTCTCTTCCATTCATTTTTGTTTAAATCAAATTCCTAAGATGCTTTTGCTCGAAAGTAAAGTCTGTAAAGTCATTGTGAATCTGGCAAAATGCTTTGATGATGTTGAGATAGAAATCCCAAATCCTCTTAAAGATCCAACTCTTGGTTTTGCTAGTACTTGATGTTGTTACTTTAGCCCCAAATCACTCACCATCGGCAGAAGACCAGGGTTCATTTTCTTGGCTCTGCGCCGAATTCACATCTAGCTGTGTAAGTGAAGATTACCTAGTAGCGTGGAGCATACAAGCAAAAAATCCATGCTAACCAGTGAAATAAGTGTGTAATTCTCTGCTTAAGGTAATTAGAGCCATGAAACTGTTTTCTGCTTAGCTGCTGTTTGTGCTTAAGCAGCTCTGTGAGTTTGGGACCAGTCTTCTATTTACAGTTCAAATGGTTGAGTGTTAGGTTTGTTTGTTTATTTGTTTGTTTATAGATGATCATCTCTTCAAGGGAATTAAAACTCCCACAAGGGGATATAAAGTCCAAGCTGGAAACAGCCATTGGTTTAACGTCTATGATTTATATTGCACAAATCAAGAAGTTGTGAATCAATGGTTATTTTGGTTGGATTCGAACCCACAACCTTGTGATTGAAAATCCAGCAGTCTAACCACTGGACCACAGTGACTTAAGAGTTCAGTGTTTTGATGAATTTAGAATGACTAGTGGTCAGAGTGTCTCAGGAGTTAAACTTTATGTGTAGTTTTTTGTTAAACTCTTTTTCACTTGCAACTTTTAGGGATTCCGTAGGGGTTTGTTTGTATACCACTTGTAAATAGTATTTTAAATGTACAATTGTTTTTAGGTTTTTTTAAATGTTGTATAATTTGTGTGTTTATCGCCAGTTTGCTTACTTCTGTCTTTCAGTCAGATGTGTCACGTTTTTCTATAAGTATGAAAATTCCTTATATAGTCACTGCTCTAAAGAAAAGTAGGTTAATTGAAGAGAGTTGAGTTGCTGAATGGAGAAAAGAAATTCTAGACCTAACTTTCAAGCAATATTTAACCGCAAAAGGAGCTCTCTAAGATTTGCCCCATCTTCTAAATTTAAATGCAATTTTGAACGGATTGCCTGAATTTGCCTCTTTTTTTTCTCTCAATGGTATTTTAAAGACTTCTTTCCCTCTGTATTTTGTACATTTTCAATGACTTTTGCAAGCCATATGGCAATAAACAGTCTTCAGACAGATATTTCAACGTAATAAATAGTGAAAACTGGAAGTGATTTGTCTCTGTGTTTCTTCAGACCTTTTCCAAATTTTGACTTGGGCTCAAGTTAGTAGTAAATAGCAGGGTCGAGCGTTTGGTCACTGGACCCAAGGTGTGGTGTTGTTGTCAGCAGCAGAGTGCATGTGTTGATTCCCGGTCATGACACTTCTGCCCTCGAGCAAGGCACTTAACCATAATTGTTGTGTAAAAAGTTGGGAAGGTAGTGTACTCTGCTCTACCTACCAGCCAGCCTCCTAGTTGACGATACCCATACCTACATACTTATGGACTGTGAAGGGGGTATTCCCCGTTTCAGTCCCAAGAGAGGGTAGTGCACCCTGCTCTTCCGGCAAGTTTCCTATTGGACGATACCCATACCTACATCCTTATGGACTGTGAAGGGGGTATTCCCCGTTTCAGTCACAAGAGAGGGTAGTGCACTGGATGGATGACTGGATGATACCCAAACCTACATGTACATCCTTCCGTGAAGGGGGAAACCCTGTTTCAGCACTTGGAGTTGGTGGCAACTTGACAGTTGATTTGGGTAGACAACCCAAATAATTCAAGTGTAGGGGCTACCGTGGCCTTGTGATGTGAGGGATCTCTCATGAAAACTACAAGTCTGTATTCCAAAATTTATGTTGGATCTCGAGCCTAAACCTAGGTTTAGAAAAGGCCCTTGGTCTATAAACACTACATGTACATGTGTATATATTGTTTAGCGGCCATTTTGTTTTCCTTTTTTTTTCAACACAATGTAACCAAAATGAAAGGAAAGTCTGGTTTTAAATGCGCTCGGTCCCAGCAACTTGTCAACAGGGTCTTCCAGGTCTTGACTATTACACTGATGTGTATACATATAATGCGCATTGGATCATTCCCTGTTACATAAATAACTCCCAATTACCTCTTCCTGTTTACGAAAGATTCATCTGTCAATAAAAATGTCCCATTGTTTAAACCATCGCAATAGTTATTGTCATTCTTTGCGTTCTACTAAAAATGGTCTCAATGATTTTAGTTTCTTTGGGCATGTGTGCATGAATGAAATATGGGCAATGAAATTTGTGCTAAAATTTTCATTCATTTTTAGGGGGCAAAATTTAGCATTTCAGCTACCAATTCCTCAAGAGGAATATTACAAAAAAGGGAAATAAAATCCATCATCGATTAAAAACTTCAAATGAATCCCTTAAAAAGTGGTGGCCAGATGCAGATATTTTCAGTGGCATTTCGTTCATTTTTCACAATCTTTGATAAATCTAAACAGGGCTTTACAAGAGTCTAATGCCAGCCGACTATCATGCCCCACTACACAACAAATAAAGACAAGATTTGTGGAGATAACTCTTCCAGTGTTTTTAAAATAAATATTTATTTGAACACAAGCTTGCTTCCGAAAAAAATATGATTCAACATATTTCCAGTTTTAATTTTAGTTTTTCCAAACTTTTCTAAACCATCTTTGTTTAACATCTAAACTTTTTAGAAATCATTTACTAATAGAAATCACAATTGTGTAAATACATCGATGAATTGATCATTGGAACTGGCAAACAGAGTTTGATATGTTTCACAATTTACCAAAGAAAGCTGTCAAAGTGGAAGTATCAAAGGGAGCAACAATAACTGTCATCTTTTGTGTACAAATATTCAATTTTGTTGTTGCGACATGAGCACTTTTATGGATTTGTGCGCTTTATAAGTTTTCATTATTATTATTATTATTGTTATTGTAGAAACCAGGCCTGATATTTTACAGAGGCAACAAAGGCGATTGGTGGTGCCCTTGAAATGCTCCAGTAGAATTTTACAATTTCCTCATAGGGTGGTCTTTACCAAGGAGAAAATACCTTGGTGCCCTCGCCCTTTCAAAAACGAAGCATACAGGCCTGTAAATCCACCAAGCTAAGGAAATATACAAAAAAGCATATGAGATGATTTCTGAGTAATTGGTACAGGCCTGCTAAACCACAGACTATTTTCCAATAATAGTATAAAAAGTCATGGCACTTTTTATGTGCTGGTAAACTATAAATCACAACTTCAGACACTGCATTTCAGCCAGTGTGCTGAGATAAAAACCACCCGTCCACAAAATACAAGCAAAGAACCCAAATTCTTGGCCTTCAAAATCAGACAAAAAGTCCTTTCTTTCTGGTAATAATCTTACCCGTCGGATTTAACCATGAAATATGTTAGTTCGAACTGGTTATACTCTGGACCCAGGACCCAAGATTCGTAATGCTGTTAAGGCACAAACACTTATCTAAAAAGGTTTAGGCACAAAAGCTCTATGAATGTGGCCCAGAGCCCAATTTCAAAGAGCTGCTTTTAGAAGCAGAAAATATTGCTAAAAAAAGTTCTACCTAGCAGGATACCAGTCAAAGATGATGTTGAGTTTGGCTAGTAACTTTATTATGGTAAGCTAAATAGTGTTGTGCTTTTAGCGAATCTCAGGCCTGGGGCCAAATTTTATAAAGCTGTTAAGCAGAAATTACTTCTTAGTAAATGTCTTTGCTATCAAGCACAAAATAAGTGGGGCACCAGTTGCACCAATGTAAACTTTATGGAATTTTGCCTGGCAATTAGTTTCGGTTTGACAACATTTCTTTTTGTTAGCAAGTTTTAATGCTTACAGGCTTTATAAAATTGGGCCCTTGTTAAAGGAAAGGTACATGTACATGTTTGGTAATTGTCAAAGACCAGTCTTCTCACTTGGTGTATCCCATCATAACCATAAAATAACAAGCCTGTGAAAATTTGGGCTCATTATTGGTCATCGGAGTTGCGAGAAAATGATGAAATTAAAAACACCCTTGTTGGACGAATTTGTGTGCTTTCAGATAAGAATAAAAGACTAGCTAGAAGTCTTTTATTATTTTAGTAAGAAATGACCTCTTTCTCAAAAATTATGTTACTTCAGAGGGAGTCGTTTCCCACTATGTTTTATACTATCAACAGCTCTCCAATGCTCATTACCAATTCAGTTTTTAAGTTAATATTTATTTTGAGTAATTACCAATCGTGTACCTTCCCTTTAAGCCACATTAAACATGTTTACTTCCTGAGCTTATAGGCAATGATTGGTTTGAACGGTGTGTGGATCATGGTTTTGTAGTTGATGGATGGAAAGTAGTCATCCACTAATGACAGCTCGTATTTGCGTATCAACACAGACATGATGGTCTTGATTTGCACGTAGGCGAAGTTCTCCCCGATGCAGCGGTGACGACCCGCTCCGAAGGGAACGTAGGAAAACTTGTCACTGTTAGAGGCACTCTCATCTATGAACCTGTGGTTATAAGTAGATAGGGATTATTAAAGCTAAGGACTTGAAGGGGACTAGTCCCAGGTCCAAGTCTAGTATGGTTACTTGAGTCCGAGTCCAGGTATTTGATCTGAATCTGGGTCCGTGACATACAAATTGTGAACAGAGTCGGAATTGGGTCAGTTGAAGTACTTAAAGCCCACAAAAAGTCCAAGTCCCGTTTGGTTGTGTCCAAGTTATTGATTGTTATGGGCGTCCTGGCCGAGTGGATAAGAGCACTGAACTCGAGCTCTGATGCTTCCATGGGTAAATGGGTACCTGTGAGGGCAGAGATGGTTCTTGTGATTGGTTTAGTCGAGTAGCGCATATATTGCGCACAGGGCTGTATACTCCCCAGGAAGCTGAATGATTTAAGGCCCAGTGACCAGGGGTAATAATGTCGGATGCGCTTTGAGACATCCCTCGGGCGTGAAAAGCGCTATATAAAAACGTTCTATTGTTATTGTTGTGACTCAAATCTGGGTCCACGACATAAAAATTGTTAGGTGATTCGGACTTGAGTTAGTCGGATACTTAAGGTCTGAGTCACAAGTCTTAGTCCGAATGGTTGACTCCGCGTTTATATTGACCGTTGTGACTTAAATTTGGGTCTGCTACATGAGAATTGTGAACTCACAAGTCAAAGTCCAGATGATTGAGTCTGAATACGAGTTATTGACCTTGTGACTCCAATCTAAGTCTGTGACATGAAAAATGTAAAGTGAGTGAGACTCGAGTCGAAGTCTGAATCATACAACAGTTGCTGCATGTGAATGGAAGGGATAAATATTAAGGAGATGAAAATGTTTTTTTTTACCGATCAGGGTTAAAGGTCATGGGTTCAGGCATCCATTGGTCCTCAATGCGTTGGTTGACAGTCGGTGATACGCACACTTGGTGTCCTGGTGGAATGGTATAACCTTGGACAGTCTGTGGAGAGAATTAAAAAACCAACTACCAGGCAACTTTTCACAGAAAAATCTAATGGTTAAATTCTGCCTGCTTGAAGCCCTGATGCAAAAGTGCAAAATTGGTAAAACATAACTTATTGCATGCTTTGGGATTTGAGGCATTGTAAGGTATCAATTTATATTTGCCCTGTGGTAAGGCAATGCGTGCATCTACTTGCAGGGTAGATTGTTCTTTTGAGAACTTATCTTGCTTAGTATTCTACAACTGCAGAGTCTCCAGGAGACTTCTCTTTGAAAAGAATGTTCCTGCTTATTAACTACTACCTGGGTGGAAGGTAGAAAAACGGCCGGGACTACTTTTGCTTAAGTTGATTGAGGGGACCTCTCGTTATTAACTTCTACAAATAGCTTGCTCTAGTCATCATCAGGAGACTTGCTTGCTACTTACCATTGGAACCTTGGCCATTCTCATCATGGTCATGATTGGTGGGCGGAGTCTCAGGGTTTCCTTTAAGCAACGATCCAATAAGGACATCTCTTTAACCTATGAATAAATCATGTCATGAATAATTCATATCAGAAATTAAGCAACGATCCAATAAGGACATCTCTTTAACCTATGAATAAATCATGTCATGAATAATTCATATCAGAAATTAAGCAACGACAACTTGTTCAATTACTGTTTGTTTTGTACTTTATTTTGATTTCCATGAACAAAACCACTTTTCAACTCCTACTGATTCCTTTCGAAAAGGATTCAAAGGTGGGAACAAAATGTAAATGAGAACTTTTTTTCACTGTACATCAAATTTGTTTTAAATTAAAGTTATTGAAATTTAAATCATGAAACGTTTTTTGTTGAAGGGTACAGTATTGACAGGTTTTATTATACAAGAAAAATAAAATAATATTCAATACCTGATCATAAGTTAGGGGATCATCTATGTCATCTCCACAGACTTCAAGTTGCTCCTGGTAACAACGGTCCTATTGAGCAAAAAGGGAAGAACAAAAATGGGGGAAAAAAAAAGGAAAACAAGGAATTGTGAATGAATGCAGTCTTAAAAAAAAACACTTAAAATGCATTGCAGGCTACGGAGGCAATGGCTTCTGTTTCTCCTGGTCTTAGCATTGTTGCCCTTTCAAAAAGTTCCCACTGACTTTCAGGTTTTCCCAATGAAAGAAAAAGTGTTGAGTATACAGGAACACACATCGGTGTATATGGGTAAAAACCCAAATGAATGGTTTTTATTCCTGATGAAAATTTCCATCTTTTAAGGCCGGTTTATAGTCGGTCGCGCGTATTGACCAATCACAATCCATTGCCCCACCAAAAGTCCAACAAAAAAAAAGTCCATCATGCGTGCGCGTATGCTTGGCGCGCAGGGCAGAGTTGTGCTGAATGGCATTGGAGAGGCTCACATGTTCTTGCTCACACGTGCGCCGTGGGGGAAGCCTAATGGAGCGGTCTTTTACTTACTTGTATATCCTTGTTTTTGGCTAGATAGAATCCCAGCCAGGAACTTGTAGTTGATGACGTATGCTGCCCTGCTAGAAGCAATCCTATACACATCCCAGCTACCTCATCATCTGTAAGAAGGGTACCATTTCTGTTGGTAGATAAAATGTGCAAACGATCAAAATTTGTAACTGTGTTATTTGGAAGATCAAAAACTATAGAAGTCGAAATGTCAAAAAAGAAAGATTTGAGGTGCCCGAGAATGTGAGGGGTGTGGTAGACTTTCAAGGGCAAGTCAGAGCATAATAATATTAATGGTAATGGTAGCTTCTTATATATCGCGCATATCCGTCACTCAGTGACGCTCAAGGCGCTTTAACATTAAAATTTTCCTGCAAGGAATGTAGGACTATACATTTGAATTATGAGATCTACTCCTTTTTACTTAGCGAACCCCTTTCTCTTTTCGATAAGTGCACTGGGTTCTTTTATGTGCGTTACACAGCCAACGTGACTAACCATGTAAAATCTGAGCATGCCATGTCAGAGGGGTGACTCAAACATGACTGACTAGTTTGGTCGTACAGTACTGAGTCCATCAAACTCTGGGAAAACAACAGGACGAATTTCGGAGGATGTTTCTCAATTTATTATACTAGTTTGATTCCAGTGATGACTGGTTTGGTCCTACTGTACTAAGTCTATTCAACTTTGAGGAAACCAGGGGGAACAACATTTTGAAAACTGAAGATTCGTTATGCATTGACCCCATGCCAGAAATGACTTGTTTGGTCATTATACAGTACTGAATCCATCAAACCAGGAGATGGATTTTGGTGGATGCTTTGAAAATTGGCAATGATTGGTGGCAAAGACAAGTTTGGTTGTACAGTTCTGAGTGAATGGAGTTCATACACTAGAATTCTTACTTGTACGTTGTTGTCAGTAATGTCTGTAACATATCATCATCGGGATCTTCACTATCTCTTCTCTCTTGAATGGCCTAAAAAAAAAAAAAAAAATCAAACTTCTGCATTAATTCAAAGCCTTAAACTACAACATTTGGCATAAAGAAATGAGTAAATATCAAAATGTAACACAACTTAACTGTGTTTATTTTATTGATAAAGAATGATCATTTCTCAAATATCTGAGTGTTACGATATAATCATTATCTTGATGAATTTTATAAAAATAACACCCCCGAACGCTCAGTTGGTAGAGCGCCAGCACGTTAATCCGGAGGACATTAGTTCGAATCCCACTCTAGTCAATTCTTTGTTCAACCCCCAAAAGCATTGTTTAAAAAGCCAACAAAACAGACAAAAGTGCAAAGTGCTATTTAGGAATTTTAGACAAACTAGTATAGGTGCAATAGCGCCCTCTACAGTTACCTTGTAGAAGATCTTCTTGACCTCAAGGTGGGCTTTGTCACGCTTACGGAAACTAGGAAAGGGAATCCAACTTGGGAACAACCAGGCTAGGTGATTGAAACCGCCGTCGAGATCCATGTAGAGTTGAGCCACACGCTCATCCAGCTTGGATCTAATCTCTTTGCCTAAATGAAAGGAACAGGGATTAGGTATGATTAATCCTAGATAAAAAAATAGGATTTGAGAGATGTAATCTTGTAAGGTTTGTTTTGAAGATGAATAATTGTAATTGTTACCGTGGAGACAACGACTTGCTGTTGAGATAATCAACTCGGACATTGCAACAAACAGATCTGCAAAATAACAGAGATAAAAATTACACTTAATTAATTGGTAGAGCATTGTTATGTTGTTGTGCAGTGATGGGGTAAAGGTAAGTCAGGCTAAAAGTAAACAACGGTCAGGAGAAAGGATTAACCCACACCTTTTCAGTAGTAAAAGCAAGTCTATAAATTAAAATCCTCTCCTTTCAATAAACAAACCATACTTCCACTCTGATCGTACAAGATTTATGCTTGCCTCAAAATGGGCAACTTTTTTGAAGAAGATTAAACAAAAATAAACATTCCATTCTAGAGCAGCTAGGATGCCCACTGACAGGCCCTTGGAAACCGCCTCTATGACCTTGGTCATTGATGTCTTGTGCCCCATAAAATGTTCCAATAGAAACTTCCCTATAGAGGTGCCCTTTACAAGGGATAAAATGCCTTGGTGCCCTTGCCAGAGGGGTGTGTGGGTGTCACCCTGTTTTAAATTTGTTTCATTTGTCATTTACATGTTAATTTGTATTGTAAGCGAACAATTTTTGACAGCCAGTTTTAAAATTTCCAGCAAATTTTGACACCCTTTTACGGTATCCTGGCTAAAATATTGGGCCCTTGCCCTTTTCAAGAACGAAGCAGGCAGAAACTAGTTTGAATCCTTCCTATCTTACTTTCTTGACCGCTGTTGTTCTTCCATCGTTTCAGATAATCAAGCGCCTCTTCTTGGACCAGACCAATATGTTTACGGAACTGAGCAACGTTCAAACCAATCTTCAATATCTTCTTCTGTTCCAGGAATTTCTGTGAAGGGAACAAAATTGTTGTACTTTACTCTTGAAAAATGGTAACACTTCGGTTGGCACAGCGGTATCCGTTCTCGCCTTCCACCTCTGAAACCCTGGTTAAATTTCCGTCGGGGGCACTATGTTGATTGGGTTTCAGTCCCGACCTGATTTCCGTTGTTTTCCTTGAAACTTCCTTCTGTGTCATCTCGACATTTGGTTCTTGACTAGGTAAAGTAATTAAGTTGGCTTTTTTGAGAATCCTTGGTTTTCCCTCAAGTGGTTTTTCCTTGTTGGCCCTGAAACTTCCTTCTATGTCATCTCTACATTGTTTTTTTGACTAGGTAAAGTAATTAAGTTGGCTTTTTTGAGAATCCTTGGTTTTTCCTCGTTGTCCCTGAAACTTCCTTCTGTGTCATCTCTACATTGGTTTCTTGGCTAGGTGAAGTAATTAAGTTCGCATGATTGAGAATCATTGGCGTCACAACCAGAGTTAGTAAAAATGAAATGTAAACTTTGTGTACATGTAGTTTAAGGGGATTTGTTAGGACTGTACTACGATGACAATTGCTCTTGATATTGGACTATTGATTTACCATAGAGTGGAGGATATGGAAGGATTAGGGGGTTCTTAAGCCACACAGGTTTCAAGCATAGTTCCCTTTCACTTGAAACGAAAGACATTTGTTGGTTTCATACATTTTTGATGGCCAAATTTCTGTCTCAATTTGTATTTTTTTTTTATAATGAATCAAAAGGAAATATGAGAAAGCTTTTTTTGTTATATACTAAATCTTGATTAACAATGAAACAAACAAAATCTTTACCACCTACCCTCAACCTACATGAGCTGTGATTTTCAAAGATTTATTTCACCACAAAACCCCCAGATTATAAGCAGGAAAACCACCAGCATCTTTCCCGTTAAATCCCAAATAAAACAATCGACAAAACTCGGTCTTCAAATCTTGATTTCCACAGTCACAGTGTAAAGAAGTGGGTAGATACTCTACAGTTATTTCACAACTCCGTACCAGCACATTAATTGGTTATTAACCATTACTTCCTTCCTCGAGTCAAAAACAGGGCTAATAACAATTTCTAAATCTCCCCCCCCCCCCCTCCGACTAAGTTAAAAAAAAAAAAAATTGTTTATGCAAGTCACCAGACACACAAGGCCTGAAGGTCACTTCAAGGTGTGGGCTACAATTATTTTTGTCCAGAGGCTGTTGCCACCTACTCCTAGGGCTGAAACAGGGTTACCCCTTTTACAGTCCATACGGATGTAGGCTTGGGTATCATCAGTCCGAAGCCTGGCCGGTAGAGCAGAAAGCACTACATGTACCTCCCCAATTTTATGTAGCAAGTGTCACGACCGGGATTCGAACCCACACTCTGCTGATCAAACACCAGAGCTTGAATCCGGTGCTCTTAACCGCTCGGCCATGACACGCCACAGTTATTTCACAACTCCTCACAGCACATTAATTAGTTATTAACCATTACATGGTTAAGTTGACATTATAAGTTGACATGTTTCAGGTTTCAAACTTTTGATCAAACATAACTGGGCCTAATTTCATTGCATTACTTACAACAGAATTCTGTGGTTACGATAAATCCCTGTAACCCTAGTCCCAATTTCATAAAGCTGTTTCAAAAAATACTGCTAACAAATTTGTTTGCTAAGCAAAAATTGAGTGAGGCACCAGTCTCAACAATGCTAACTTTTGGCTGGTAACCTATTTTTGCTAAGCAAGATTGACACAAAAAGTAAAGTTAGGACTAGTCCTAGCCTAGTCCTAGTCCCAGTCCCAGGATATATTAAAAACTTAAGGCTAGTCCTAAGTCATGGCGAGTAACTCCTCTGCATTCAATAATTAACTAATCGCTCTAATTTTATATTTTTAGTTTTGCCATTCTTCCAATTTTAAAATTAACTATTTTTTCCTTTTTCAATTAATTCTAACTTATCGGCAAATGCATAAAAATAAACGTGGCAGCCACAGGGACAATACAATCTTTTGGGGAATCAGTATCTTGTCATAAAATTAGTCTGCCAAAAATAACAAACAATCAAAGTTCAAACCATTATAAAGTTAAATTTGCTCAACTATTGTGCATTAAGTGTTTGGGTACATGCAGTCTTTGATAGGAACTGATTACAAAGTAATGATTAAGTTTAGTTTCCAAAATAGTTTTTAATGTCTGATAATTCATTGTAATGTTTTACAACTTTTCTAGCCTTCAAAAGACTTTGCTAGGGGTGAAACGTCAAGCCATTTACTATTTTTTACTTCTGATCTTGGAAAATTAAAAAAGTTTGGAGGAACAAAAAGGTTTAATTGTTTATAGATTTAAGTTTACTTGGTTTTTTTTTTGTTTTTGTGTGTTTTTGTTGTTGAGAAAATAGAATTAGCTGTTGCAAACAACTTACCAAACAAATGGACCGAGAGTATAAATGCAAAAAGTAGTTAATGGCCTGACGTTTCGACCCTAGCAGAGTCTCCCTCGAAGGCTAAATGTTTTTTTTTTGGCGGGCATTGCAGGGGTTTATTAGTGGAGCTTTACTGACTCTGTGTTCACTGTTCTAAAATCTAAACATTAGTTATAGTTTTCGTTATTTGGTTCACTTTTAAGGGGGGTGGGGGTGTATCGGGGGGAGCTATACAAATATTAAACTTACCGCATTCGGGACATCATATGCCACACCCTTTCCAAATACGGGTGTGGTCAACCGCCCATAGACCTCCTCAGCGTTTAATTGGTCGTTCTTACTGTTGAAGAGGACAGCACTGCTCACTGGACCAATCAGGTAAGTGAAGGTCTGACCAACCATTGTAAAAGAAAACACCGAACCATACTGGAAAAACAATTTTATTTATAAAGGGATAAAAGTGGCTATAGATATTTCTGCTTTATAATACAAGACACAATTGAAATAGAATTTAAGTTAAGCAGTATTTTCTGCTGAACAGCCAAAGGGCCATGGCCTCCGGGCCTGGAGTTACACGGCGGCCACCTGTGTGTATTCTACTAGGCCTGAGGTACATGACAAAGACTGGTAGAGTGGTGTTCGGTGTGTGTGGGGGTGGAGGGGGGGGTAGCCTCACCTGTGTGGCAAACTCTTTCTCAAGGATTTAGAGAGTGTTGGCCACTGCGCAGGTGGGGCTGGGGGGGAATTACTCCTATAACAATGAGGTTCGTTCAGTGAAGTTCATATTGTCTCCACCGAGTAGACGATAGCGGAACGAACATCATAGTTTTTGAAGTAGGGGGGACTTTGTTTCTAAATGATTACCTTTTTATACGCTTTCTCAAGGAAGTCAATTGGGTTTTCTTGGAACTCGATTGCTTTACCGAGAAAGGGAATACTTGATGGAATTCTCGGAGGTAGACTCACATCCTACAAAAAAACAAAATTTAGAAATGAATTTACTGCGGGTAAAAAAAAAAATTGTTGTGAAATCAATTGTAAACTCAAAAGAGATATTACTTTTTCTTTGTAAAAATGAGTGAAAAAGTGGTGGCAGGATACAGACAGTCCTTAGCAATTTTTCAATTTTACTTGTAGGGTTTTCTGGATTGTGAACATGTTTTAGAGACGCGAACCCTCGAGGTACCCAGAAGGGTCCTTGCAATTCTTTACCTATATGACCAGTCAGTAAACCATGTTGATGAAACGAGTCGATCAAAGAAATAAAACTTAGTCAAAGTACATGAGTCTTGGACCATTCTGAAACTTTATTAAATTACTCAATTACCAGTACAACACATTACATTGCTATTTTAATTTCAAAAGCAGTAATTTTTGTATTTTCAAAAGCTCATTTCAGAATAAAAATAACTGCTTTTGATTTTTTTTGATTTTTTTATAATATAATTATAAATCTGAAATTATAAATGTAGGCCCAATGTAGAACTTGTAGAATGGTCAGGACTTAAATAATTCACTTTGAGTGTTTGACTTAATTACTTAGTTTCGATCAACTCATTTCAACGATATGATTGACTGACTGCTGTGTTAGTTCAAGAATTGGGAGGACCCTCGACCCAGTAACTGGGGCTCTGTACAAAAATGGTCCAATTTTGACATTTGAAGAATATGGCAACAAATTTATATGAAATGAGACCGGACCCAAATCTGGGTACGATCTCGAGGGTTCTCTGCAGCATCAAACAAACGGTTCAAACACTACAAACAGTTGCGATTGCTAGTGTTTAATATAATTATAGTTGTATGACCTATTTGACCACGGACCCTCGGCCCCTTCCACCCGGCACGTTAGGCCGTGTCATCAACGCTCCCCACCGGCGCTACCTTACCGACTTTTCTCCCCCACCGATAATCTTCCGGAAGACGGCACCAAGAACAAGAATAAAGGTTGATGTCAACAACAACATAGTCATCGTGCTGGTGTCCTGCCATCGTCCGATCGCTCCTTCGATCAGCGAACTGCCAGCTCCTCCACTCGCCATCTTGATTCCAAAATCACTTCGGTGGAAATCTGACAAAATCTAAGAAATAAAATTGTTGTAAAATTAAAAAAGAAGCTGGTACATGCACTAGCCATCCGATCGATCGCCAACCACAATTTACACGACACCCGGTTGCCCAGCCCACTACAACGCATGGTTCGATTTTGGGCTCAATTTTAACCAATCAAAGGATAGAAACTGGAATATTTTAATATTAAGCCACGCCTTTTTGACCCAGGGACTGCAGCTTGTTCATGCACAGGAAATGAAATTGATGTTTGAATGAGTAATTTTTGAACCAATTCGAGTTCATATCTTGTGTGAACAACTTTAACAATGAAATTTATTCCATGGTGTAGTTTTTAATCAAAGTTGATATCAAAATTCCGCGAAATCGTTACAAAATTACTTGAATGAAGAACAACTTCAACAGCAAGAACTGCATGTAGGTGGAGCATTGGTTTGGTTATTAATAGTTCAAAGATCAAAGGTCACACATCATGCAGTTCGTGAAGTAAACTCTTTGAAAGAGTTATGCTGCCGGCCTTTTAATCAACTTTTATGAGCTGATAAATAGACATCTCTAGAGGTTTTATTGCAGAGAAGATGTAAGTATGGAGTTAAAAAGAAGTGGTAATCATATTGTTTGTGAGTTTATTATGTGTATGACAAATGTAAAATTGTTCAACTTCTTAACTTGTTCAGCAGGGGACTTCAGTAGAGTAGGCTAAGTTCAATTCAATCAAGTTTTATATGACTTGTAATAATTATCTTCTAATGTTTTGTTCTATCTAATCAAATAGAATAGAAGAAAACATAACAGTTTTCTTCCTTGTTCTCCATGCTTCTTACCTCAATTTTTCAATTTTCAAATTCCAATTCAACATGCAAATGCGGAAGTTATGGTTTAAATAATAACAACTGTTACTGTCTGTAGGAGTCCGAACACCAGTCCCACCATAATAATGCAAACACCTTTTTTTCAGTTTAGCCAATTCCTTTTTGCTAGCCTACACACAGGTACATGTAGTAAGTAACATTTTAAAACAAAACATTGTTCAGTATGACCATGGAGGCCATGGTATGACAGTATTTACATTAATAAAAAAACACACCAAAAAAACGATAATTCTACCCGTACCTCCAAGAAAAAAAAATAGAAAACTAGACACTTTTTCAAAAGATCTGTATTCAGAAAACTGTGAAAGAGTAAGACACTGGACACTATATTGGTATTGTCAAAGACCAGTCTTCTTATCACTTGGTGTATCTCAACATAGGCATAAAATAACAAACATGTGAAAATTTGAGCTCAATTTGTGAAAATTTGAGCTCAATTTGTCGTCAAAGTTGCGAGATAACTATATATGAAGAAACAAAAATCACCCTTGTTACACAAAGTTGTGTGCTTTCAGATGCTCGATTTCGGGACCTCAAATTCTAATTCTGATGTCTTGAAATCAAATTTGTTGAAAATTACTTCTGTCTCGAAAACTATGTTACTTTAGAGGGAGCCGTTTGTCACAATTTTCTATACTATATCAACCTCTCCCCATTACTTGTTACAAGTAAGGTTTTATGCTAATAATTATTTTGAGTAATTACCAATAGTGTCTACTCCAGGGTCCAACCAAGACTAGTCTTACCTCGCTTTATCGAAGGACAAGCCTTAAGTTTTTAATATCTCCTATAGGACTAGTCCTTAAGTTAGAACTAGTCCTAACTCTTTGTGAAGTCCACCCCAGATCTGTAAAATTCCCCAGGGATTCCCGGGGAAAGCTTAATAAAAAAAAACAATAAAATTATACCATAATTTAGCCCCATAAATATGATCTGTTCTCGGGGTCGTAGGCCTATTGGCGCTATTTTATTATATTCCTACCTAGTGCCTATTACATCTCTGAGTAAAGAGCAAATTGGAACTGATTGTGTGGCTATATTTTCATGATGGCGATAGTTGGTGCATTTGGCACCAACACCATACTTCGGGGAGGTCTTCAATGTCAACAGTCCCTTAGTGTGAATAATAAAGCCCCATTCAGCATCTTAGTGATATTATATTTTGTCTAGTCTTGGTATGAACAGTATGGCATTGGAGGCACTGACAATTGAACACCTTTGATAATTGTCAACGACCAGTAATATACACTTGGTGTATCCCGGCAACATGCATAAAATAACAAGTTTGTGAAAAAAAGGGTAAAGGGTTTTCTATTCAGCAATCAGTAGGGGGATGACTGTTGCAACCAAGTTGGCTGACTGCAACATTGTTTAAAAAGTCAATGAATCCTTCTCTCTTTGATTCCCTGATTTAGTCAAAAGTTGGACCCAACATGAGCGGCCGACGGAACCGAGGAGGTCCCCACAAAACAGAGCCAGCTACTGATCTCACAAGATGGCGCCTCTCTAATGTCGATGGACGGCAGACCTGGCGCTTCATCGAGGAGGGTGAACCAGTGGACAGAGAGCAAAACTTTGTTGAGAAGTTTAGCTTGGGCTTAGACATTGTGAGTATTGAAGGGTGATTTCTATTCGTAGTGTCCAAAGGCCAGACAACCAGACAGCCCAGTACATCAGTCTCAGATTCTGGTGGCTGAATCATCTTAGTATAGGCTTGGTTTCTGGTATGAACACTTATCGTCTTTGAGCAAAACATTTAACTAAGCCATAATTGTTTCTCTTAAAGGCAGTGGACACTATTGGTAATTACTCAAAATAATTATTTGCACAAAACCTTACTTGGTAACTAGTAATGGGGAAAGGTTGAAAGTATAGAACATTGTGAGAAATGGCTCCCTCTGAAGTAATGTAGTTTTCAAGAAATAAGTAATTTTCCACCAATTTTATTTCGACACCTCAGATTTATAATTTGAGGTCTCGAAATTGAGCATGTTCTGGTGCTAAGTCACCAGAGTGTGGTCGTGACACTTGTGTCCTTGAGCAAGATACTTTACTATAATTGCTTCTCTTCACCCAGGGGTATAAATGGGTACCTGCGAGGGTAGAGGTTGATATTGTGAATGAAAAAGCCTTTGGAGCGTTATAAACTGTTGCCCAGGTTGTATACTCCCAAGGGAGCTGAGAAACATTAAAAGCGATGTTATTGGCCCTATGACCAGGGCACTAATGTAAAGCGCATTGATACGGTTATTGTGAAATGCGCTATATAAGAGTTATTATTATTCGTTATTTATTAGTGTGGTTTCAGATGCCCGAGAAAGTCTCAGATTCAAAGGTATACCCTCCCTTTAACCCAGGTGTTTAATTAGAAACCTGTAAGGGCTGAGGTAGTATTGACGGTTTTGTTAGCAGCTTGAGGCAGTATGCAAACCATGTACATGTAGGGCACCTATAATTTTGGTCACGTGTCATTTCAGCTAGAAATATTTCCATACTTTCAAAAGCATGATTGATTGTCAGTTTTATTTTTGGATTTACTAGATAAACATACAGACACCTTAAAATAAACTTTGCCACAAGGAGATTACAAAACCTGAAAAGTTTTTGGAGGACTTTCAAGTACCCAATCTTCAATTGATCTTGTTACGAAGTCCAGTTTGTTATAGCATTTCAAACAATTGAATGAACAATGGCATTTTTGTGACACATCATTTTAAAAATGTTTGGAAAGATTTAGAAGAGATATGCTAAGAATGTAGCAAGGGACCTCAAAATTATGGCTGTTTGTTCCCCTTTCTTTTTTTCCAATAAATTCTTCCTTTATTTGAGGTTAAATTGTCTAAAGGATACTGTTGTGACTATGATTTTAAATCATTGCTTTTTTGTGCTCTCTTTGGTTAGGAGTTGCAATTTAAGGACTAGCTTCAACAAAATCTTTAACCCTTCTACTGTTTAACCATTCAATGTCATGCACTGACTTTTGCAATGATTATAGATCTATTATATCAGCCTGTAATTACACAGAACACATTCAACCCTCCTGTATGACCGTTCTTCATGCAAGTGATTTAAAATGAAACTATATTATGCAAGCCTGCAATATGAGGCCTGTCATGTGGTGATTACACAGTCCACAGTCAACCCTCCTACTGTGTGGCCATCCGATATCATCCACTCTGGTTTTGAATGATAGATAGGCCCGATCGATGCCAGCTGGCTATTTGATATCATTTGCTGAATGCATCTGCGTATAGAATACAGTCACCCCACCTACTATTTGATGATTCAATGTTCTACAGCCACTTGTTTATTTTTGTTAGGGCTAACTTTTCAAAAAATTTTTTTTAAGAGTGAGGAGGCGCCACCCTTGGCCAAACCAGCCACAGCCCAAGAAGCAGCGACTAATGGCATGCTGTTTTACTCCAAGCTTCAAACAGAAGACGGCCACTGGAGTGGGGACTATGGGGGACCTCTCTTCCTTATGCCAGGTGAACTTTGACCCTATCACCTTGCACTCATTAGTTGCCTTGCTTATTAATGTAGGGATATTATTGTCAAATTGTTGAGGCTGGTACTGCTCCTGGATGAGGCCTTTGTGCATAATGGGCTAGTAAGTCATTCAGTTAACTCTAATATACGCAGTCCCCCTCCCCCTGCCTACAACTAACCCATGAAAAACCCAGCCAGCCCCACACAGCTCTGTGTTGCATTCCATTGTTCTGTACACTTAAGAAAAATCCTGTTTTTCCAAGCTGTAAAATAACACTTTGTGTGCGTGTGTAGCTCCACAAAATGTCAAGTTCCCTCGCGGAAGTTTCAGGAGGAAAACCTACCAAGTACCAAGAACTAAGTTTCAAGTCCAACATTATGTAGAATTCTTTTGTGCTCAGGTCCACAACTTTGTATGTATAGAGTTAAAACGCACACTTAAGTGAAAGCTTGAATGCAATAAATTTCACTCGCAGTAAAAAATCTTCAGACGTTTTATTTTTCTGGGCTTGTACTTCTTGTAGGTCTACTTATAGTCTGCTACATCACAAAGACTGAACTACCAGATGCAGTTAAGAAGGAGATGGTCCGGTACCTACGCTCTGTTCAGTGTCAAGATGGCGGATGGGGTTTGTAAGTAGAATACTCATCAATGGTTCAATTTTATAAGTGGGATGTTTTTTGGCGGTCATAGCCAATGACTATTTCAGTTGAATTGGCCATTGGTTAATCACTGACGAATGACCAAAACTGTTATTGGTTACGACGGCCAAAAGGCACCCCTGTATGTCTACCGTGGAATAATTAATAAATGGTAAGCCCCAGGGCCTAAATTTTTGGGGAAACCCCCTCAAAAAAAGACCGCATGGCTTTTAGCTCAAAATATTGACTGGGCCTGAATTTTATCCACAAGACCAGAATTGAAATGAGAAGAAAAAATGGCGTCACAGTTTATAACAAATGTACTGTTTGAATTTGAAAAAACCCTAAGAGAAGATTTATCTTGCGTGTGAGAATAGATCAATCCATTAAGCTCCGCCCCATTGCGTATTGACCAATCACAACGCAACGAAGGTCCGACACTAAGGTCCGACATGCGTGCGCGTATGCTTGGCGCGCGACAGAGTTGTGCAGAAAGCATAGAGCTATATGGAAGAAAGGCATTGGAGAGACCCACGTGTTCTTGCTCACAGGTGCGTCGTGGGCGGAGCCTACTGGATCGGTCTATTCTTCACTAACCAACAGAATTATATTTCATGCCTGAATTATATTTCACAGAGACAGCAAAGGCAATTGCCTCCATGTCCCCTGGTCGTTGCCTTGGTGCCATTGTAATGCTCCAGGGGTGGATTTCACAAAGGTAGTCCTAACTTAGGACTAGTCCTAGGCAATGCTAAGAGATAGGACTGGTCCTAAGTTAGGACCAGTAACTCATCCTAACTTGGGACTGGTCCTATCTCTTAGCATTGCCTAGGACTAGACCTAAGTTAGGACTACCTTTGTGAAATCCACCCCAGTAGAAATTTACTATTTCCTCATAGGGTGCCCTTTACCAAAGAAAAAACGCCTTGGTGCCCTTGCCCTTTCCAGAACAAAGCATACAGTCCTGATATTGAACACACTTAAATTCATCATTTGAACATAAATACAATACTGTGGGAATTGTCCAGTCATAAGTTTACTGCCCCAACGCTAAAATCACTGTCTTTCTGCTGACTCCGATCCAGTGTAAAATTCAAGCCCTGTTCCGCCAGTCCCAGACAGCAGACCTGTGTTTTTTCCATACAAAATGCAAGCTGTCTGACTAGAATGCAGATTTGATAAGACATGTGGCCACTCTCCAATTCCTACCAGCAAATTTGAACAGTCTAGTTCTACTCGAAAGCAAATACGTGCACACACACCAAATTGAATTCAGACTAATTATCAGACCATTCATATCCACTACCAGCATATTTTAACAGATGTTAGTTTGCATCGTGAATAAAGGTGTTTTTACCCTCACACCGATGTGTATTAAGGGCTCAGGATACTCAGTACTTTCCCTTGAGTTCTGTGAAAAACATACACATTGATGTATGGGTAAAAATAAATTATACAGCATTTTTTATTGATGAATAAAGGTAGAAGTGTTATTTTTAATACAAGTAAATTTCACTTTCAGGTATTTTCTGAGAATAAATTACAGGCAACTTTTATTCAATCATGCTTTTTAGTTGCTCCTTTTCCCCCACCTCCAGAAAGGAATGAAAAAAGATAAGAAGACACACGCCCCAATTGGGACTATTGTTTTTTTTACTACTTCTATTTTTATTGATTTACTATTGATATCCAACAGGGGATAGCCACCATTTTCAGGTTTCATTATCAACTTTTAACCAAGGCTGAGAGATTTTAGACTTTCATCTTATTTTAAACCTTAATGTATGTTGGATGGAAAAAATATCAATTATTTTCTTCAGATAAAAACTTACAGATGGGACATAAATGCCAAGGAACAATTATAATCAAGTGTCTTGCTCAAGGACACAAGTGCTGGTACCAAGATTCAAAACCACGTTGTGAAAATGTTGTGCTAGACTGGTCGGCCACGATACACTATTAAAACCCAATAGGCTATACTGTGGCCCTTTTCCAAACCACAGCTTCAGACTGTTTTGACATTTTGAGCGTGCTTTGGGCTTCAGACGGCCTGAAGCCGAATCCAAAGCCGAAGCCGTGGTTTCGAAAAGGGCATGTGTTTTTTTAAACCTGCTCTACAGAAATCCAAGGATCAAGGTTTGTTTTTCTTATAAATTTCCTTTTCAGACATGTTGAAGGCCCGCCTACGGTCTTTGGTTGCGCAACCAACTATGTCGCTATGAGACTCCTTGGTATTGGTCCAGAAGATCCAGACCTGATGAAATGTAGGAAGCTTCTTCATTCCTTAGGTACATATACCTTACTGGCTAAAGACCAATCCGACATGCACCGGGTGCGCAAGTGTTGAGCACCGCGTGCCATTTGCTGTAGTGTCTTCAATGCCTAGATTGTGCATAAAAAGACACAGCAGTTGGTAATTTTCAATAGAGGGCGCTACCAATTTTGTTTCATCGGATTGGTCTATTGGACCTTCATCACGCTGCCACTATGTTGGTCATGTTCCCTGTATCCAACAAAAGTAATGGATGCTAATATTCATTGTACAAAAAGGAACCGGGCTAATTTTCCTTCCAGCCTCAGTTTGGTTGCAGTTATTTAGATTGAGAAAAATCAAGATGGCCCCACCAAAATAAAAGGTCTGTAATAGTGTACATTTATAATGGGCCTTTAACCTCTTTAGAGACCATAGCTGCCACAAGCAGCTTGTACCAAAATGCCCGGAGCGGCTGTTTGATATTTTGAAAAAATTTTGCTCAAACAAGAGGGTCAAAGAAAAGGTACAGTATGGGACCGAATTGAAACTTTCCGATATTGCCCATATAAACAAAGAATCTACCACTCTAAAACAAAACCATGTATAATTACTATTTCTTAAAAACTTTCCTGACATTTTCCTGAAAATGATGGTGCAACAGAATACACCTGATTAGCAATGTCTGGGCTTATGGTGATGATGGTGAAGAAATGAGTGGTCTTTAAAGGGATGGTGCACACAACTTTGGTTAATTGCTCACTTCTATAGACGATGTGACCTCTGACATCACACGAAAACCATAACATGATTCGCGCGCATACCGCCGGGCAAAACCTTTGTGTTTTGGCAGCCAGCTAGAAAGTGTACGCAATCTTACTGTGACTGCGCAACTCAGTGCCCGGCGAAACATGACGTATAGAGTGTTTTGTCAACAGAGGGCGGTTTGATTGTAAACATAGGTCACATCGTCTATACAGACTGCTCTACAGGTACAGGGCTCTTTAAGCACTCCGCAGTAAGCAGAGCCATGAACTTTGACCCAGTTGCTTTGCCACAACACCTCATATATCCAAGCCTCTTCTACTATATCTATACCAGCAACTTTATTGATAAAAATTCATTTGCACAGAGATTGAAATTTATACCTTTGACCTTTAATTTATACATGTACATCTGTTTTGGAATTCATTCAACCTTGAAATTATCTGGGCATAATGCATAATTGCCAAAATGTTTTCAAAATCAAATTTAAGGGTCTTTGATCAAAATTTTATTTAAGGAACACATAATTGTTTGCACAACTGAATGGACCCTTCCCATGAAATATGCTAATTACATTTACGCATGCGTACAGACCCTATTGGTTGGCAAACGGCATCATAGAGTTGTGCACTATAAGCAGACGCGCAATCGCATCTGCGTCACACAGCCATTAGCCGTGTACAAAACAGCGTGATGTTCGCTCATTTTGCCAACCAAAATGTTATTTCGCATTTGACTTGTTTACTTATTGTCCTGTGTACTTGTTTGTGGTTGTAGGAGGTGCTGCGGCTATACCTTCTTGGGGCAAGTTCTGGCTGTCGGTTCTGAATGTTTATCAATGGGATGGAATGCACACCCTCTTTCCTGAGCTCTGGTGAGTAACCTATGGTGCCCTCAGTGGTTAGAAAACAGACTTATTCAGGGATTTGTTTTCTCCGTTTTTAACCGGCAATCCCAACCCTAAAAATTTGTTTATTTATTTTTAATATTGATACATGTATAAACAAAATTTTTTATAACTAAGATTAAATTCAGAAGAAAGTGTCAACACCACGACGCGACAATCACAGCAGCAAATCATTAAAGACTTGTTCACTTGTCTATGTTTGTGCCTCTGCAGCGCACAGGCATCTAGTTGTTCCTTTTTTATTGTTTGACATTTTGAGTGGCTTAGTAAAGCTGATTTAAGACGATGTATACCAACCATCCTCAGATAATCAGAAAGGTGCTCTTGTAAGGTTTGCATTAATGCGCCGTCTCTTTGGTACGGGTCTCTAGGTTGGTTGGTCTTCTCCTGGACCCAATTTCATGGCTCTGCTTACCGGAAGCAGGGAATTCAGTGCATACGGCAAGCATATTTCACGGGTTAGGGGCGAATTTGGGCTTCTGCGCGTGCGTACTCCACTTTACTAGGCATTCTACGCTTACAAGGCTAGCGCAGAAATTCGGCGCTTGCACGTAAGCGGGGAATCGTGATCGTAAGCGCAGAATTCGGCGGTAAGCAGAGCCATGAAATTGGGCCCTGGTGGCTCACTTACATGTAAAAGTACATGTGCACACGTGTGAAGATCGCATTACACCAGTAATTCTGACCACATTACACCAGTCCTAAGAAGCCTTCACTAGTTACCAGCTGAACAGTGACTTACAGACAAAGTCTTACTCATCACATTTAAGCCATTGGACACTTTTGGAACAGAAATTTTTTTAAAGTTCACAGATTTACAAATAACTTACAGGGTTTACAGAAGGTAATGGTGAAAGACTTCTCTTGAAATATTATTCCATGAAATGCTTTACTTTTTGAGAAAACATTAAAACAATGTCAATTCTCGATATCGAGAATTACGAATTATTTTAAAACACACGTCATGACACGGCGAAACGTGCGGAAACAAGGGTGGGTTTTCCCGTTATTTTCTCCCGACTCCGATGACCAATTGAGCCTAAATTTGCACAGATTTTATATATAAGTTGTGATACACGAAGTGTAGGCCTTGGACAATACTGTTTACCGAAAGTGTCCAATGGCTTTAAAGTTCTCCTCACCTAAATACATTGCTTCTCTCATCAACATCCATAAGCCATCTCCCTCAGGTCTCCTGACTTCCAGTGATCCTTCTCTGGTTGTCTCCCAAATCAAAACAATCATGGGGTGATCGAGCATTTGCTTCTGTCGCTCCTCGTTTGTGGAACACATTCCCCAACTCAGTAAATGTGTGACTGTTGACAACTTCAAGACCAAATTGAAAACACACCTTCCATCATGCCATTTTTCATTACTTTTCTTCTTGTCAGAGCCTTGAGCAACCCATAGGTGGATATGTTTTTTTGGCTTTATAACTGTCTTTAAAGACACACACTATTGGTAATTGCCAAAGACCAGTCTTCTCACTTGGTGTATCTCAACATATGCATAAAGAAACAAACCTGTGAAAATTTGAGCTCAATTGGTCTTGACAGTTGCAACATATTAATGAAAGAAAAAACACCCTTGTCCCACGAAGTTGAGTGCTTTCAGATGCTTGATTTCGGGACCTCAATTTGTAAATCTGAGGTCTCAAAATCAAATTCCTGGAAAATTACTTTTTTCATGAAAACTACGTTACTTCAGAAGGAGCCGTTTCTCACAATGTTTTGTACTATCAATAGCTCACCATTACTCGTTACCAAGTAAGGTTTTATGCTAATAATTAGTTTGAGTAATTACCAATAGTGTGCATTATTACACTCGGAAAACTCTATAGAATGCTGAGTATTTTTTTGTTTTTCATTGCAGGAATTTTCCAACGTATACTCCCGCTCATCCTTCTACCATCTGGTGCCATTGCAGACAGGTTTACCTGCCGATGAGTTACTGCTATGGGATCAAATTTCAGGCTGAACCAGATGACTTGATCATGGATCTCAGGATGGTACTTTATAATACAAATAATAATAACAAATAATGATACAAAGTTATTGAGTGCACTTTCTATTAAAACACTTCACTAGTACATGTATATATTTTTCATTTCAATTCTGGTGCTGTAGACAAAAGTTATCGTCTAGTAAAAAGTAACTTCTGATGAACATCGTTGGCCCATTTCTTTCTTTTTCTTTCCAGGAGCTTTATGTGGAGGACTATTACACCATCAATTGGCCAGCACAGCGAAGCAACATAGCACAAGTGGACTTGTACACGCCCCATAGTTGGCTGTATAACTTAGCATTCGGTAGGTAGAATACCCATTCTGTAACTTTTTTTAATGAGCTCCCTCCCCTACCCACCCTTTAAACTTTCTGTTTAGGAATCCTCAAAAACATTTAACCCAAATAATGATGTCCCATTTTTATACTAAGGGCCATGTCACACATGGCAACTTACAGGCAATCTACAGGCAATCTCAAAAAAGAAAATGCATTCACATTTGATTTTTTTTTTCTATAATGTTCACAATTTTTCCTTGGGGATGGTAAGACATTTGAAAAATGACTTAAAATGTGCTATAAGAGATGTTAAATTTGCATCGGGGATAAAGAATATTAATTTTTTCGAACTGCCTCTAGCTATCGGGCAACCTCGGTAGTCTAGTTGGTAAGACGCTGGTCTAGAATATGAAGGGTCGTGGGTTCGAATCACACCAGAGTAACATGCATGTGATAATTTTTTACAGGACTCTGGAAAGTACTGATTATACAGTGCTTTTAACACACATTGGTGTATGGGAAAAAAAAAAATAAAAAAAAAATAATGATAATAATAATAATAAAATGTGCTACCAAAGTGATTTTGTAGCATGCACTGCACTTGGTTGCCTCTTAGTTGCCTGGAAGAGTAGCCTCCTGTGACAATACCCTAAGGTTATATTTTCATGATGTTGTGTAACTGATCTTTGATTCCTTTTTCGTCTTTGGTATACAGGTTGCCTAGATATATATGAGAAGTACCATAGTGCTAAATGGCGGCAGAGTGCGCTAGACGAGTGCCTTGACCACATCAAAGCTGACGATGAGTTCACTCAATGCATCAGTATCGGACCTGTGAGTTTAATTTACATCATAAAAATAAGTATGATATTCTCGGTTGGGGTTTTTTCTTAGTTAAAAACGAATTATATTTCAATATCTTTCATTATTTCTTTCAGTGAAAGGTTTCTCAAAATGCTTTTTACTATCGAAAGCTGGTGTAGGCTTCTAACCAAAAGGGTTTTATTGCCTTTAATTATAAAACGTGCCTCAGGGTGACCTTGCGTCAACAAAAATCAGTCGGTGACTGACTTTTCAGGATCACACTGCGCCTGAGCTAAGACCATCGGGAACATTTCAGTCGGCGATTGTTTACAACCTGAGCGTAACTGCGATTATTTTAAGACAATCGAAACAGTCGCAGCTCGAAAGTATAACAGTAGCAAGAGTAGAACACTTTCAACTTTAGACGTGATCCTGCGTGATCCTGTTTGTCTGCGTGTTTGTTTGTTGCGGTGCAAGAAAATCGTAGGTCAACCTTAGGCCGGCTTAATAGTGATTACTAGACCTTTTAACAAGAGAAATAACAGAAAAGGGATAGTAAGAAACAAAGATTACATTGTGGTGGGATTTTAGGAAGAAACTTTTTTAAAAACATTTTGAGGTTAACCCCAACAAGGGAATCATTGTTTGTTGAAAAGGTATTCAACTAGTGGTTTAATCCCAACGAGGCCTGGTTTTGATAATTTTACCGAGACGAAGTCGAGGTAAATTATAAAGAACCAGGCCTCGGCGGGTTTAAACCACTAGTTGAAAACGATTCAACACACTTTGATTCCTTTTCATAAATACATTTTCAGTCAAAAACATCATTACTTTTGGTCAAAAAGTAAAATAAATGCAAACATTATAATTGTTAAATGATTTCTTTCAACACAACACCCCTCCAGCTATGAAATGGTAGAGCCCTCCGCCGCCCTCGGGTAAACAACTCGTTATAAGAAAATCCTGTGGGCATCGTTCGTATCGCGTGATGTGGCACAACTGTTTCAGCCGTTGCTCTCGACTAATAGGAATAAAGAAACTGTCTTATAAGAAAACGTGCAAGGGTGTGTGTCACGCCCATGAACTAACACTTTTTACCGGTCATAAACAAAGGTTTATACACACCCACGTGACGCGCTCTCCACCAATAGGAATAGCGAAATTGTCTGAGGTATTTATGAATATGGTTTTAAAGGCAAAGTAAACCTTTGGTTTTTGGAACCACTCAATGGTGTTAATCCTTTCATAAATGTTGATATAAATACAATAAAACTAACATGTGAAAATGTTGTCTTGTTTTGGAGATATCCTTGAAAATCCAGAGCTACATGTAATATGTCCAAGTAGGAATAATAATCCCTAATTTGTATACACAATCTGAGAAAGGTTACTGACAGAAATGCTTCTCAGATGCAAATATTGTGGCATAAAAACATACATATTTTGACATAACCATATTACTTAGAAGTGAAATGTTTCTCAAAATGCGTTATGCTATTGAAAGTTGCTGTAGGCTTTTAACCAAAACGTTATATTGCCATTAATTAAAACGCTTGGGGCTAACTGTGTTTTTGTTTTATCTTGAGCAGATCTCCAAAGTGATCAACATGTTGGTGCGATGGATGACAGACGGACCGGACTCGGCCATATTCAAACAACATGTTGAGCGTATTCCTGATTATTTATGGTATGTCTAGCTTGCCTTATATGTCTCTCTTTCTGTGTTATTAAGTTTTACATCAAAAACAGCGAGCGGAAAAGAACACCGGACTTAAAGACACTGGACACTATTGGTAGTTGTCAAAGACCAGTCTACTCACTTGTGCATAAAATGATAAACTTGTGAAAATTTGAGCTCAATCGGTTGTCGAAGTTGCGAGATAACTGTGAAAGAAAACAACACTCTTGTGACACGAAGTTGTGTGCTTTCAGATGCTTGATTTCGAGACCTCAAATTCTAAACCTGAGGTCTCGAAATCAAATTCGTGGAAAATTACTTTTTTTTGTGAAAACTACGTCACTTCAGAGGGAGCCGTTTCGCACAATGTTTTATACTATCAACCTCTCCCCATTACTTGTTACCAAGTGAGGTTATATGTTGATAATTATTTTGAGTAATTACCAATAGTGTCCACTGCCTTTAAACTCTAGGCCAAATTTCATAGAGCTAATTTAGCACAAATAGTAGATAAGTACAGCAACATTATGCTTACAAGATTAAGGTTTCCACCCAAAGTACCATGTCACATGGGAAATTTTTGGCTGGTACCCTGCTCATTTCTGCTAAGCTAGAAACTGCTATACACAATTTTCTGCTTTCTATGAAATTGGGTCCTGGGTGACTCTGATTAGCAGAGTGTGGGTTCAAGTTCCTGACATGACACGTGTCCTTAAAGGGAAGGTACACTATTGGTAATTGTCAAAGACCAGTCTTCTCACTTGGTGTATCCCATCATAACCATAAAATAACAAGCCTGTGAAAGTTTGGGCTCAATTGGTCATCGAAGTTGCGAGGAAATGATGAAAGAAAAAACACCCTTGTTGGACGAATTTGTGTGCTTTCAGATAAGAATAAAAGACTTCTAGCTAGAAGTCTTTTATTATTTTAGTGTGAAATTACCTCTTTCTCAAAAACTAAGTTACTTCAGAGGGAGTCATTTCCCACAATGTTTTATACTATCAACAGCTCTCCAATGCTCGTTACCAAGTCAGTTTTTAGGTTAATATTTGTTTTGAGTAACTACCAAACATGTACTGTCCCTTTAACTAGCCCTAGATGGTGGTCTAGCCCTATTTTGTCAATAATTTTGTTCAATAATTTTGTTTAGTAGAAGTAACGATCATATATCCTAGCCGGGGATCATGCCGAGTTTAACACCAAATTCATGCCCCAGCAACTTTTTTGTTGTTGACAGATTTTGTTTTTATGGATGTTAAACTTGCATCGGTATAAAGAATATTGTTCTGTGAATAAAATGACAGGCATATTACTTGGGTGGGATTCAAACCCACGACCTTTGCAACTCTAGATGTCTTACCAACTAGACTACCGAGATTGCCTGGTAGCTAGAGTCAGTTCGAATCCTTTTGTTTTGCTATTGAAAAGTATTTTTTCATTTGTCATGTGGATTTATGTGAAAACCTGTTTTCTTTTGTTTTGTCATCAGGATCGGTTTGGATGGAATGAAAATGCAGGTAATTTTGACATTATTTATGGCCAGTTTTCTCTCATTTTCTTCAAGTTATTTTCCTTCAATTTGATAATTTTGAAAGTAGGGTCATCCTCATCTTCAGTGTGTTGTATACCTGTGTGAATCCTGTTTGTAAGTGTGGCGTAATTCTGTTGTAAACCATGCCCCCTTCACTCAGCACCTTTTTTTTTGGGGGGGGGGGGCGGGCGGGGGTTGAACAAGGAAAAAGTGGCTAGAGTGGTTTTCAACTCAACTACATCTTTATTAATGTGCCAGCGGTCTACCAACTGAGCTATCTATATAGTATCTAGCCCTATGTTGGCAGTCACCCTGCTTTGTTAATATCTTCTGGGTGCCAATTAGAAACCTAAGAACCACTAACTAGGATCAACTTAAAGGGGTTGGGTACTTTGTTTTAGAAACAAAACACAATGTTCACAGATTTACATTAAACTTACACGGTTTGAAGAGAATGATGGTAGCAAGCTTCCCTTAAAATATTACTTGCTGAGGTGCTTTAGGTTTCGATAAATGAGTAAAACAAGTCATGAACATTATTTTAGCATGTAGAATGTATTGTCGCGACATTGTTTAACTCATTTCTCAAAAACTACAGCACCTCAGTGTTAAGGTAATCTTTCTATTATCTTATGCTTCAAATGGTGAAGTTGAATGTAAATCTGTCGCAAAACTTTGTATCATTGAGGAAGAATACTATAATTATAGATATAATAACTATTTTACATAATATATTATTTATTTTTTTACATTACCAACTGACATTTGTTTGCCAAAACGGGATGGCAAAGTGTGAGGTTGTTGACTTTTTATCAAAGATTGTAGAGATGGGAAACTTGGGCTGAATATAAATGTGCACTTGACACCATTTCCGCAAGCAGCTCTTTTGATGGAGCAGAAGATCAGTGCAGACAATGACCATTGCTATTAATGATACAACAAAACATTTGCTTGCTGAAATGGCGTCGCTGAGTTTGACGCATTCCAAGCGTACATGTAGATATAGGGCTCCAGTTTCCCATCTTGCATCTTCAGCCCTCTATATATCTTTTTTATCTTCGCAGGCCACCAAAGGCTCCCAGTTGTGGGACACAGCGTTTGCTGGCTGTAATGGCGCCAATAAGTTTTATGGATTCTAACAATAGAATAGGGCTCCATTTCCCCATCTTGCGTCTTCAGCGCTCTATATATCTTTGCTTTTTATCTTCGCAGGGCACCAATGGCTCCCAGTTGTGGGACACAGCGTTTGCCGCCCAGGCCTTCCTAGAGGGAGGGGCTGCAAAGAACGAGTCACTCCATGAATGCCTTCAAAGGACTCACGATTTCTTCAAACTCACCCAGATCCCAGAAAACCCACCAAATTATCAGAAGTACTACAGGCAGATGAACAAGGTAAGCCGAGGTCTTAAAAATTAAAATTTGGGTGTTGAAATGTTTTTTTGGAGACTGCTTAGTTCTCAAAAGAACAGCGCCTAATTTTCATAGAGCTCGTTTGGCAGAAAATGCTACTTAGCAAATTTCTTTGCTATGCAAAAAATTATTGCACTGCCGGTGGAATTGGGATTAAACTTCATAGAATGTTGGCTGGTGACCCGTTTCTGCTAAGCTTGATGTGTCTGTACTTAGCAAGTTTTTCACCTGTAAACACAGATACTAACTAAGAGGTTTGTATTTTGTATTCCTATTGGGGATCATCTTCCTGTGGTTATAGCCATTCAGGTCTATAGTGTATTAGACCTCAATTAGTATTATCTGCGCAAAATATTATAAAATAACACTGCATTTTAAAAAATTTGTCATTTCCGTCACTGGGTTTTCCCTCAAACAAATTATCTGAAGTTTTCCTCGCGCATCTTAAATTGAATTTTCTTTCTCCCTGAACCAGAATTTTATTAAATGAAACTAAGTATAAACTAGAAATTGAGAGTTTGTGTACAAACTCAGGGTGTTCGGGTGAATGGTCAAATGAGGTCACGTTGTGTACAACATTTGTAGAACATTACAAGAGGTTTCATGTAGTGAAAGAATCTTGTACGTAGCGTTTGTGGTTCTCAAGATATGAATTTTTCAATTATTTACCGTTTATTTAACGTAATGACGTCATCAATGACGTCATCATTCCAAAAAAGTTGCGGGTTCATCTACTCATGAAGGTTCATGTTTATGATAAGTTTCAAGTTCATAGTAGTTTAACATTTTGTTCAAAATCGCACGAAGAAAGATGAGGTGAATCCCAGCGTAGTGGAATTTGAATTACGCGCGCCTTCAACGGAGTCTGCATGTGTATACACAACCCGTAATGCCCACAGCCACGCAGTGCTGTTTTGTCGTAGAGCATGGATACAATGTAGGTCTACATGAACTACACGCACACACACCCACACACCCACAATACAATAGTAGCATTCACATACATGAATGGCGATACTATCTGGTTTCTACGCGTAATGAATGGAGGTCAACACAAACGCGCGCTTTTACGACCAGAAGGCAAAATTCAACTGGCATTATGTTTGTGCAAAAGTTTGAGCAGGATAACTGATCTTCAAACTGATATTCAAATTTTGCGAATATGATATATAGTTCTTGAGATATGAACTTTTGAAATTTTGAACTTCCGGTTTCAACCGGAAGTAAAAGTCACATGAGGTCACGTTGTGCACGACTTTTGTAGCTAATTACAAGACCTTTTATATGCACCAAATATCTTGTGTGTGGCATTTGTAGTTCTCAAGATATGAACTCTCCAATTTTTAGCGTTTTTTTGAACGTAATGACGTCATCAATGACGTCATCATTCCAAAAATGTTGCTGTTTCGTCTACTCATTAAGATCAATATATATGGTAAGTTTCAGGTTCATACAAGCTTTAGTTTTTGCGAAAATCGCGCGAGAACGTTCGAGGAGAAGAACACGCAGAAAAAAAAAAAAAAAAAAAAAAAAACAGAACAATAACAATAGTTGTTCGGCTGGTGGCCGAACACCTAATAAACTAATTCAATGGTATAGACTATGCAAACTTTTTTACAATAAGTGTGACCTTGTGCATTCTGGTGCTAGTCTAAAATTGCGATGCGTCATAATTTCTACAGAAGTTAAGAGTTATGAAAGTAAAAGCTGGACAAGTTTTGAGATGTGCCCCCTAAACAAAAGGTGATAAGAATTGGACAGTGCAATCTCCATAAAATATGAGATTTTATGTTTCCTTCCACTGGGCTGTGTACAAATCATGCCTGCAGAAAGTCCGGGCTTGGTGGATCAGGTCACATTATCAAAAACAAATTTAATCTGTATTTATGAGCGACTACTTCTGTACAAATAAATAGTGTACACCAATGATTATAAGCTACGAACGAGTGTTATTTGAATCAAGAAATACTAGTTTAAAGGCAGTGGACACTATTGGTAGTTACTCAAAATAATTATTAGCATAAAACCTTACTTGGTAACAAGTAATGGAGAGAGGTTGATAGTATAAAACATTGTGAGAAACGGCTCCCTCTGAAGTGACGTAGTTATCGAGAACGAAGTAATTTTCCACGAATTTGATTTGGAGACCTCTGAATAGCATTTGAGGTCCCGAAATCAACCATCTGAAAGCACACAACTTCGTTTGACAAGGGTGTTTTTTCTTTCATTATTATCTCACAACTTCAACGACCAATTGAGTTCAGATTTTCACAGGTTTGTTAATTTAGGCATATGTTGAGATACACCCAACAAGAAGACTGATCTTTGACAATTACCAATAGTGTCCAGTGTCTTTAAATGCCAAATTCTTCCTCTAATTCTACCCAAAACTGCCTCTAGCTACCGATCAATCTCGGCAAGGTTGGTGGGTTTGAATCCCACCCGAGTAACATGCCTGTGATATTTTTTCACAGGACTCGGGAAAGTAGTATACAGTGCTAACACACATCGGTGTATGGGTTAAAAAAAAAAAAAACTAATACTCTTTATCCCTGATGCAAACTCAACATCTATTATATACCAAATTCTTAGTTTCTATCTGTGTTTTACAAACTATAAATCTGAAATTACCAATTTCTAATTATCCCTAATCACAGACTTTAGATTTATATATTGTAGCAATCAATGATCATAAGCTTGATCGAAAGTTTAAAACTGAAACTCACAAGGGACAAAATCATCTGCAGTTGAAACTAGTTTCAAACGATTAGAATCAATTTAAATTTAAAACTTTTGAGAGAAGAGTCCCTGGTTACACAGCAATTACAGGTTGTATGGCTTCTGACTGGCAACCCACACACAGATTTTGTTTAATATATACAGCAGTTGGTAGAGGAAAGGTGTCATAATATGGAACACCCCCTCCCCAGATGTTTACCCAAATAAGGTCAAATATAATAAGGATGTTGATTCGTAAGAGGGTGCCATCAGACAATTACGAAATGTTTACACATTCTCCATTCATGTGGACAGCATCTCCAGGTTGCACCATAGAGTTATAGATAAGAACTAGAGGGCGCACTGGCCTATTTATGTGCTCCGGCATGCCCGCAGGCGGCCATTTTCTAAGTTGACAAAACAGCCATCTCACAGCGTGTGTTTGTGCGGCCATTTTGTATGTTGAACAAACAGCATCGCGTGAGCGTTCAATAAAAAAAATGCTAAACGTGTATTTCATATTCAACGCGCATACAGAATGGCGTGCTTGTCATCTGGCGGTCCCGCCGCTTTTGTGCAAGCAGCATCACCAGTGCGCCCTCTAGTTCTTATATATAACTTTATGGGTTGCTTGTTACACTGTCATGGTAACCCAAGGTCAAAGGTACAAATCCTGCTGGTGAACACTTTTTTGTTAAAAAAATTAACGAATAAAAATTCATTTTGATACCTTTGATTAGAGAGGGTTGATATTAACTATGTTACAAGGCACAGAGTGAATCGGTACCTGAACATAAGGGGTTCATTGCCGCTATCATAGCCAGGTCCCTTTCATAGATTGAGTGTCATTGTCGCCTTCTTCAGTTGTACTTGGTTGTGCAGCAGTAGTTGATGTATGACTTATTGCATGGACTGGTCGTAGGATGTTTTGCTGTCTATTTGTGGAAGCTTTCATGTGAAAGGCTTGGACAAAGGCAGCTCGGTATTGCCTGTTTGTCACCCCGTAGATCACAGGATTAAGAATGGTGTTGATGTACTGAGGCAACAGATAAACCCAATCTCCTCCATTCCACAGAAAAACCTCAAATGGATTGTTAATTTGAGCTACTTTACAAATCCAGAAGAAGAGAGTGACAAAAATGTATGGAGATTGACAAATGAAGAACACCACACCATTGACAATCAACATTTTGGCAGCTTGGTTGCGGATTTGCACTGCTTTTCTGTCTGTCTCTGTTCTACCATTGGCACCCCTGCGTTTGTTGAGTACCTGTATGATGCGTGCATACATGTACACGTTGCTTAACATTGAAAGGAGCCAAGGAAGAATCAAGATGGCTTGACTGTAGTGATAAGCCCACAGGTCTATTAGTGTACAATAGGTTATAGCTGAGGGGAACATTTGGTAGAAGTCATCATCGGGCCAACGTACACATTGTCTTTGAAGAGTTGTAACAAAGGGTACTGCCAAAACACCCCAGATAAACCCAATCAACCAACAGAACGCAACGATTTTCAGGGTTCTTCGACGACCACGGATTTTAAGATGCTTTATAGGGTGGCAGATAGCGAGATATCTCTCATATGACGTCATAGTTATTAGTGCAATAGATGAAACATACCCGGTCAATACAGACCCCTTCGTCAACCAGCATTCCACAGGATGGGTGTAAGACGAATGAGGTTTCACCGATGACCGTATAAATGACAAAAGGTACAAGCACACGTAGCTGAACATAAACAACAAGTCAGCCCATGCCAAGTGTATCAAGTATACAGTCGTGTCCGACCTCACCTCAGGAACACGGAAAACTACAAACAGAAAAATGAAGTTGAAGAGTATACACAGACTCAAAATAGTGGGTAGAATAAAGGGTATTACGACTTTGTCTGTAGAATTATAGAGAATTAGGAGAGCTTCGTCTTCAGTGAGGTTCAGTGTATCATTTAAACTGCATTCTGTCGGTTCCATGGTGAAGTTTAGCTGCAATCCAATCAAGATCAAAAGCTACTCCTGTTAGGTTTTCAGCTCTGTTCAAAAGAAGCTTGGCGTAAATATCAGACGATATTTTTTGTCTAATTGTTGAAACTGGCCTAACAGCTTTTAGAGTGATGAGGTGAACTGTGGGCTCACATCATCTCAAATGCACTCTAAGTTCTGGTGTCGTCTTTCTCCTTTGTCTAGTAGTCACTTGCAGGTTGACATTTCTTGTGTTTGACACTTAGAGGCCATTATGCAAAACGTGTCTTACACGTCTTGCCATTTACTAAAATCAATAAGAAATGGGCTGTTTGTGAATCCATTTGTTAAAAACATAGATTATCAGAAAAAACCAAATATTTAAGTATGTATGTCAACTATACACGTCTTTATTGATTGAAGTTATTACTTTAAAAGCAGATAATTGCAAAGACGACTTCACCAGTTGCATAGCCACTTAGGCAAAGACGGGGATTTCGTCTTGTAAAAACAATTACAATTCAAACACTTAACACAACCCCATGTTGTCAGCTATAGTGTACATTTCAAAACACGCGATAAATGATTTCATGATGGCGCCGTCCATGCAGGAAAACACATTCACAGTATATACATAACTTGTTATTACAAGTGAAAATAGATTTATGATTGCCGTTATACTTTTTGAGATATGGTTTCAACAAGATTGGATAACTAAATATTCATAACCTGAATTAAGGCTAATTATTTAAGACTTTAAACCATTATTAAATTAAATGTTACATGTAAGTATTAGAACTAAGCTTTAGTTTGGTATGGGATCTAAGTTTTCCATGTCATTAATTTAGTTGTTATTTATTTAACAAAAATGTGTACAATGGTTCAAGGGAGTAAGGGAAACAAAAAATATTACAAATTTATTAGTGTTTTTTTTTCTATTATGATAGGAATCTTGACAAAAACAATACCTGTTCCAACCCCAGGTCGAAACAGCTACTTAGTGGCAATAGAAACCTTTGGAGCCTAGAGCAGCATTTGATAGTACAGATGTATAAACATTTTTTGTGGACAAACTTTACTTCAAAGAAATGTGGCTATTAATTTAAAAAGATGAAAGCTTTTATGCTCCCAAATTGCGGTAACATTTTTCAGATTGTGAAGGCTGAGGACTGGTGAAGTCATCTTTGCAATTATCTGCTTTTAAAGTAATTACTAAAACCAATAAAGATGTGTATAGTTGACATACACACTTAAAATATTTGTTTTTTTGCTGATAATCTTACTATGCTTTTTATAATCTTAATATGCTTTTAACAAATGGATTCACAAACAGCCCATTTCTTATTGATTTTAGTAAATGGCAAGACGTATAAGACACGTTTTGCATAATGGCCTCTCAGTTTCAAACACAAGAAATGTCAACCTGCAACTGACTACTAGATAAAGGAGAAAGACGACACCAGAACTTAGAGTGAATTTGTGAGGATGTGAGCCCACAGTTCACCTCATCACTCTAAAAGCTGTTAGGCCAGTTTCAACAATTAGACAAAAAATATCGTCTGATATTTACGTCAAGCTTCTTTTGAACAGAGCTGAAAACCTAACATAAATAGCTTTTGATCTTGATTGGATTGCAGCTAAACTTCACCATGGAACCGACAGAATGCAGTTTAAATGATACACTGAACCTCACTGAAGTCGGAGCTCTCCTATTGCTCCATAATTCTACAGACAAAGTTGTGATACCCTTTATTCTACCCACTATCTTGGGTCTGTGTATATTCTTCGACTTCATTTTTCTGTTTGTAATTTTTCGTGTTCCTGAGGTGAGGTCGGACACGACTGTATACTTGATACACTTGGCATTGGCTGACTTGTTGTTTATGTTCAGCTACGTGTGCTTGAACCTTCCGTCGTTTATACGGTCGTCAGTGAAAGCTCATTCCTCATTCACCCATCCTGTGGAATGCTGGTTGGGAAACGTGTCTGTATTGACCGGGTATGTTTCATCTATTGCACTGTTGACTATGATGTCATTTGAGAGATATCTTGCCATCTGCCATCCTTTGAAGCATCTTAAAATCCGTGGTCGTCAACGAACCCTTAAAATCGTTGCGTTCTGTTGGTTGATTGGGTTTATCTGGGGTGTGTTGTTAATACCTTTTGTTGCAATTCTGGGAAGACAATGTGTACGTTGGCCCGATGATGACTTCTACCAAATGTTCCCCTCAGCTATAACCTATTGTACACTAATAGACCTGTGGGCTTATCACTACAGTCAAGCCATCGTCATTATTCCCTGGTTCTTTTCAATGATTACCAACCTGTACATGTATGCACGCATCATACAGGTACTTAACAAACGCAGGGGTGCCAATGGTAGAACAGAGACAGACAGAAAAGCCGTGCAAATCCGCAACCAAGCTGCCAAAATGTTGATTGTCAACGGTGTGGTGTTCTTCATTTGTCAATCTCCATACATTTTTTTCATTCTCTTCTTCTGGATTTGTAAAGTAGCTCAAATTAACAATCCATTTGAGGTTTTTCTGTGGAATGGAGGAGGTTGGGTTTTTCTGTTGCCTCAGTACATCAACACCATTCTTAATCCTGTGATCTACGGGGTGACAAACAGGCAATACCGAGCTGCCTTTGTCCAAGCCTTTCACATGAAAGCCTCCACAAATAGACAGCAAAACATCCTACGACCAGTCCATGCAATAAGTCATACATCAACTATTGCTGCACAACCAAGTACAACTGAAGAAGGCGACAATGATACTCAATCTATGAAAGGGACCTGGCTATGAGTTGAGCAGAAGTGTGGGTTCAAGTCCTGATTGTGACACTTTCCACCCAGTGGTAAATGGGTACCTGTGAGAGCAGAGATGGTTCTTGTGATTGATTTAGCCGAGTAGCGCATATTTGTTGCAAGGGCTGTCTATCCCCAGGGGGCTGAGATGGTTTAAGAAATGAATTAAGGCCCATTGACCAGGGTTAATAATGTTGGAAGTGCTTTAAGACGCCCTTTGGTTGTGAAAAGCACTATATTAAAACGGGTTGATATTATTGTTATTGCAATTGCAACATTGCACCAATAGGTTCAAGAACCAATTCACCCTGTGCACCGTAACAGAGTAAACATCGATTGCCTCTAACCAAAGGTATCAAAGTGATTTTTGATTCTTTCATGAACATGTAACATCAATTGATAGAACTTGGATTTGAACAATGAAATGTTCACCAGCAGGATTCGAAACTGCAACCCCGGGGTACGTTACCATGACAGTGTGACAAGAGGAAATTGTGCAACCTGGAGATGCTGCCTGCACGTATGGAGAATGTGTGAACACTTTGTAAACAATGTGTTAACAATTTGTCTGATGGCACCCCTTATGATTTAACATCCTTATTAGCCTATACTTTACCTTATGGGGGTAAACATCTCGGGGTGTAGGGGGAGGGGGGGTGTCCTGTATGATACTTTTCCTCTACCAACTGAGGTATCTATCCCTAACAATGGCGGTCTTTCTCTTTGAACAAAATCCGTGTTTGGGTTGAAGCTATTCAACCTATAACCAGGGATTTCTCTCTTAAAGGCAGTGGACACTGATGGTAACGAAAAATGGGGAGAGGATGATAGTATAAAACATTGTGAGAAACAGCTCCCTCTGAAGTGACATAGTTTTCGAGAAAGAAGTAATTTTTGACGAATTTGATTTCCAGACCTCAGATTTAGAATTTGAGGTCTCGAAATCAAGCATCTGAAATAAGCACACAACTTCGTGTGACATGGGTGTTTTTCTTCTTTCATTATTATCTTGCAACTTCGACAACCATTTGAGCTGAAATTTGACAATTACCAATAGTGTCCAGTGTCTTGAAAGTGTCTTAAGATTTAAATTTACTCTAATCAATTAGTGATAACTGCAGATGTTTTTTGTCCCTAGTGAGTTTCTGTCTTAATACGACCCATAATCATGGTAGCAATATATAGTCTGTGATTAGGGATAATTAGATATTGGTAATTTTAGATTTATAGTTTGTAAAATACAGATGAACTTAGTATTTAACTTACTTGATTGCAAGTATCTCGTACAGATTTGCTCATATCATTGATGTTTTTATTTATAGAAAATAGTCGCTCATACATGTACTTTCACAAATAGAGATTGTTGTTATCCCATTCAAGTAGTTTATTACTTAATTTCATTCATAACTTAATTTCGTTCATAAAATTTTGGTTCAATAGGATCCAAAGACCCCATGGGGAGAAAGAAAATTCAGTTTAAGATGTGGGAGGAAATCCCAGAAAATTTGTTCGAGGGAAAACCCAGTGACGAAAATGACAAATTTTAAGAAATCTATCAGTATTTTGTAATATTATGCACCGACGTTAAGTGACGTCTAATGCAGTATGATCTGGAGTGGCTAGACCACAAGAAGATGATCCCCAACACAATCTGAGAAATGTTACTGCAGTTACTTTTCTCAGATTCAAATTTGGGAGCATAAAAACTGATATTTTTTTTTTTTACAATAGCCACATTTATTTTATTTTATGCAAGTCGCCAGACACACAAGCCCGGAAGGCCACTTCAAGGTGTGAGCTACAATTATTTTATTACAGAGGCAGTTGCCACTTACTCCTAGGGCTGAAACAGAGTTACCCCCTTTTACAGTCCATACGGATGTAGGCTTGGGTATTATCAATCCGAATTTTTGTGGATTGTTTTATTTCAAATTAGAATATCTTTCAAACCATGTTCAATGTAAGATTTTGTATTATACACCAAAGTAACCAGTGTAAGGCAGTGTATCGCTTTGAAATGTATGCTTTAGCTGATGACTTAGGATTGTGTATTAGTCTTTGAGTTTTAACTGTTTTTTAAAGCTATTAAATTAAAACGACATCCCCATCTTTGCCTAAGTGAGTCCGACTGGTGAAGTCCTCTTTGTATTTAACTGCTTTTAAAGTAATTAGTTAAATCAACAAAGAAGTGTTTAGTTGACATACACACTTAAAATATTTGTTGTTTGACGGTAAACTCACTATGCTTTTAACAAATGGATTCACAAACAGCAAATTTCTTATTGATTTTAGCATATGCCGAGGAAGACATTATATGTTGCATAATGGCCTCTTAGTGTTTAAAGCCATTGGACCCTTTCGGTACAGAAAAAAAAAAAAAGTTCACTGATTTACAAATAATTTACAGGGTTTACAGAGGGTAATGGTGAAAGACTTCTCTTGAAATATTAGTCCATGAAATGCTTTACTTTTTGAGAAAACGGTAAAACAATATAAATTCTCGTTAACGAGAATTACGGATTTATTTTAAACACATGTCATGACACGGCGAAACGCGCGGAAACATGGGTGGGTTTTTCCGTTGTTTTCTCCCGACTCCGATGACCGATTGAGCCTAAATTTTCACAGGTTTGTTATTTGATATAGAAGTTGTGGTACACAAAGTGTGGGCCTTGGACAACACTGTTTACCGAAAGGGTCCAATGGCTTTAACACAAAAATGTCAAAAACAAACGTCTTTTATGAATATGTAACGTCAATTGATAGAGTTTGGTTGTGAACAAAGAATAGTTCACCAACAGGATTCAAACGTGAGACCTCGGGTTACCATGCCTGTGTGACAAGAAATACTGCACCTGGATATTCTCTAGAGTGTCATGGACAAACTAAAATATTTGAATTTGATTTTCGAGACCTCAGTATTAGATTTTGAGGTCCCAAAATCAAACATCTGAAAGCACACAACTTTGTGTGACAGTGGGTGTTTTTTTCTTCCATTATTATCTTGCAACTTCCAAGACCAGTTGAGTTCAAATTTTCACAGGTTTGTTATTTTGTGCATTTGTTGAGATACACCAAGTGAGAAGACTGGTCTTTGACAATTACCAAAGGTGTGCAGTTGTCATTTAAATTGATTTCCTCAACCAAAACCTGGGCGTAAGAGAAGACCCCTTGAGGTTAAACTCCACAAACTTTACTCTCATTTTATGTAAATTTTCTGTAAAACATTTCTGTAAAACATTTCTGTAAATATTATTTCCCCTTATATTATTAAAGAACTTTGTTTCAAGTTAAAGAATTGTGTTCATCCTGTTGATTTATTTGAGTTCATTTGACGCGTATGTCACAAAATTACCCTTCATGTAAATCATTTTGACAGATCTTATATTAGTATTTGTTTATTATGATTGGTATAACAGCAAACTAAATAATAAGTAAGTAACGGTTGTTACAGCATATGACTCTGTTGTTGTGTATTACTTACAGGGTGGGTACCCATTCAGCACGCGTGACTGCGGTTGGATCGTTGCTGACTGTACTGCAGAGGGACTCAAGTCTGCGCTGATGATTGAGCAGCGATGTCCATTTCTCAAGGACCACATCTCACAAGAAAGACACCAAGAAGCTGTGGATGTTGTAAGATAAAACTTTTTTGTTGTCTTAAAAGCACTGGACACTATTGGTAATTACTTAAAATAGTTGTTAGCGTACAAAACTTACTTGGTAACAAGCAATGGACAGCTGTTGATAGTATAAAACATTGTGAGAAACGGCTCCCTCTGAAGAAACGTAGTTTTTGAGAAAGAGGTAATTTCTCACTCAAATTACTTCAGCAGAAGCCTTTCTATTATGCATCTGAAAGCACACAAATTACATGTAGTGCAACAAGGGTGTTTTTTCTTTCACTTTTCTCTCGCAACTTTGACGATCGATTGAGCTCAAATTTTCACAGGTTTGTATTTTATGGATATGTTTGGATACACCAAGTGAGAAGACTGGTCTTTGACAATTACCAATAGTGTCCAGTGTCTTTAAAGTGAAGGTATACATTTAGTAATCATTCTAAAATGAATGGCAATAAAAACTTACTTGGTTAGAAGTATAGCAGCTTTCGTATGTATAAAGCATTAAAGGAACACGTTTCCTTGGATCGGTCGAGTTGGTCTTTGAAAAGCGTTTGTAACCGTTTGTTATAAAATGCATATGATTAGAAAGATATTTCAAAAGTAGAATACAATGATCCACACAAGTATCACTCGTTATTGCGTGGTTTTCTTTCCTTTTACCTCGTCGACTACCACGGTCGGCCATTTATGGGAGTCAAATTTTTGACTCCCATAAATGGCCGACCGTGTTAGTTTGCAAAGTAAAAGGAAAACCACGCAATTTCGAGGCAAATTTGTGTGGATCATTATATCCTACTTTTAAATCATCTTTCTAACCATATGCATTTTATAACAAACGGTTACAAACACTTTTCAAAGACCAACTCGACCGATCCAAGGCAACGTGTTCCTTTAAGAATCATTTCACTTTGAAGTGCTGTGATTATGGACAAATAAATGAGTTTTTATCCCAAATTTCAATCTGAGAAGCTTTCTAGCAGGTAAGTCCCTCGATTGTTCTTCCTGCGCATACAGAATTATTACTCCGGATTTTCAGCCATATCTCAAAAACACAACTACCTTTTAATAGGTTATTGTATATGTCTACATTTGTATAAGAATAAAACAGTTCCAAAAAACCTAAGCTATACTTTCCCTTTAAAACCCCGCCCTTCCCCCAAAATACCTTGAAAACCAAGGTTAAGATTGATTTTGTTTGAAAATGTTTGAAACGTTTGTATGGTGTTTGTGTAGTCAAGCAGTCTAAAGCATCTGACTCAAGTTATGCACCTTAGTCATCAGAGTGGGGGTTCAAATCCCTATCATGACGCTTCTGTTCTTGTGGGCAAGACACTTAAAGGAACACGCTGCCTTGGATCGGACGAGTTGGTCTATAAAAAGCGTTTGTAACCCTTTTTAATAAAATGCATGGTTGGAAAGATGTTTTAAAAGTAGAATACAATGATCCACACAAGTTTGCCTCGAAATTGCGTGGTTTTCCTGTTACGGTGCGAACTAACACGGTCGGCCATGGGAGTCAAAAATTTGACTCCCATAAATGGCCGACCGTGTTAGTCGACGAGGTAAAAGGAAAACCGTGCAAGTTCGAGGCATGTTTGTGTGGATTATTGTATTCTACTTTTACAACATCTTTTTACCCATATGCATTTTAAAAACAGTTACAAACACTTTTCAAAGGACAACTCGACCGATCCAAGGCAACGTGTTCCTTTAATCATAATTGGCCCTCTTAACCCAGGTAAAATGGGAGCCCAAGGGAGATATAATAGATTCTCATCATCCAGGGTACCTGAGATTTGTTATGTGAATTCTGTCCCCTATGTTGGAAAGTAGCTTGGGCTGGAGGGGGATTCAAAAGAGGGCGCTGTTAGAAGAAGTTTGTTCGCAGTTCGCCGACCCAAATGGGGGAGAGAATCTCCTGTAACACCGGTACTGCATGCTCCATTTGTTTACATAAACTGTAAAGTCCGTCGTGTTTATTTATCATAGATGCTGAACATGCGAAATAGCGACGGCGGATTTGCAACGTACGAGACCATGCGAGGGGGCGTAATTCTTGAGAAACTTAATCCATCAGAAGTCTTTGGTACGTTTATTTATGGTCGTCAGTTTGAAACACAACAGGCTGTATACAAGTTAATTGTCTTAGTCATGCCTTAGAATGCCAGACAATATTTTAGTTTAAAAAATGAGTATCCAAATTAGTAGCTTTTATATGAAAATGAAATGATGGATTCTGAGTCCTGCGGGAAGAATAGAACACCAAGGGCTACCCTTTTGGGATTCGAACCTTTGAACAGATGTTTCATACACTCGAGCAGATGTTGTAAACAGCCTGCCCTTTGACTGTTTGACTTTTTTTTTACATCTGCTCAGTGAAAAACAGGTAGTTATTATTTTCTTCAGATATAATCAAATCCTACACTTTGACCTATATATCTTCGACCAACAAAATACAGAGCACTTTGGTATGCCCTAAGGGCTGTGATAAAGCGCTATTTAAGAACCTAGTATTAGAATTATTACTACTGTTATTTGCAGGTGACATCATGATAGACTACACCTATGTAGAACTCACCTCGGCTGTCATGCAATCACTCAAGAAGTTCAGTGACATTTATCCCGATTATCGCCAAGCGGAAATCCGAGCTACATTGGACCGTGGGCTGTTGTACATCGCTGATAAACAGAAGCGGGATGGATCATGGGAAGGGTGCGTTAATATTTTGTCAATATTTTGGCTAAAATGATTGTCCTCTGCCAAACTATATTGACCTTATTCACCTACATGTAGGCCTTATTTCATGGCTTTCCCCTACCGCCGAATTCCGCACTTACATGTATGATCATCATTCTCCACTTACTGTGTGTAAGCGCTTAATTTCTGCGCTACCTGTGTAAGCGAAAAATGGCTAGTAATGTGGAGGATGCACCTGCTATGTGCTTGACTTAAGCGTGGAATTCCCTGCAACGGTAAGCAGATCCATGAAATTGTGCCCTGACACCACTGAGGCAATTTAGTCATGGTTGCACCATTTTTTGAGTCTGTTCCTCTTTGTTTTAACGTGTCATATGAAGTGTAGAGGTTTACACAATGTAGGGGCTTGAACTACTATGTGGACCTGCACACGTCCACACAGTGTTGTTAACAGTACTAAAGAATAAGATAAGGGTTGGGATGTGTATAGAACAAAGGAACGTCCACAGATGTGATGCCAACATAGAGCTGTGTGTGTTATTCATAGAAATGCTGAGAAGGGCATATTTTGGGCGACGTGTGCGCCGTTGTTTTTATGCGCACCATGTCCTTACATGCAAAGTGATGTAATGTGATGTCAGTGCAATGTGTTGGTAGACCATACCACCTAGGTCACAAAATGAGTGACCTTGTGCATTCCATAGCATTTTCTGGAAGGCAAGACTGGTCACTTGAAAATTTTTGAAGTCGTACATTTCACATCACTGTGTAAATAACATATAATATTATAAAGAGCTCTTTTAGGGGGGGGGGAAACATAATGCCAATCATAAACTGCCCTTTTCACAAAATGTGAGAATTGTTTGTTTTCCTGCATTGAGCTGTGTGAACTTTGTCCCTCCAGAAAGTCGAAGCCCTATGGGTCTTCATGATAGGTGGGTTGGATGCCATGAGAAATGTTATCGTCAAATTCAGATGTAGAGGCCCTATTTGACTTCATCATTTTACATTGGTTTCTTCTGATATTTTAATTTTTGAATTTAGTTCCTGGGGTGTTTGCTTCACTTATGCCGCCTGGTTTGGTCTGGAAGCCTACGCCTGCATGGGATACAGCTACGAAACATCGTAAGAGCACCAGTTTGTATACATACTAGTTTTTCAAAGTGGACACTTTAGAGAAACCATTCATATCTGTATAATCGTTACAAAACACCCGGACACTGCTATAATGTTGCTCATTTCTTTAATCAAATTTTGTCAGTAAAAATGTCAACAGAAATAACTTGAAGCAGAAATTTTAGTTTTGTGTTTGAAGGATACTTTGTTAATAAACTACTTTGATCTCCTAACAGTAAGCATCCGTCCATCATTACTGAAGTAGGCATCCGTTCGTCATTACTAAAGTTTTTTGGGGGGGTTGTCCTCTCTCTTGCAGCTGCGGCTGTGGCTAAGAAGTCCGATTCTTGCATGGCAGTCTCTGCCACAGTTGTTGCAAACAAATGGGGAGGGGGGCTAACACTACCTTGACTTTTATATCTGTTTGGGGCTGGTCACAAGGTAATTCTTGTCTTGGCTTCAAACTGTATCTACAGTATAAATAGAAATCAAGGTTCAGGTACAAATTCACAGCCAAAGAATTGTATGTGTTCTTATGGGTGTGTACAAGGTATGTTTTTTTTGGGGGGGGGTGAATTCATGTCAGTAAGACATTTGCGAGTTAGATTTCAATATTGTCTGCTCCAATGACTTGCTTAGCGCGTAAATTCAAATTCTTCAGACTCTAGACTATGATAGAGGAGGGAAGGAACCATCTACAATGTAGCTCTCAGGCATTCTACTTTTTAAACTGCACACCACTGTGCATCATAATCAGCACATGAGTTTTTATTTTGTTTACCCGCCCTCAAATTTGGACAGCGTGCGCACAAACCTCACAGTGCGATATCTTCATACATGAAGTCTGCACTATACCTGGAAGGAGAAGAAGACAGTTGCTGTGTCAAATGATTCAGGACAAGCCTCAAGATGAGCAAACCCTGTTACCATTGCGCCATACACATCCATTCAGAATTGTGGATGGGTGTTCACCGACTCTTACGTAACTGCAGAAATGCTTGCCCCAGTCATGTGACATAGCAATTGTCTTGATAGTCAAGGAGTTCAAATTTTAGGCAGTAACTTGTGATCAAGTACCTCATTGTACGTACCAGACAACATTAAAATCTAACTCGCAAACGGCTTATTGGTAGTACAGTTGGCGAAAGTCAAAAGGTCATGGTGACCTGTTAGTGAACTCAACCTGTTAATGAAAGGAGGGGCTCTACATGCAGTAGGGGGATTAGTAGGGATTACATATAGTATGGGCGGATCTATCCAACGGTTCTCATGTTATTTAAAGTGCTTCACGCTAGCTACTGCTATTTTGAACAATGCAGGTTAACTCACAGGATATTTCTTTTTTCATTTTTAGTACGGCATCCAGCGAGGTAAAGAGGGCGTGTGCTTTCCTCCTCTCTCGTCAGATGGAAGATGGAGGATGGGGCGAGGAGTTTGAATCTTGTGAAGAACGTCGCTACATCCAGAGTAAAACCTCGCAGGTTGTCAACACGGCATGGTCTGTACTGGCACTCATGGCTGTCAGGTTAGTGAAGGGGTGGGGGTATGATGGCTGTCAGTAGGCCTGGGTGACTAGTGAAATTTACTACTCGACTTGTCGCCCTCAATTAGTCGCGACTTCGACTCTTGTCACGACTAATTTGTAACTCTCAAGATGCATTGTGGCAATGTTTGCCGCAGGCGTAGTATCGTACAATTTAAGCTATAGCACTGAAGAGTTGTGTCACTGATGTCTGATTGTGTTTTGTAAGTAAATTATGTTGTCGTGAATAGTCTCGCGGGACACAGTTAATTCACAAAACAGGTAGTAGCGACTATTTTTGAAGTAGTCACAACAGTTTTGTCAGTAGTCGTGACAATTTTTTAGCAGTCGACTGATCAATCAATAGTCGTGACTTTGACACTAATTGCACTAGTCGCACAGGCCTAGTCAATTGACAATTTGTAACTACTCATTAAGTGAACGGAGAACCACAATTTAAAGACACAAAGACAAATTTACTGAAGCGGAACTTGAACCTTGAAACCTGCAGCTTTTTGTGCCAAGCTCATCCAACTAAGTAATTATCTAACCCTAGTATTGGCGGCCTCCCTATTAGTCAATATCTTTGTTTGAGGGTGCCAGTCAGAAAGCCTTATAACAGTTGGCTGCTGTGAAGCGAGAGATCACTGCCAAGTTTTTCCAGCAGCTGAGGGATCACCTTAAGGGGATGTGACCTTTTCTTTATTCAACCCAAAAATACTTCAAATTTACCCAGTCAGTTTTCCTTGTAGTTCATAGCTTGATATTTGAAACAAAAACAATAACAAAATAGAGAGACTGCTTTAATGAAAATAGAGAGACTGCTTTAATGAAAATAGAGAGACTGCTTTAATGAAAATAGAGAGACTGCTTTCATGAAAATAGAGAGACTGCTTTCATGAAAATAGAGAGACTGCTTTCATGAAAATAGAGAGACTGCTTTCATGAAAATAGAGAGACTTCTTTCATGAAAATAGAGAGACTGCTTTCATGAAAGCTAGATGGCTCAGTTGGTAAAGTCCTGTATTGGGGGGGGGGGGGGGTTTCAAGCTGAAATGGATGCCTTTTGCAAACTGCGATATATTTCCCTCAATTTTGCCAGATTTCCAGAGCGTGAAGTCATCGATCGAGGCATTCGGGTCATCAGAGACAGGCAGCTGCCGAACGGGGATTGGGCTCAGGTAAGAGGTCATGACCTTTCACCTTTACAACCTGTCCATTCTTGGTATCGTCAAACAACATTTGTACCCAAATGTTCTATTAACACATGGTTGTATGGAGACTCTTTGTGTAGGGCGAACAGAGGGAATGCTTTGCTTGTATGTCAAACAGATAAAACAAAAGAAAAGTACCACTTTCTAAAATTCAGCAAAAAAGTCTAAAAGCATTGCACACAACTCCTTGTATCCGTATTGCATACTGTGTATCTGTAAAATTTATGTGCACTGCTTCTCGTGTATTTAAATTTTTAACAGCGCATGAGGGACAAACATATTTTAGGTCTTTACTCTTATTCTGTCAAATTTTTTCTTCTTGCTGTGCCTGAATTTTCTCCACTGTTTTGCCCAGATTTTGTCTCATCTGCTCCCTGGCTTGCATGTCTGTGCACAAACATATGCAAAAATTATCTACAGTCTTACATGTTTGTGAAACTCTTTCGGTGCCCGCTATTTTGTACATTTTGAACATAAAATGCCCAGCTGTTTGAGCTCTTTAATTTATTGCTTAAGTCTTTCGCACACTTGCTAATTTGTGTTGCTTTATCCCAAAGTCGGCTGTAGTTCTTGAGTGATACTGCCCTTTTGTGATAACATGTTTAGTTTGGGTCGTACTACGATTGAGGACAATTTTGAGTGGAAAACATAGAACCTTTGCACTGAATATGAGAAATGTATATTTTTGATTTAGCATGGAATTTTATAAAGGACTTTTTGGATGTTTTGCAGGAGAGTATAAAAGGCGTGTTCAACAAGTCATGTGCAATCAGCTACACCAGCTACCGCAACCTGTTCCCAATATGGGCTCTGGGTCGATATGCAAGGATCTACGGTGACGATGCATAGAGGTATAGGGATGTACAATCATGTACCCTTAGCTAAAGCTATGGCTTGTTATAAATCATTCAGGGGTCCACTTCACAAAGAGTTAGGACTTGTCTTATCTCGAGTTAGGCAGGACTAGCCTTAAGTTTTTAATATCTCCTACCAACATGTAACTCGTTGTAAAATTGACATCTGGACCTTCATAATGTCCATGTGACATTACATGTTTACAAAAGAGCCATACGCCTTTCTTAATATGTATGCATGAGGTACGTCACAATGCTAAACCCAAAACGAGGCTATGGGCACAGCCACTGCAAGTGGTGGCGAACATGCTCCCATAGCTTCATTTTGGGTAAGAATTATGACGTCATGCATAAATAGTAAGTGAGGCGTATAGCACCTGGACAGGCACAATTTGTACACAAAAGAAAACAACATTTTGAATTTTCATGGAGATTGTACTGTTTGATTTTTTCAACTTTTGATATGAAGAAAGGGGGCTCATCTCAAAACGTGTTCAGCTGTTTCCTATAACTCTTGTATTTATGTGGATGTTGGGGGCTATTGGTCAATCTGCGCGATCAACCGATCGCGCTGCAGTATTGAAAGATCTATTGGTTGCGCAGCAATCGGTCAATCGCACAACAATCGGTCGATCGCGCAACATTCGGCAACGAACATGCGCGATCACCCGATCGTGCGGGAATGGCTCGGCGCGATCGGCCAATTGTGCAGGAATGGTTTTGCGCGATTGGCTGATTGTGCAGGAATGGTTATGCGCGATTGGCCAGTTGTGCCCAACATGGACATTGTGACAGCAAGTTTAAACATTTCCCATGTGGCCAGATTACGGTACCGTGCCTGCCAGGAAGTGCCATGGACTGTATGAAGAAAAAACAGAGGTAACTTGTTCTATATATTTAATGTTGCGGAAGTATTCAAAATTGTGTCAGCTATACTTCCAGAGGTAATAAAATTGTGTTAAATTAGGTTTAGTTTTGTTCATAAATTCTGAAAAATAATGCAAGATTTACCCCCTTGTGATTCCATTTTCTCCTGTTTAAAGAAATGTTTTAAGGCAGGATGGTAATTTGTATTTATTTATAAAAAAAAAGGATCTGGGTATAAGTGGCATTCAAGATTTTAGTTGAAAATTATGTAATACAATTTTTAAATATTGAATAATTAAGTAATAAAAGGTGCATCTTTTATTGAAATTGTCTGCAAATTTTCTCATCGTGCTGTTTCAAAACAAAAATTGAAGGAATACAATGCTTACCCCCTACAACGTTTCCCATTTTCCCCGAAAAGGCAAGACATTTTTTCTAAATTTTTACCCATGAAATACAAGTAGTTTTTTTAATTTTTACACCCAAAATTAAAAGTTTACCCCTTGTTATTTTTCTAATTTATACACCCAAAAAGCAAGGCTTACCCCTCATAATTGTCATTACACCAAAAATGCAAGGCTTGCCCCTTATATTTTTCACGTTTTTACACCCAAATATTTTCCACATTTTTACACCGAATATTTTCCACATTTTTACACCAAATATGCAAGACTTACGTGAAAATGTTCACAAGGCTATAGCCTTGTGAATTTATCAAATTTTACATAAAAATGTTCACAAGGCTATAACCTTGTGAATTTATCAAATTTTACATGAAAATGTTCACAAGGCTATAGCCTTGTGAACTTGATCAAATTTTACATGAAAATGTTCACAAGGCTATAGCCTTGTGAACTTATCAAATGAAAAATCTTGTGCCTTGTGAACTTGATCAAATTTTACATGAAAATGTTCACAAGGCTATAGCCTTGTGAACTTATCAAATGAAAAATCTTGTGCCTTGTGAACTTGATCAAATTTTACATGAAAATGTTCACAAGGCTATAGCCTTGTGAACTTATCAAATGAAAAATTTTGTGCCTTGTGAACTTGATCAAATTTTACATAAAAATGTTCACAAGGCTATAGCCTTGTGTACTTGATCAAATTTTACGTGAAAATGTTCACAAGGCTATATAGCCTTGTGAATTTATCAAATTTTACATGAAAATGTTCACAAGGCTATAGCCTTGTGAACTTATCAAATGAAAAATCTTGTGCCTTGTGAACTTGATCAAATTTTACATGAAAATGTTCACAAGGCTTGTGTACTTGATCAAATTTTACGTGAAAATGTTCACAAGGCTATATAGCCTTGTGAATTTATCAAATTTTACATAAAAATGTTCACAAGGCTATAACCTTGTGAATTTATCAAACTTTACATGAAAATGTTCACAAGGCTATAGCCTTGTGAATTTATCAAATGAAAAATCTTGTGCCTTGTGAACTTGATCAAATTTTACATGAAAATGTTCACAAGGCTATAGCCTTGTGTACTTGATCAAATTTTACGTGAAAATGTTCACAAGGCTATAGCCTTGTGAATTTATCAAATTTTACATAAAAATGTTCACAAGGCTATAACCTTGTGAATTTATCAAATTTTACATGAAAATGTTCACAAGGCTTATAGCCCTGTGAACTTGATCAAATTTGATATGAAAATATTCACAAGCCTTGTGATCAAATTTTATATGAAAATGTTCACAAGGCTATAGCCTTGTGAACTTATCAAATGAAAAATCTTGTGCCTTGTGAACTTGATCAAATTTTACATGAAAATGTTCACAAGGCTATATATAGCCTTGTGAACTTATCAAATTTTACATGAAAATGTTCACAAGGCTATAGCCTTGTGAATTTATCAAATTTTACATGAAAATGTTCACAAGGCTATAGCCTTGTGAACTTGATCAAATTTGATATGAAAATATTCACAAGGCTATAGCCTTGTGAACTTATCAAATGAAAAATCTTGTGCCTTGTGAACTTGATCAAATTTTACATGAAAATGTTCACAAGGCTATAGCCTTGTAAACTTATCAAATGAAAAATCTTGTGCCTTGTGAACTTGATCAAATTTTACATAAAAATGTTCACAAGGCTATAGCCTTGTGTACTTGATCAAATTTTACGTGAAAATGTTCACAAGGCTATATAGCCTTGTGAATTTATCAAATTTTACATGAAAATGTTCACAAGGCTATAGCCCTGTGAACTTGATCAAATTTGATATGAAAATATTCATAAGCCTTGTGATCAAATTTTATATGAAAATGTTCACAAGGCTATAGCCTTGTGAACTTATCAAATGAAAAATCTTGTGCCTTGTGAACTTGATCAAATTTTACATGAAAATGTTCACAAGGCTATAGCCTTGTGAATTTATCAAATTTTACATGAAAATGTTCACAAGGCTATAGCCTTGTGAACTTGATCAAATTTGATATGAAAATATTCACAAGGCTATAGCCTTGTGAACTTATCAAATGAAAAATCTTGTGCCTTGTGAACTTGATCAAATTTGATATGAAAATATTCATAAGCCTTGTGATCAAATTTTATATGAAAATGTTCACAAGGCTATAGCCTTGTGAACTTATCAAATGAAAAATCTTGTGCCTTGTGAACTTGATCAAATTTTACATGAAAATGTTCACAAGGCTATAGCCTTGTGAATTTATCAAATTTTACATGAAAATGTTCACAAGGCTATAGCCTTGTGAACTTGATCAAATTTGATATGAAAATATTCACAAGGCTATAGCCTTGTGAACTTATCAAATGAAAAATCTTGTGCCTTGTGAACTTGATCAAATTTTACATGAAAATGTTCACAAGGCTATAGCCTTGTAAACTTATCAAATGAAAAATCTTGTGCCTTGTGAACTTGATCAAATTTTATATGAAAATGTTCACAAGGCTATATATAGCCTTGTGAACTTATCAAATGAAAAATCTTGTGCCTTGTGAACTTGATCAAATTTTACATGAAAATGTTCACAAGGCTATAGCCTTGTGTACTTGATCAAATTTTACGTGAAAATGTTCACAAGGCTATAGCCTTGTGAATTTATCAAATTTTACATAAAAATGTTCACAAGGCTATAACCTTGTGAATTTATCAAATTTTACATGAAAATGTTCACAAGGCTTATAGCCCTGTGAACTTGATCAAATTTGATATGAAAATATTCACAAGCCTTGTGATCAAATTTTATATGAAAATGTTCACAAGGCTATAGCCTTGTGAACTTATCAAATGAAAAATCTTGTGCCTTGTGAACTTGATCAAATTTTACATGAAAATGTTCACAAGGCTATAGCCTTGTGAACTTATCAAATTTTACATGAAAATGTTCACAAGGCTATAGCCTTGTGAATTTATCAAATTTTACATGAAAATGTTCACAAGGCTATAGCCTTGTGAACTTGATCAAATTTGATATGAAAATATTCACAAGGCTATAGCCTTGTAAACTTATCAAATGAAAAATCTTGTGCCTTGTGAACTTGATCAAATTTTATATGAAAATGTTCACAAGGCTATAGCCTTGTGAACTTATCAAATGAAAAATCTTGTGCCTTGTGAATTTATCAAATTTTACATGAAAATGTTCACAAGGCTATAGCCTTGTGAACTTGATCAAATTTTATATGAAAATGTTCACAAGGCCTTGTAAACTTATCAAATGAAAAATCTTGTGCCTTGTGAACTTGATCAGATTTTACATGAAAATGTTCACAAGGCTATAGCCTTGTGAACTTATCAAATTTTACATGAAAATGTTCACAAGGCTATAGCCTTGTGAACTTATCAAATTTTACATGAAAATGTTCACAAGGCTATAGCCTTGTGAATTTATCAAATTTTACATGAAAATGTTCACAAGGCTATAGCCTTGTGAACTTATCAAATGAAAAATCTTGTGCCTTGTGAACTTGATCAAATTTTACATGAAAATGTTCACAAGGCTATAGCCTTGTGATCAAATTTTATATGAAAATGTTCACAAGGCTATAGCCTTGTGAACTTATCAAATTTTACATGAAAATGTTCACAAGGCTATAGCCTTGTGAATTTATCAAATTTTACATGAAAATGTTCACAAGGCTATAGCCTTGTGAACTTGATCAAATTTGATATGAAAATATCCACAAGGCTATAGCCTTGTGAACTTATCAAATGAAAAATCTTGTGCCTTGTGAACTTGATCAAATTTTATATGAAAATGTTCACAAGGCTATAGCCTTGTGAACTTATCAAATTTTACATGAAAATGTTCACAAGGCTTATAGCCCTGTGAACTTGATCAAATTTTATATGAAAATGTTCACAAGGCTATAGCCTTGTAAACTTATCAAATGAAAAATCTTGTGCCTTGTGAACTTGATCAGATTTTACATGAAAATGTTCACAAGGCTATAGCCTTGTGAACTTATCAAATTTTACATGAAAATGTTCACAAGGCTATAGCCTTGTGAACTTATCAAATTTTACATGAAAATGTTCACAAGGCTATAGCCTTGTGAATTTATCAAATTTTACATGAAAATGTTCACAAGGCTATAGCCTTGTGAACTTATCAAATGAAAAATCTTGTGCCTTGTGAACTTGATCAAATTTTACATGAAAATGTTCACAAGGATATAGCCTTGTGATCAAATTTTATATGAAAATGTTCACAAGGCTATAGCCTTGTGAACTTATCAAATGTGAACTTGATCAAATTTTACATGAAAATGTGCCTTGTGAACTTGATCAAATTTTATATGAAAATGTTCACAAGGCTAAAGCCTTGTGAACTTGATCAATTTTCACGAAAATGTTCACAAGGCTATATAGCCTTGTGAACTTGATCAAATTTGATATGAAAATGTTCACAAGGCTTGTGAACTTATCAAATTTTTCACGAAAATGTTCACAAGGCTATATAGCCTTGTGAACTTGATAAAATTTGATATGAAAATGTTCACAAGGCCTTGTGAACTTATCAAATTTTCCACGAAAATGTTCACCTTGTGAACTTATCAAATTTTTCATGAAAGTGTTAACTTATCAAACTTTACATGAAAATGTTCACAAGGCTATATATAGCCTTGAGAACTTATCAAATTTTACATGAAAATATTAACTAATCAAATTTTACATGATATAGCCTTGTGAACTTATCAAATTGTTCACGAAAATGTTCACAAGGTTTTTATAGCCCAAAATGGCTAAAAATGCTGGATTTACCCCCATCATTTTTTTCAATTTTAGGCCCAAAATGGCTGAAAATGCTGCTGTCGATAATCTTATCTCTTAAGATAAATCCTAAGTTCGGAAGAGTTTTGTGAAATCACCAGCTGGACTTACCCCTTGTAATATTTCTCATTTTTGCAAGGGGTAAGCCTTGCATTTTTTGTTTTAAAAGTGAAAAAAATTACAAGGGGTAAGCCTTGCATTTTTGATGTAAAAATGAGGAAAAATCACAAGGGGCGAAAAATTACAATGGGTAAGCCTTGTATTTTTGGTGTAAAAATAAGAAAAATAACAAGGGTATTTACACAAAAAAGGCAAGGCTTACCCAGTGTAATTTTGTTAGTTATATCTCTCTGCTTTATTAGTAATAAAAAAATATTCATGATGAAAACATTTCAATCAAATTAAGTGCAATAAACCAATGCCAATACAGCCCAATATGTTCAGACTGAGGCTATGTGTAAATATTAGACTGGTGCTGCTCAGAGTAATTTAATTTGTGAAGGGAGTGTCAGGGAACCATACCTTTAGTATGGTAAAGGTTTTAAAAAGTGCTTCCAAAAGGCAAACAAATTGTCCACCGAACAAGTGCATGTCATTATAAAAACATTCATTTATTAAGAATCTATGCACATTCAAAATAGGTCAAATTAATTCACATGTTGTACTGTCAAATAAAAATTAACCACTCGCTAAAAATATAAATTGTCTTCAAATTTGATGAACTCTCTGAGAGTTTCAACTGAGTTTAAGAAAGATTTTGAGCGGAGGGTTAAGGAATGTACTCACAATGAAAACGGACAACGGTAACTGAAAAGCCATTTTTGATTTCAAAACTGAGTTTAAGAAAGATTTTGAACGGAGGGTTGAGGAATGTACTCACAATGAAAACGGACAACGGTAACTGAAAAAGCCATTTTTGATTTGAAAACTATGTTATAAATATGTAGCCATAAACAGCAAAGTTCACAACCCTGTTAAGAAGGCATGTTTACATTACCTAACCCTCCTACTGCTTGGCCAATCAACATCATCCACTGTGGTTTTAAAGGCAGTGGACACTATTGGTAACTACTCAAAACAATTATTTGCATACAAATTTACTTAGTAACAAGTAATGGAGAGAGGTTGGTAGTATAAAACATTGTGAGAAACGGTTCTGAAGTAACGTAGTTTTCAAGAAAGAAGTAATTTTCCATGAAATTGATTTTGAGACTTCAGAATTAGAATTTGAGGTCTCGAAATCTAGCATCTGAAAGCACACAACTTCGTGTGACAAGGGTGTATTTTTCTCTCATTATTATCTCGCAACTTCAACGACCAATTGAGCTCAAATTTTCACAGGTTTGTTATTTTTTGCATATGTTGAGCTACACCAAGTGAGAAGACTGGTCTTTGACAATTACCAATTGTGTCCATTGTCTTTAAACGATAAGCTAAGCCAGCCTGCAATATCATGTGGTGAATACATCCACGCAGTACACACATATTAGTTCTGTGCAAAGTTCCGCTAACCTACACACTCCTTGCCGTTGTTTGGTTTTGGAGGGTTGACAAACTCGCTTGAGAATGGTACAAAGAGTAGAAGGGTTATTGAAATACATGGTTCTATTGATAGCACTGGCACAGTATTACCTGCTAACTTGCATGGCATTCATTGTTTGCATTAATATAAATATTAGCTTTTTACAATCGTTCTAACAAAAAAATTATGAAATTATGTTAACATTTAATCTTTAATTTATTTCTGTGATACATTTCAGGAAAATATGCCTCCCCAAACAACAGCTTCGTAAAACTAAAGCCTTGATTGTGAAATAAGTTTTAATGACAAAATACCAGAAGTGATCATAGGTAATTTTCGAAACCACAGCTTGGGGCTTGGGCTTGGTCAGTTATTTACAAATCATGCACTTTCTTTATGAGCTCCAAACAGACCCACGCTGTGGTGTCCAAAATGGCCGTAGACCCTTATCATAATGCCGCCATCTTGGTTTTTCTTTTCTTCACCCATTCAAAATCTATGTACCAAAACTGAGGCTTGACTGAAAAGAGAGTCTGGATCCTAGTTGGCACATTGGGAATCAGTGTTCATTATTGCTATCTCACACAGGGAACAAGACAAAGATGGCGGTAACATGATGAAAATCGTTGACTCAAGATGTTTGTGCAGTTTGTATTGATTTCAAAACACTGCATTTGCATATGTACATGTAGGAGCTACTTGTAATTGAAGTTTATTGATCAAGAGTGGTCTTCAAAGTTAATGTTGGACAACAAGAAACATTCAGTTTCTAAGAAAAACATTTACTTTCGAATTTTGATATAACTATTCAAACTTGTGTCCATTTTTCACTTTGGACAATAACAAGTGTTGCAATTAACCACTGACCTTAAACCACTGAGTCGATGAATCGTACAATGTAGCCATTTAAGAACCATGGTTTTGACTTTGACAAAAAGTTGTCACTTCTAAACATGGCTTCTTAAGCCCTAACCTATGACGTCAAAGTCACAGCCAAAGGGAAACTGAAGCCAAGATTTCGAAAAATGTCCTCTATGTGCCACTCTGCTTCTGGTTTTAACAACACAACTCTCAAAACTGAGAAATGTTAACATCATTTAAGTAATTCCTATTTTTTAAAACAGTATGGCAAGCCATGCATAGAATAACAACAGCATGTTTGTTTATTTTACAATTAAGACGGCAAATTTGTAATTAAATTTGAAACGTTTAAAATGTTTTACAAATCGTACAAAGTTATCTCGGCAGATTGTATGTCCTTAGTTTAAAAAATATTATCTGTTACTAATTTACTTTGGAATGTGTGCTTTTGTGTTTTGCATATTACATTAATGTCAATTTAAGTACACTTTTTTTTCAGGAAAAGAAAAAAAGAAAACTGCCTGACAAGATTTTTTTTCTGAGCACCAAAACTTCCTCTACTTTTTGAATACTGCATTCATCATTTCTAACTTTTGGGAACAATTCCCATAAATTTCTCATTCATTTTTATATTCAATTTACAAGCAAGCTCAGTATATACAGCCATTTTCAGAAATGTTTCAAATTATATTTACATATCTTTAAAAAAAAAAGTGAAAAGGAAATCGAACTAACCAAATAATGAACTGTTACTACAAACTGGGAAATGCAACACAACTGAAGTTCAAATGCAGCTTTTAAAAATAAGCCAACTACCAAAATAGTATCACTATTGCTTATTGAGTTTTTTGTCTTGAATTCTTTCTTTTTTAAGAACCTTGTTTGATACAAAAAGTTAATAATTATAGCGCCTCACAGACGTAGTTCAACAATTTGCATTTTGATTTCACAAACGCTTGGAAAATGTCCCTTTGGATTGCTGAGTACTTCAGAAATCACAGAAAAATCACAGAAGTTCATGCGCTCAGCAATTTTTTGTGGGTGGCAAATTGCAGCTGTGCAAGTGTTTTTGTCAGTAGAATGCATAGCATACGAGTTTTGCTGGTTGTATTTTTATAATAGACAATGCTTACTCCAGAAGACGATCAGAGCATACTGAACGAAACATTGAGTTGAAACCAACCGGTTCTATTCAGAACTACCCCAACTCATTTCGGGATAGTCATTACATGGTGTTACCGCAAACCTTTCCATAATTATCTTATTTCCACCATGCAAAGTTTCAAATCCTACTTATAATAGACAAGCTCAAACAGTGCCCTCAAAGAGATCCCCCAAAGGCAAGCCATTGGCTGACAGTTGAGCTTAGAGTGTAGACGACAGTAGAGATCCCCCAAAGGCAAGCCATTGGCTGACAGTTGAGCTTAGAGTGTAGACGACAAAGTGTATGGTACCAAGAAAATACACGGTCTTGTAAAATGATAACATTTTCAAATGCATTCACTCAACAAAAAATATTATAGCCGACTGTTGGTTCCCACTTTGTAAACAAACTTTGATTCCATGGTTTGATATTGACTACAGCAGGACAATCCAGAGGGCCTACCCCTCTCCCTCTTAATATTTTTAATTTTCAACAACATCTAGGAAACGCTTATAAAGTTATTTCGTTTGGCACAATCTTTGCTGACATATACAAAAAAAGGTCTGGGGCCAATTTCATAGAGCTGCTTAAGCAAAAAATTTGCTTAAGCAAGAAAATAGCTCGCTTGTTTTACACATGCTACTGGCCAAAATTTTATGCCATATACATTGCTTGTGACTGGTATTTAGCTGTTGTTTACTTAGCATAACAATTGAGTGGACTCTTGGCAGGTAATCTGATTTTACTAAGCAATGATTTTTTCGCTTAAGCAAAATTTTGTGCTTAAGCAGCTCTATGAAATTGGGCCCTGGAAATGATTTTCTTACATTCAACCTCTAATACTCTACTAATGTAAGCACAGCATCTTAACTATGATAAGTTGTTAATGTAAAAACTTGTTGAAGAAGTGTGTAAGTGAACTCAGCTTATTCTTCTGGCTTGGGGTTCTACGGCCAAAACTTCTTTGTTAAAGTTTGACGACTTCCACAAATGTTTGCCCAAGTAATATGGATATGGTTCACACAAAAAATCACTAAATAAAACTGCTACTTTTTTTTTTATTGCTTATAAGGTTGAATCAACTCATTCAAAGTAGGTTTGAGGTAATATTCCGAGCTCTATGACCTAGCACACAAAATACTTTAAAAAATAATTCTCAACTGTATTAAAAACCAGAACAAGAACCTACAGGTGTACAAATAAAACATGTAGCAAAGGAATAGCCAGAAATTGTCCTTTTCCCAGTCCTCCAAATATTTTGGATATGCTATTTGGATGCCCTATTATATCTTTTCTCTAGTGTACTTAGACACTCTATTTCTAAACTCGGCACTTCTTGGCAAAATGCTAGGCAAAATAAAACGAGTGGAGTACCAGTAACAGCAATGTAAAGTACAGTATTTTGGATGGTTACCTATTTCAGCTAAGCAAGATGCTTCCATGCTTAGCAAGTTTTTGTGCTTACACCCTTGAATGATATTGGGCCCTGCCATTTTTTTTTTACTAAGGCCATACACTCTTTCTGATTGGCATACAGATCGGCTTGCTACCAGCGTCAAGTGAGAGTTGTTTGTAGCAGATGGGTCTACTACTTCTACTCACACCACATCTTATTAAGGCCAATGTCTTTCTGATGGATGTACAACTGAGAGTTGTATGTAGGAGTTGACCAGGGACCATCACAGAGGTTCATTAGGAGGCTGGTGGTTAGGGAGCAGCGTACATGTAGGTAGCGAGATGGGTCGACTTCTTCAGACACTACCTTTTGGAGTATCTTGCATCTCCTAAAATTGTCGGGAAGAATGTTTAAATTTACATGTATCAATATGACGAATACATCTACACAGTGCACTGCTCACTCAAGGTTGTAAATGGGTACCTGCGAGGGTAGAGGTTGATATTGCATTTGAAAAACATGTGTTTGACATTGCAGCTCAGGCTGTACACGCCCCAGGTAGCTGAGAAAGATTACAGGAATGTTATTGGCCCAATGACCAGGGCACTTAATGCAAAGTGCATTGTTACATTATTGTAAAATGCGCTATACTAGAACTAGTGGGATGATGTGGCCGTCAATAAGAACACTAAACTCTGGTGTTTCTGCTCAGCAGAGTGTGGTTTGAATCCCGGTCGTGATAGTTGCTTCCTTGACCAAGACACTTGACCATAAGCTTCTCTCCACCCAGGGGTACATGTAAATGGGTACCTGTGAGGGCAGAGATGGTTCTTGTATACTCCCTAGGGAGCTGAGATAGTTTAAGGAATGTTTAAGGAATGTTTATGGGGGTTACCATAATACTCAAGTATATATGATTTGAGCCATTGCATGGTGAGGTACACATGGTATCAATGTATATGTAGTTTGCGGTAATACCATGTTTTTATCTTCTTGCTAGTTTAAAAAAATGAAACGGGGGTGGGGGAACAAACTTCTTTTTACCTGTGATATGAGCTCCAAGTCTCTGCTGAAGATTCTCAAGCTTCTGGATGTAGTTTGTTAACGACGCCTCTGGGTCTCCATTCAGGGTTGTGTCTAGGGGTCTGTCCAGGGGTCTGTCCAGGGATCTGCTCAGGGTTCTGTCAAGATGAGAGGTGGAGTGATACCCTGAGGGTCTGCCGTCAGGACGTGGTGATGTTGACGACGCACTGTAGTGTGATCAACAGGAAATCTGCAGTTCTTACAAATATTTTTTACTGAGGTCTCATGCTCAAATGAAGACTGAATGGTCTGCTTCCAACTCTGGCAAACAAGATCAAACTGCCTCTATCTACCGGGCAAAGGTCATGGGTTCAAATGATACCCACGTAATATGCTTTGTTCACAGAACTCGGGAAAATACTGAGCATACAGTGCTTATGCACATCAAAGGGTAAAACCAAATAAAATTATTTATCCCAATGGAAATTTAACAAGTTTTACAAAAGACCTTTCAAAAATTTGGGATATGAACAAAAGCTCAATGAAAGTTTGGGATATGAATTATTCCCTAGAAAAGAGATCATTGGAAGATTTGTGATATATAAGATGTACATAAGAACAAGAGCTTAATGGAAGTTTTAGAGTTTATTAATTACTCATAACATATGATTTATTCACAAGACAAGAATCAAAGCTTACCCATGAAATAAGACAGGACTGGAAGACCTTGCCCGATGGTGACTGCTTTGGAAGATTGTCCGCGACGTCGTAGTCCTAGTGACATCACGAACAGGCGGTGAAGCACCGTTGACGAGGTAAGCACCCCTGGGTTGGGTGCTTCGGACCGGGGTCGTGACCCTGACGGAGGGAATAGAAGTAGAAGGGAGCCCTCTGGGGGAGGGTGATGTGAGGTCTGGCTGGAGGGTACCGGTCGCGACAGGGGTACCGACCCGTGTGGCGCGTCGCCATTTTCTCACCAAAAACTTGAGTCTGTCGAGCAGAAAGTTGAATATAAAAAACAAAAACAAATCAATTTTTGAAAAATATTAAAGATTTCTGGATAATGTACATTTTGGAATCATGATTAGATTTTAGATTATCTTACTTCTTTTGTTGTGTGTTTTGGTCGTTGTGGTTAACCCAGAGAAACGCATTTTGTTTTTGCACAGAAGCAATATGATATTTGGATTTGTTGAATTGATTTGTGTAACATTTCCACAAACTGTGGCTATCTGTTTTTGCATTTATGGCTTTCCTTAGTTTTTCAATCTCGGTTGGCAAAAACTCAGGCTGTGATGTTAGATAGAAAGGTCTAAATCATGCATGAAACTAGAGCAACTAACCTTGACACAGCTATGACAGCTCTAGCAGCGCTCCTGAACCTGGTGAATGCTTTGCTGTGCCTCGATCTTCGCTCTAGGTCTTCTGGGGCTGGATACGCCCCCATCCTAGCGATCAGCTGCAACGTAGCCTGCTCACAATCCTGGAATCCGCCCAGGAGGAGTAGGAGGTAGCGCTTCTGGTAGACCAAAGCTTTACGGAAACTCTCCGCTCGAAGGTACTTGCCGTACATCTTCTGCAACTGGAATGATAATTGAAGAAAAAATTAATAAACCATTTGAAAGATTTCTTATCTTGCACAAAGACTTGTTCAGTCACAAGTTAATACTTAAAGGCACTGGACACCTGTGGTAATTGTCAAAGACCAGTATTCTCACTTGGTGCTCGGTCATTGAAGTTGCTAGAAAATAATGAAAGTAAAAACACCCTTGTTGCACAAATTTGTGTGTTTTCAGATACCCAAGATCTCGGACTAAAATATTTTAATAAGAAGTTACCACTTTTTCCTAAACCATGTTACTTCAGAGGGAGTTTTTTCTTACAAAGTTTCATCCTGTTTTAGCTCTCCGTTGCTCTGTTGCTCGTTACCAATTAAGTTTTTATGTTAATATATGTTTTGAGTAATTTAGTAACCTGGTATAAATCAAGAATAAATACCATGAAGTGTACCTTCAAATGTTGGTGTTCGGAAAACTCTCCACTTCCCCCCAGGTGAGGGCTCCCTTCGTCTCTCTTGGCTGCCTCATGCTGTAGCTGGGCTTTTAGGTGGGCAATCTGGGACTCGGACTTCTGCAGTGCTGATTGAGTGGCATGCCTCTCTCGGCTCCACATGGCTCGCTCCTCAGCTAGCGCGATGTCCGTGTTGTCTAAGGAACGTCGAGTTGCCTTAAAAAAAAGTTAGAATAATGATAATGATGTGGTGATTCCACAAAAACTCATGTTGACCCTGTCACACCACTCCTCCATCACCTCCACTGGCTTCCAGTCCATCAGTGAATTGTTTTCAAGATCCTCACCATCGTATACAAATGTTTTCACAATACCGCTCCTACATATCTCACCAGTCTCATCAAGGTTTACCAACCCAAACGACCTGGCCTTTGCTCTGGTTCAGACAATACAATCTTGGCGGTAACCCAAAAGGTGCATTCTACGCACATGCCCCGCACCGATAACCGTCTCCCTCATCAAATTTCAAGTTAACCCAACGGTTCTTTTCAGAACCACCCCAACTCATTTAGAGATTGTTATTACATGGTGTTACCGCAAACTCTTCTATATCTCATCAAATTTGTTCAGCTGAGTCACTTAAAGCTTTCAAGAAACATCTCAAAACTTTCCTGCTCAACAGTTGATTGTTAAAGACCAATTGTCTTCCCATTATTAGTGCCTTTATTTATTCACTTATTGTACTGTTTCTTGCAAAGCGTTGTGGTAACCTGTGCAAAAGCGCTCTATAAATACCTGTTATTATTATTACTACTTGAGACTGAGTAAGAGAGCATCTTTCCAAACCTCGGTTTAGGCTCCGTCTCAAGCTCTGTCTGATGTTGAAAACACCGTACAAAATGTACACTGCTTCTAAATGGATGACAGAGCCCAAGCCAGAGCCCAAGCCAGAGCCCAAGCCGAGGTTGAAGAAAATGCCCATTACTGACGTCACCAAGGTTGCCTTTTTTGGCTTCTTACTTTCCTGGTTTCTTACCTCATCTAACTGAGCCTCTCGTTGTCTGAACCTCCAGACTTCTTCCTCCAGCTTGGCCAGCGCAGATCTCATCTCAGTCTTCTCTTCACTCAGCCTTGAGGCAAAGTTACTCAACTCAGCGTTCTGAACCAAGAGGCGATCGTTGAATCGGGATGGTGACGGACTCTGAGTCACTGGCATAGTCTAGAAGAAAAAGGGAGAATAAATAAGTTTTCAAGTCTACGCTCTAGACCTTTAATTCATTCGAGAGCACTTTGAGCTAAGCAAAAGCAGTTTAATAGATGGTAAATTTCCAACTGGGTTCACAAATAACATTTTATTTTACTCTTACACACATCGGTGTACAATGTAATAACTTTTCATTAGTGCCCTGGTCATCGGGCCCGTAACATTTCTGTAATCTTTCTCAGCTCCATGGGTAGCTGTGGTGCTCTGAAGATGTTTCCAAAACACAATATCGACCTCTACCCTCGCAGGTACCCATTTATACCCCTGGGTGAAGAGACGCAATTGTTGTAAAATATCTTGCTCAAGAACACAATGATCATGACCAGGATTTGAACCCACACTCTGATGACTAGACAACACAAACTTTGGTCCAATGCTCTAAACCGCTCCGCCATAACACCCTGTATGGGTAAAGCCAAACATTTTATCCCCTTGGTAAAAACAGGGTTCTCACCTCGGAGTGCAAAGCCAGAGATGCATGAAGCTGCTTCAATTCCGAGAGTGTTTCCGTGAGACCTCGTTGCAGAGACGTCAACTCCTGCTGATCCTTCTCAAGACCAACTCTGTGAATAAAATGTATAAATAAATTTCACAATGCAGTGTCAAAAGACAAAAATAAATACAATGATATAGACCGTATTGAATAACCCCTTTGCTGCTATGAAAGTCGCAATCTTGTTGGGCAAGCCGTATGCGCGTCTAAACGCGTACATCAGGGGGGCGTACATCAATGAAGCATGCAGCAAGCAGCACTCCCAGTTTGATTTGAACTGCATATGCACGCACACGCGCACAGACGCCATGTTGTAGGGCAGATGTTTGAACGGTGTGTCACATATTCAATACGGTCAATTGATGAGTCATCTTCAGATTAATCTGAAATCTTTGTGATTCGGAAGTTAAGCTATAATTTAAAGCCAACATAAAACCCTGGTGAAACATGGTAACTAATTTTTTTCACGATTTTGAGATAAAGCCATTTCCCCGAAAAGTGAGGCTGCTGTTTTCGAATTTGAAAATCTAAATACCAGGCAATGAGTGACACTCTGTATGTCAGTCTCAAAATGACTAAGTTTGTTGCTGTAATTCACAAAAACCCTGTATGTCACACTTACGTTAGCTTAAAATATAGTAAAGTAGTGTATCTCTATGTCATACACCATTTAAGCAAAAAATTCAACATAAAACAAATTAAAAATAAAAAGGCACTTATTTCAACTTCAAACCGTTTTTCTTGAAGTGGACTTTCTTGAGATACATTCTACCAAAACAGGGCCACACAGTGCCATGCACAGCAAAAGTGTGCCCACATTCGGTGCATTTCGATTAGCTTACACGTGTCAGTATAACTTGCACGAAAGCATTCGATTAGCCATCACATGATACTCGTTTCCGGCTGCAGGCGAATCAAATCACAGCAGCGTTCGATTAGCCTCCTTTCGCGTCTACCACGAGTGTAAAGCCAGGTAAACATGGGGAAGCTAATCGGGCGCACCCTGCATAAGGGTTCCTTTTGGCCTTATCAAACTGACCTGTGTAGTCTAGCGACCTCCTCTTGTTGTCTGACTGCAAGTAGCTGAAGACGCTGTCGGACTGCTTCCAGCTGAGCCTTGTAGAGTTGCAGGCGAGAAGCGTAGACTGTGGAATGTGGACTGTGACGCGGACTGGCTCTGGATAGCTCCTACAAGAACCAAAATGAGATCAACAATGTCAAACCAGAAAATAATAGACCGATCCATTAAGCTCCGCCCCATTGCGTATTGACCAATCACAACCCATTGCACAACCAAAAGTCCGACACTATAAAGTCTTGGCACGCGCGGCAGAGTTGTGCAGAATGGCATTGGAGAGGCACACATGTTCTTGCTCACAAGTGCACCGTGGGCGGAGCCTAATGGATTGAAAACAGTCCCCAGAAGAATAGTCAGGAACAACTTGGCCTTTAAGAATGTATCATACCATTATGTTCCAGCAAGGAGTGGAACATGATTCTTCATCCCACAAACTCGCACATTATCTGATGAACAAGGGTTCTATGCTGCTTAGCCAACCAGGTGGAACAAGTTACCTCATTACGTTTGCCATGCTCCATCACTGGCAGCCTTCAGAAAATCTCTTAAAGCCCGGTTTATACTTCCTGTTATGCAAAAGCGATACAAATTTTGACGTCACAGATCCGCAACGATTAATTCGCCACAGTTGAGCTGCGAGACATTTGCTGCGAAAACAGCCATGTGACGTCCATATTCGCTTCGCATTCACATCTGAAGGAGCTATGAACAGGGCTTAAGACTCATTTATTTGAATCCTAATTTTGTTTCCTTTCTTTTTGCTATTGTTCTGCTTGCTATAAAGCGCTGTGATACAGTTATTTTAAGAGCACTATATAAATGCTTTTGCATTGTTGAAGTATTGTGGCCGAGCGGTTAAAAGAGCACCGAATTCAAACTCTGGTATTTCTGATCAGCAGAGTGTGAGTTTGAATCCCCAGCTGTGACACTTGTGTCCTTAAGCAAGACACTTAACCATTGCTTCGTCCTTCGGATGGGACGTAAAGCCGTTGGTCCCATGTGTTGTGTAACACATGTAAAAGAACCCAGTCCTTAAGCAAGACACTTAACCATTGCTTCGTCCTTCGGATGGGACGTAAAGCCGTTGGTCCCATGTGTTGTGTAACGCATGTAAAAGAACCCAGTGCACTTATAGAAAAGAGAAGGGGTTCGCCCCGGTGTTCCTGGCTGTGGCTGCTGTATGCGCCATAGCACCTTGTAAACCCCCTTATAAGGTGCTAAATAATCGGGTCTCAGAATTCATCACTTCAATAACCTATCTTTCTGAAAGTTTGTATATACTCAGCACCTCGAGTACCTTGTGTGGTAGATACGTGCGCTATATAAGACTTCGATATTATTATTAGTGTATGACTGTATTGTATTGATGTTAATCAGCAATAAGAATCATCCGTACCTCATCGTAGGCTTGTTGTAGTTCCTCCTCAGTGACCCTCGGAGTGAAGTGTCGCTGAGCGTCACGTAGTTTCTCCAGTTCGTTAGACGTCTTTTCATGACTCTGTCTCGTCTCGTCCAACTCTCCCTCCAAGGACTGGATCTTCTGTCTGTCCAACTCACGTTCTAACTTGAAATCACTCTATAAGGACAAAAGACGCAGTAAGGAAGAATTGCACAATTAAACAAGCGGTAAATCATGGTGACTAGAGGTTGAACCCCAGATAACTAAAGAAAACCTAAAAAGCTTGAGGATAAGTTTAAGTTACCGCCTGTTCAATACCAAAGATTATAAAGCGCTGAAGGGGCAAGATGGGGAATAAGATGGGAAAATGTGAGACTTGCACTGGACACCATTACAGCAAGCAACTCTTTTGATGAAACAATGAGTCATTGGAGACAATGATCAACGATAACAACACTTTTGTTTGCTGCAATGGCGCCCATGCATATTTTATGTTTTAATAAAATGCAGAGCTCCAGAATCCATCTTGCACCCTCTTTTGTAGCGCTGAAATAAATCAGTCATTTAGTGACACTCATGGCACTTATACATTATTAAACCAGGGCCATTTATTTCACACTCTAAACCATCTCAGCTACCTTGTGAGTATACAGCCTGTGCTGCCTAGGAGTAGGTAGCAATGGCCTCTGGAAAAAAATAATTGTAGCCCACACCTTGAAGTGGCCTTCAGGCCTTGTGTGTCTGGCGACTTGCATAACATATTTTTTTTTTAACAAGAACTATCTCTGCCCTCACAGGTACCCATTTACCCTGGATGAACAGCAGTACTTAACGTTAAACGTCTTGCTCAAGGACAAAAATGCAATGACCGGGATTCAAACCAACATCCTGGTAACAAAGCCACCAGAACCAAAGCCCTTAACCCCAGGCCAAGCATGTCAAGGAACCCGGTCTGCTTCTTGTGTCTCAAAGACCTCTCTTCTATCGTATCTACTTTTCTAGCCCTCTTTCATCTAATAATAATAATAATACTTGTATTTGTAAAGTGCCAAACTGCCAAGGATACAAGGCGCTGAAGACAAAAAGAAAACAAGACAGTACAAAGATGCTGTCGACCAGCTACAGACTTACGGGTCTCTAGTCATGACCCTCCCAGCCCTCCCTGTCTGCCTTCCAGAAGAACCCACTCCCCTTCCTCACCTGTCTCTGTCTCTCCAGTTCCCGTTCCCTCTCCCTCTCTCGATGTCGCTGCCTCTCAATCTGTCGTTCTTTCTCCCTGATGATGTCTCTCTCCCGCCCCTCCTCCTTCTGGCTCAGGAGGCTGGCCTTCAGACGTTCAGATTCCTGCTGGACCAGCGTCACTCTCTCCTGCTCCGAGGAGAGTTTGCGATTCACATCATCCTGTTGGACCTGCAAGGAGAACAAAGTAATGAGGAGTTGCTTAAAGAGTGTGCAAAACATTAGTGAGAGTTACAATATAAATGTTCATTGATGTTCCGCGTAATAAAATTGGAAACATGAACTTGAGCGTCTGACACGCAGAAGCCAGCCGGATATAAACAGCTCCAGCTGGACATTATCAACCGTTTAAACACCCCCACCAATAGAAATAGCAAAACTGCCTGAGGTATTTATGAATATAAAATCAAAAATGAGTCAATCACCTGTAAGCTATCGATTGTCGCCTTAAGCTGCCGACAGACCGCTCGTTCCTCCTCCAACGCCTCCAAGCTCCGCCTCCTCTGACCGTCTGAGACCGACTCCAACCCAGCGATGGTGTTCTCCAGCTGGTTCACCTTGCTCCGTAGGTCCAGATTCCGGGATTTCTCCGAGTCTAGCAGGGCCTGAAGCTCCCCAATGTTGGATTTCTCGTAGTGGGAGTTTTCAGCGTAGGCGCTGCGTTCCTGGTCAAGGGACTCGTGAAGCTGGGTGTTTAGAGCTTGCTCTCTCTGAATTGAAACATTCATGAATAATTGTTAGTATTTATAACTGTTTGGGCTCTTCTTTTGTGAGTTAAAACAGAAACTGTTTCTTTAGGAGAAACTGGCCTAAATATTTGACCCTAGCCACTCCAAACCCTTCTAAAACCACCCCAGTGTTTTGCCTGGGACTTATGGATTCAAAATGGACGAGATTGTACACAAATGTTATGGATAGGAGGAGTGTTAACCAAAAGCATCTTTGACTGGAGACCTCCAATATCTCTATTTGTTTGATGGCTCAACACCCAAATGGAATGAGCCACCAGTGTGTCCGACCTGGTACCTCCTATCAGGATATTTGAGCGTGAAACCAGACTTTCTGCTTCTTCTCACCCAAACACTCTTGATATGCTGAGATGTAGAGCAAAGAGCAATTCCATCAGCTTTATTTTCAATTCCTACCTTCAGCTCCTCTGAGTTACTTTCATCTTAGCAACTTTCTTCTCGTGGACCTTTACCAAACAGTGGCTTTTAGTTTTGTTTTTGCCAACTTGCATACAACTAAAAGTGCTGTATCCTACAAATTCAGAAAACTTCCTACGCAGGATTTTGCTACCATTAGGGTTCAACAGAATAAAGCGGATCAAAGAAGAGAGTGATATCCAATGAATTGTTTTCCTCTTATCTACATATTTGTAGTTTGACGCAGTCTTAGATGCTCCACTACAGAAGTCCTTCTCCCCGATAACACCCCCATTCATACATATTTATTTAATTTTGGACTCAACATGTGTATAATTTGGTTTAGTCTATTTTGTTAGGTCTATCGTCTTGTATACTATTAATTGAAATTGTTTTTTGTATGAATAGAAATACAAACTAACAAACGAACAAACAAACAAACTTCCTCCTTACATGCAACGCAGAGTGAAGTTCTTGGCACCTCGTCTTCTCAATATCCAGGGCAGTCTTGAGGTCGGAGGTCTTGGATCTCTCCGTGTTGACCACACTCGAGGACTTAGCTTTCTCCGCATCTAGCTCCCTTTTAAGGGCCTCGGCTCGGATCTTCTCCTTCTCTAGCTCCTTGTAGGTCTCCACCATCTTATTCCTCTCATCTTCTAAGGCGTGTCTTAGATCCTGGAAGAAAGAGGATGCGAAGAAGGAGGTGTTATCCAAAAGGCAATGAAACTGTACAACCTTGCAGCACATGTTCATAAATCTATGCCAGCCTTCATAAAGCCTGCTAAAGTCAACCATCATGTTCCGTCTTTGGAAAAAGTATGAACATTTTATCAAGTACAATGACTGACATCCATGTACACATGGTGAAGGCTCCGATAGACTTTTCAGGCCTTATTTATCATAACTTTTCAGTCTTTTTCCAAGGGCAACAAAATCAGAATCAGACTAAAGTAAGAAGAATATCATGGCTGTTAAATACAAATATTAGCTCAGCACATCCCATTTTTGCAAAAGTTAATCGCCAAAATGACATTGTAAATGTTCTTTACAAGTTCCCTGCTTAATTTTATCTTAAAAATTTGATAAGCCAATTTGGATTGTTTCAGCAGCCCTACAAAATTTTACCAACCATCAGCGCCTTCCTTTGAGAAAGACTCTGCGAGGGTCGAACTGGCAGGCCACTAACTATTTTGTGTTTTTTTCTTTGAGAAAGATAGACTCTGGTAGGGTCGAAACGTCAGGCACTAACAATTTTGTGTTTTTTTCTTTTTGTCGAGGGGTGGGGGGTTGGGTTCACGTACCTTTACACTGGTTTGTTCTCTCAGTCTGACCTGAGCAGTCCGTTGTGTCTCTGTATCCAAAGTTTCATGCAGTTTCTGTACACTCTGCTGTTCCGATTCCAGAGTCTCCTGCAGACTCCTCGTGTGTGATTTCTCAGACTCGAGTTGCGCTCTGGGGAAAGAACAGCCAAATATTCATTGTGATTCTTGAACAAAATAACAAACAGGAATGTTTTGGGCAAAAAATAACCAAGAATAGGAATCTTTTTAAAACTTTAAAAGAAAAAAAATAATACACCAAACGAACATGTACACTACTACACATCAAAATGAACTAAAACCATGAAAAAAAGTGTAACAATGCAAAAAATTCTGAGGTTGAAAATTAAAGAAAACATAAACAACGTAAATGTAAACAAAATAATGATATGACAACCTGGAAAGAAAAGAAAACAATCAACATGCCAGAGATGACATCTGTGTCAACAGCATCCATGAGAGGCTTGCATACACCAAATCACATTAACAAACAATCCCAACTTTAGGCAAGAATTACGACATTTCTAAACAAGGATCTTGCATAAAGATTTTGACCCCTCCTGCATTAGTACCGGCCACCAATCCTGTACTTAAACCAATACCCACTACAGTTAGATTGACTTCAATGGTTACAAGCCTATACAAAAAAATGATTTTAACAAGGGTTTATGAAAAAAAAATCACATCATTTTTATGTAAGATTTGTAAATTACTGACAGTCTTGTCAGAGTTATCAGTTTCTGTCATTAAAAGGCCTTTGGATATTGAAATAAGTGATTTTAGTTACGTACACTAAGTAAGGCAAGTTGAACGGATAGGCAAATGTTGCACAGCAAATGTGGGTGAGGGTGACGTAATTATTTACCAATACATGTTTGGTAAACTGCCTCACCCTAGCCAGCCGCCAATTTCACAATAGCTGCTAAGCAGAATTTATCGCTAAGCAGAAATAATGTGCCAAGGAAAAGTATAGCAGGGAACCACGCATGAGCAAAATGATTGAAAGATACACTGCATTTCAGCCGGTGTGCTATTTCTGCTGGTAAGTGAAACACTTTCCCTGCTTAGCTAGTTTGCTTAGCAGCTTTCATGATCAAGTTAAAACCATAAAGAATGCTCCAGGGGTCGATTTCACAAAGAGTTAAGACTAGTCCTAGGAGATATAAAAAATCATGGCTAGTCCTAACTCGAGATAAGACTAGTCTTAACTCTTTGTGAAATCCACCCCAGATTACACAAGAGGGCTGTTCAATCCAAGAAAAAAAGGAAGAAAACTTTCCAAAGATCTTGTTTAAAATCAGCGGGCTTCAGCCAAAAATCCAATAGTTTGGCCCAGAATGCCCCCCACTTCTGAGAAAAAAACCTGGTGAGAACCCTGCTTGCAAATTAATATTTTCTCATTAAAGACACTGGACACTATTGGTAATTGTCAAAGGCCAGTCTTATCACTTGGTGTATCTCAACATACGCATCAAATAACAAACCTATGAAAATTTGAACTCAATTGGTCATCGAAGTTGCGAGATAACTATGAACGAAAAAAAAACATCCTTCTCACACCTAGTTGTGTGCTTTCAGATGCATGATTTTGAGACCTCAAATTCTAAATCTGAGGTCTTGAAATCAAATTCATGGAAAATTACTTCTTTCTCAAAAACGACATCACTTCAGAGGGAGCCGTTTCTCACACTGTTTTATAATATCAACCTCTCCCCATTACTCGTAATCAAGTAAGGTTTTATGCTAATAATTATTTTGAGTATTTACCAATTGTGTCCACTGCCTTTAAGCAATTTAACCCACTTTATTACACTGACCTGTTGGGAACCATACACATAGCTCCTACCATACATTTAACAAAAACTAGAACGTCTCCCAAAACATGCAGTTTGGCAAACCACAAGCATTACACTTACATTAACAAGTTAACATGCAAAGCAACATGCCCCTAACAAATACTGACTTTTGTGTTAGTTTTCGGATAAATGTTGAGTGGATTTTGTTTTTGTCAGTTATCTATAAAAAACATTCCTACAAAAAAATGTTTGAGATCATGTATGCAATTTTCTAGCAATGTTTGTTAGAATAGTGGATTAGTGCTAAGTCCATGCTTTTTTTCCGGATATGGTACATGTATGATGCAAGATTTAATGCGTTTTATTAGCGCAGACTTACAAAACTCCTTCGGCGATGCCACTGTTGGTGGTGAGGTCAAAGGGCAAAGGTCAAATCGAGGATCGGGAAGAAATAAGGGAATTGCGGATTAATACTGGTTGCATGGCAATGGATTGTCAGTCACAACTGTTAGATATTTGTAATCATTACCCAAATTATTCTCTAAGAATTTTTTTAATACAGTATGACAAGATAAAATATTGACATGAAGTTTGATGATGGAATGTTTTTTTAAATCAATTACTTTGGGTCTTCCGAAAAACTATACATATTTTTACTCTGTTTTAATAGGGCACGTATGGATTTGATGTTGTGAATTTCCGTGAACTGTAAATGAATGAACTAGACACAAGCCACAACCCATGCGAAAACCTGTCATGCACATTAAATGATACATATGTTGGGGATTACTGGAACTATTATACATGTAAGGCCATTTCCAATTCGGTGGCTACAGCTATGGCTACCTATGTTGCTAAGGAGGTTTTATACTTTAATGCTTGAAGATGATTCAGTTGTAGCCGCCATTTTGGATATAACCTAATTCAAACTGAGGCTGGAAGGGAAAATAGTCTGGTTCCTTTCCAGTAGAATAAGAATCAGAATTCAGTATGAGATTTCCACTAGGGAAGCCAGACCAGGGGTGCGTTTTGGCGGCGGTAACCAAAAACTGTTTCGGTTGTTGGTCGTTGGTTCTGCTGTTCAGACTGAACGATAACCGAGTTGTGAGCTCGGTTACCGTTTTGGTTATGACGTCAGAAACAATTATTGGTTACAGCCGCCAAAACGCACCCTAAGTATGGCAGCAGCATAGACCTTATCACAAATATTTGGTTCTCGCACGCTAGACGTGGAATGTGGTGCATGCTACTCTAGCTAGCGATCAAGTTTGATCACTAGCTAGACCAGCATGCACCACATTAAACAGCTAGCGTTTGCACAATGGGTATTTGCGAAATAAATCTATGATCTCGGTATCTAAAACTGTTTATGTAACTCTCAGCAGTCTTTGTAGCTCTAAGCTCTTCCTCAACAGCTCATCATCTTGAGTGTTAGAAGCAGCCTAATCACCTGACCCCCCCCCCCCCCCCCACCCTCTTCATGCCACCCTTCCCATCAACGCCCCCTTCTCCAACCCAATCCGCTTTAAAAAGAGTTTCACAGTCAACAAAGTTTCCAACGCATACAGCTCTTCTGGATGTCTACACAAAATCATCTAGCAAAGGAAAGACCACATTCAGGAAAACGGCTTCCAAAGCTTTGGTTAAAGTTACAACTAGTTTTTGGCAGGGACTTTATCAGAAGATTGAAGACAAACTCTGGATTTATTCAAGCGCGTTCTCAAAACTCACTTGTTAAAGTCTATATAATTTTGTTTGTTTTTCTTTTTTTTACTTTGTACAGCGCATTGGGGACTCCGTGTTGTAATGCGCTTTATAAGAACGGTTTATTATTATTATTATTATTAAATCTGCTTTAACCATAACATGGAAATAAAAAGCAATTATTTTGTACAGAGAAGATTTCAAAATGTTTAACAACTACTGCATCTCGTGATACAATTTTTTTGAACTTCATAGCTAACTGATTATATTCTTGATAGTTCAGTTGGTCGGGCGCCCGGCCCTTTAGTCCCACGGTCGTTGGTTCAAGTCCGGCTCCTGTCAATTTTTCTTTGTTCAACCCCAAACCCCCAAAATTACCATATTAGTTTCCTTTGTGGTTTATTATCGATTACATTCTTGAAATGATTTATTTATTTTTAAAGTTAATTTATTTTAAAGAAAGACTGCAGTGGCAAGAATTTTTTTTTTCCCTTTTTTTTTTTCCTGATAAAACTTGAGAAATCTTAAATCTTGCGTGAGAATAAAACAAGGGAAAGGTCAGAAATGTTGTCACCGAGGTGCAAAACAAAAAACACGAGGAAAGAAATGTTTCCTTACGTGACTTCGGCAAGCTTGGCCTCCAGTCTCTCCTTGCTACTCGTCAAGCGATCCAGCCTGATCTGAAGCTCTGAGATGTCGTTCTGTAACTCCATGACGAGATTCTTCTCCCTGTTCAGGGCGTCGGCAAGCTGGGAGACCTTCTCCTTCTCAACGGTCAGCGAGGTCTGAAGGTCCTCAACCAAGACTCGCTCCTGGCGGTATTTGTGCTCCATCATCTCAACTGAAACAAAATGAGAAGCTTTTTAAGTTTACCAATGTTTAAGACCCCCGGGATTACAAAATTGCATTCTTACAAGCTAGAAGGGAGAGGTGTTACCTTGTTGAGAATCAGAGTACTTTCATTATTTCCTTTTTATTTATCAAAGTTTCAGTTTAAGATGTGGAAGGAAAACCCCAAATAATTAGTCCTGGGAAAACCTACACAGTCAAGTAGGGACTGAAAACCCAATCCACATAGTGCCCCCCTTTGGAATTTGAACCAGTATTCCAGAGGTGGAAGGCAAGGCAAGAAACCACTCCGCCAAACAAAATTAGAAAATGAGAATGTACCTAGGAGCTTTTTGAGAAAACCGTTTGAATATAAAACTTTTTTGTTTGTTTTTTTTTTTGCTGTTTTCTTGTCGATTTTTTGTATGTTTTTGGCTCGGGTAAGGGGAGGGGAGTTACACAATATAGAACAGAATAAAAACAGGTTGTGTGCTCACGTTGTCTCTTGAGTTGCCGTTCCCGGTTGGTGCCATGTTCCTCGACGCTATTCAGCTGCGACGTCAGCTTCTGCCGTTGCTCCTGAAGCTCCATGGCAGTCATGTCAGAGTGCGCCCCTCACATGTTCAATCTCGGCCAGGAGGGATGCGCGGTCCGCGGTGTAGATCTGCTCCATGGATGAGTTGTGATGAAGCTCCTGGAAGAGAAGATTGATACCCAAATTAAAAAATGAGTAGAAAACTTTGGGGACTTCCCTTTGGTCAGAGGATGAAGCCCCCTGAACCTTCTGGGGTGTTACATTCCAGATGATTTACCATCTATCTACATCACCATGAATGAGGGACTAGGGTAGTGGGCCTGGGTCCTCCTTTGTCTAGAAGATGAAGCCCCCTGAACCTCCTGGGTGTTACTGTTACATTTCAGAGATTCTTTACATCAACGCAAATATAAGACTAGGGTAGTGGGCCTGGGTCCCTCCTTGGTCTAGAGGATGAAGCCCTCTGAACCTCCTGGGTGTTACAATTTGGTGAATTCAAGGGCTCTCTACATTACCACAAATGGGTAGTGGGTTTACCTACCCTTGGTCTAGAGGTTGAATCCCCAGATATACTGGATGTTCCACAAATACAATACTATTGTCTTGGTCTAGACGATAAAACCCCTGAAACCCCAAAGGTATGAAATTTCTAACTCCATCATATGCTGGCACTGTAAGACATAACTGCACATACATGTAGTACACATTTCATTATTGCTCTTATGCCGTACAGCCAGCATAAAATTCCAAATGACCTATGACCCTTGACCTCAAGGTCATAACGTGTGACCCTACCTGCTCTCGTATCCTCTTCTCAAGCTGCTGAACTTGAGACAAGTCCCGATCGCCGCTGGACATGACGTGGGTGCGTAGCTCAGCGAGGAGCGCGTCACGCTCTCGGTTAAACACAGACTGGATGGCGCTAAGCAGTTTGCCTCGCCAATCTGACTCATCAGACTTCTCCTTCTGTTTATGTCAAATAATATTCAAAATGATTTTGCGCAAATTTTTTTAATACGATCAGATGCGCATCACAATAGAAACAATACAAATCCTTACAAGATTAAAAACCTTCAATTTCAAGACACTGGGCACCTTTGGTAACTGTCAAACACCAGTCTTCTCACTTGGTGTATCTCAGCATATGCATTAAAAAAAAACTGTGAAAATTTGAGCTCAATTGGTCGTTGAAGTTGCAAGAGAATAATGGAAGAAAAAAACACCCTTGTCACACAAGTTGTGTGCTTTTAGATGGTTGATTTCGAGACCTCAGCTGAGGCCTCAAAATCAATTCAAATATTTTAGTGAGAAATTACTTCTTTCTCAAAAACTTCAGAGGGAGCTGTTTCTCAAAATTTATTATACTATCAACAGCTTTCCATTGATCGTTACCAAGTAAGTTTACATCCTAACAATTATTTTGAGTATTACCAATAGTGTCCAGTGCCTTTTAATCCAGAGGTTGCATGTATAAATCCCGCTCTTGGCACTTTTTCTCTGTTCAACCTCAAATTGGAACAACAAAGTTGCAGTGCAATAGGGGACTTCTGGGACGCTAGGTCGCAACAGACTCACCACAACATTCCATTGTCCTTTTTGGTAATGTGCGAACCGGTCAGAACTACAGAAACAATGGTATTTTACCTGGTATGTCTGCTGCCACCTAGCGTTCCAAAGTCTTCCATTGCACTGACACGGAGATATGTTATTATCTTATACAGTCCTCCAAAAATTTGCAGATTTTCACTCACCCACTGTCCCTTGTTAGCCTCTGAGATTAAATCTTTCAACGCCTGAATGGCATCTAGCAATGCTTGCTTCTCAGCCTCCCAGGCATCCTGTAGGGTCCGGACGTCCGTCCCGTCTTGGACGTCCGGCCGAGGTGAGGTCTGCTGACGGAGATATCTCAGATCAGAGAGGGTGAGTACCTGCAGACCTTCATTATGAAGTCTGTTTAGCACCGCCTGGAAGTAAAGGAAATATTGGAGGGAATTTGAATTAAAAAAATAATGAATATTCATTATGAAGTCTGTTTAGCACCGCCTGGAAGTAAAGGAAATATTGGTGGGAATTTGAATAAAAAAAATAATGAATATATTCATTATGAAGTCTGTTTAGCACCGCCTGGAAGTAAAGGAAATATTGGTGGGAATTTGAATAAAAAAAATAATGAATATTCATTATGAAGTCTGTTTAGCACCGCCTGGAAGTAAAGGAAATATTGGTGGGAATTTGAATTAAAAAAATAATGAATATTCATTATGAAGTCTGTTTAGCACCGCCTGGAAGTAAAGGAAATATTTGTTAGGAATTTTAATAAAAAAACAATGATTTAATAGATGTTGAATCTTTTTTATTATCTATTTAATTTTGTTGCAGTACCCGCTGCAAAAACATAGGATTTGGACTGCCTCTAGCCAACGGGCAATCTCAGTGGTCTAGTTGGTAAGACACTGCTCTAGAGTTGCAAAGGTCGTGGGTTCGAATCCCACCCGAGTAACATGCCTGTGATTTTTTTCACAGAACTCGGGTAAGTACTGAGTATACAGAGCTAATACACATCAGTGTACATGTACATGGGTAAAAACCAAAATGAATAAAAAAAATAATGAATATTCATTTTGTTTTTACCCATTTACACTGATGTGTGTTAGCACTGTATATTCAGTACTTTCCTGAGTTCTGTGATTTTTTTTAAAACATCTATCAAAAAATATGGTTAAGTAATTTATCAGTAATAAAAATCAAAATTATCAGGAAACCTTTATATTTTATACCAATTAAATAAATCGTAGCAATTCTATGTATACAGGATTTGAGGCATTGCATGGTGAGATATCAATATATATTTGTGTTTTAGTTAACACCATGTGTGTATCTGTTTGCCAGGTACATGTAGATTGTGTTCTTTTGAGAATTTGTCTTGCTTATCAGTGAGGTATTAACATATATTTGGTCTGCGGTTTAAACACCATCTGTATATCTACTTGCCAGGTAGATTTTGTTCTTTTGAGAATTTGTCTTGCTTATCGGTGAGGTATCAATATATATTTGGTCTGCGGTTTAAACACCATGTGTGTATCTACTTGCCAGGTAGATTGTGTTCTTTTGAGAGCTTGTCTTGCTATATATTCTACGTGGAATAGATTTTGAGAATTGGGGAGACTTCTCAGTTCTGAAAAGGAAAGTCCTGCTTTTTAACTACTACCTGGGCAGAAGGTAAAAAATCGGCTGGGACTACTACTTTAGCTTTAGTAAGTTCTTAATTGGTCTCAATGTTTCGACTAGCTTGCTCTTGTCATCTTCATACAGTAGCTCTTGTAAGCAGGAGAGATTTGAGTGAGGTCTTGAAGTCTGTATAGAAGGTGATTGCTTGATGTAAGACAGGTTGTTTCAGATCCTGGGGGCAGGGGGGGAGGGGGGGGGGGCACAACAGAAAAAATGTGATCGCCCCAATTGTACTTGCTTCTAACCCCTGTTCATTAAAGAAAAGTTAGTTCTGAAACTATCAGTCAGCTCCTTTGGAGTATGCAGCCCCGACAGACAATGTTAATCAATCACAGTAATAATCTCTACTCCGACGGGTGCCCATTTAGTCATGGGTAATGAAAAGCCATCACAAATATCCTTACTCAAGGAAACAAGGATCATGACTAAGAAGTTTGGGTTTAATAGGGTTCGCCAGAATTTCATTTTTTAGTAAAATATGTTCACTCTTACCTGTAACCTATCTGGGATGTCTCCGCCGTTCATGAGCCCGCCATTATGCACAGCGCCCTCTGTTGGCCCCCGTTCTTTCCCGACACCAGCCTGCCTTGTCTTCAGCTGACTGACTAGTCTGGAGTCCAATCTCTCTGTAGCTTGGAGCTCCCTCGTCAACCTATTCGCTGTGTCTGAACATAGAGAGCGAAAATCTTGTCACAATAAGAACAAATTATTTACCAAAACTGCTTGCAGTTTGGTCTCAACAAAACAAACGAGTTAAGAAACAATGTATATGAATTGACAATTTTTCACAATCAACTTTTAAACCCAAGTTTTTTATTGCCAAAAGTCAGGATGACAAGCTATTTTGGGTTGGTCCCTATATCAGTGATGTAATAGGCTAACGAAAAAAAAAACAGAACTGTGAGCGCAAAGCGTGATACAGTTTATTTGGTTTTGAAAGCCCTACTCTGCAATGGTTTTATATGGTGTGTTTTTCATGTTTTTAGTAATGTTAATTATGTTAAATAAAATCTTAATTATAAATTTGTTTAAATAAAACAAATTTACAATTAAAAACAAAGAAATCACATCCCTGTTATATGGAATAAAAACCTATTAGCTATTATCACAAGTAGATACACAGAGGACCTGACCACACCAAAGGTCAGTGAAGGTGGCAACCCTCACCTGCAATGAAGCTACCCATGGGGCTAGCACTGGCTGGCGTCGCAGCTAGAACCCTCTCCAGCTGTCGGCTGTGCTCCTCTTGGATCTTCCCAACCTCCTCGGCATGAGCGGACATCAGATCGCGATTCACCCTCAACACAGCCTCCTCCATTTCGTGGCGGTGGCGCTCTTCTCTCGCACGCGTGTGGTTGGCATACTCGTTGCGAAGTTGTTCCATCAGGACCTGGGTCTCGCGTTCCATGGTGCGCTGAATGTCACGGACGTGTTCTTGGTGCTGACGAGTGAGTTCTGCCCTTATCTCTCGCAGCTTCTGTTGATTGTGAAGACAAAAGCTTATTCATAATGCCTTGTAACCAAACATTTTGTCAGAAAACGCAAAAAAAGGTCCATAAGCACACTGCATTTTTATCTGTGATAATATTTTGACGACGAACCTGTTCCAACGTCTTCCCTGGCGACAACCCCTGCAGGCTTGCCATCCTCCTGTCATAATCCATCTCCAGTTCTCGCAGCCTCTCCACGTCCGACGCCTGCGACTCCCTCAGATGTCCCAGCTCCTCCTGGTGGCGTGTCTGAAGCGTCGCTAGCACCTTGGTGTGTTTCTGCTGAAGCTCGGCAATCCGGAGCTCATGCTCCCGCTGCAGTCGCTGCCAGTTGGTCTCGTCTTGGATGGGCTGCTGCAGATGTGGGGGCTCTTCGACTAGATCCTGCTGTTGCTGTTGCTGCTGTTGCTGCTGCTGGAAGAGTCTCTCTTCGAGGTCCTCAAGCTGTAGACGCAGCTTGGTCATCCCAACGTCTTTATCCTGAAGGAAGAGTCACTTGAATACGTCAGTTGTTTTAATATTTTTACATTGTATTTGGCATGTCTGTCTGTCTATCTCGCCTATTTGACTCCACTGCAGAAGGAAAGCCTCTGCACCAATTCTCCATTTCACTCTATCCTGCGCTGTCTGTCGCCAAGCAATGCCCCTAAGTACTAATTACTCAATTCAGACTTTGGTTGCAACTTGATTTTAAATCAACCAGTAGTGAATATTAATGAATGATTTCAGTATCATTTCCTTTCAGGAGTCTCAGTAAAGCGAACTTACTTTTTTAATTTTATTTGATTACACATCCAACAGCACAATTAACAGGATGAATAGGACACAAGAACAAACGCTTATTTTAAGAGGTGGCCGGAAAATCACAATTTAGGGTAAACTCATGCAATTAGGCAGGGACTGAAAACCCAATTCACATGCAAGGCTCCGTTCTGAGGTGGGATTATGAACTGGGGTCCAGAGTTAAAAGGCAGGGAAAGACGGAACTGAGCCAACCTGATCTCTATACTAGCCAATAACCAAATGGAGAGAAGACAAGGAAGGAAGTTTCAGTTTTAGATGTAGGGAGGAAGAACCCACATAATTTTTCCGGGGAAAATCAGGTAGAGATTGAAATCCCAACCCACATAGTGCCACAAGCAGGATTCAAACCTGGGTCCTAGAGGTGGACGGCGAGGGAAGATACCACTTTGCCAACCAAACCAACTGAAAAATTTATGATGTACATGTAGTACAGTATACTGTGGTCAACATTTGCATAAGGGTCCTCAAGTTGAACAAAGAAGGAATAAACAAAAAATAGAGTTTCAAATGAAATCACAGGTGAAGCTTTCACCTTTCACAAGAGGGTGCAAGTCTCCAAACAAAACTAAGCATTATGCCTACCGCCCATACCTGGATCTCTTGTTTAAGTGCCTTGATTTGGCTCTTATAGGTTTTGATGTTACTCCCACTGGGGTTTTCCTCCTGCAGGCGGACCAGCAACCCTTCAAGATGAGCGACCTCCCTCTCTCTAACCAGCAGCATTTGCTTCAGGGAGGAAATGTCTTGGTCATACTGGGTCTAGGCAAAATCAACAGAGAAAATAGAATTAGCTGTTGCAAACAAGTAACCAGCCAAAAGGAACTATAGTATAAAGGCAATAAATAAATGCAAAAAATAGTTAAGGCCTTCCAGAAAAACTCTAATATGGTCAAAACTTCAGGCCATCAACTATTTTTTGCAAATCAAAAGACCGTTATTTATTTTCAAATCTCAAGAATACAGCTTCATAAATGTTGTTCATGACTAGACGATTATGTCAAACTCAACTGGATAGGCCGTGCAACCTTCCTTCACAGAAGAGTAACCAGGGCTCCAATTTTACACTGGACCACCGCCCCGTCAGAAATTACTTCCGGGCTTGGGTTCCCCCTTATCCTAGACATAGAAATTCTTAGATGTTACAATTCATTGTGTTGCATCCAGTGAGACTTGACGTATGTGAAAACTCCTGAAAAATAGATGGATTGCAATACATGACCGCGACCGCCATCTTTGATGTATTAACAAGGGAAGAGTGCACGCGTGTACGCGCTGCGCATGACTCTCAGCCAATGGTAGCTCTTCACGTGTGCACAATTCATAAAATATGGCGGCCGATGACGCCTATTGCAAACCATCAATTGCTTGGTGGCCTGGGTCATATAAGAACTAGTTACTATTTCCATAATTATTATACTAACCTGGAGTTGAATGTTGCTCTTCTGCAGGGTCTTAAGTTTCTCCTCAGCAGATGGACTCGTTGGGACATCTCTCTTCTGCTCCTTTCCTAGTGACTGTTTGAGACTCTGAATCTCTTCATCTTTGGCTTGTAGTTTAGTCTTGAACTCTGTCTGAAGGTTCTCCTAGAAGACAAAGATGTGGAAGCAGAAATTGTTAGGAGAAAAGAATCAAATACAATCTTCTTTACATGTAAGTACATCGAAAGCCATGTTAGAATTGGACTTTTTGGGGGGTAAACTAACAAAGCAAATATTTAACGCAACCAGTTCAAGTCCAGTGTGGCCAAAAAAAGCTGTGTATTACTATTATTAACTTTGAAGAGGTAGCTGCTTTGATAAGAGCCGATGGTTTACTTCAACTAACCTGATCAAGCTAACCAAGTAAATAAAAGCTGTGTAGTATAATGACTAACTTTGGAAGAGGTGGCATGGTGATAAGAGCTAATGGTTTACTCAAACTAACCTGGTGCATTAACCAAGTCCAATGGATAGTTAAACTGGCCACCTTCTAACCAGGTAAACTAGCCTGGTTTAACTAACCAAGTAAATAAAAGCAGTTAGTATTATTGGAAGAAGTAGCTGTTCTGATAGGAGCCGATGGTTTAAGTAAACTAACCTGGTCAAATTAACCAAAAACAAAAGCTGTGTTTTAACTTTGGAAGACTTGTAATGAGCTTACTCTTTTACTTAGTCTCCTTAAAGCCTACTGGCTTATTGAAATCTCAACAAGCAGAAACGTCTGCTAAGCAAGCTCATTTCCTACTCACCAACTCCTCCTGTTTCAGCTTGTCATCTTCAGCCTGGCCCACAGCAGCCTCTTGAGGGCGCTGTTCCTCTTCCTGTTCTTGCTTGGCCTCCTCCAGGTCCTGCATGACCTGGGTCAGCTGCTCGTTGAGGTGATCGATCTCTTGGTTCTTCTCGTCGAGAAGCTCCTGGGCAAAGCGTGGCATGGAGGCGGTAATGTCTTGACCAGATGACGTCACCTTGTCCTGGAGGCAATTCAGATAGGGAAATCTGCTTTGATTTGTACTCTTGATTTGTTTTGTTTCTTTCTCTAAAAGGCACTGGACACTATTGGTAATTACTCAAATAAGTTACTCAAATAATTGTTAGCATAAAAACTTTGGTCTGAGGTCAGCAGTTTATCAATTATTCGCTTCACCGGTTATTGTCACCGTATCCCACAGTGGGGTCACTGTAATTCGGCCTTTAATATCATCATCCCTCAGACCATCATCAGTTTTTGTGCTCCCCGGCTTTATGAAATTAGGCCATGGCTATTTTCAGGAATCCATGTTTCCCCTCCAACTCAAGTACTGCACCAAGATCAAGCACAGCGCCCCTTCATCTTCTCTCCCACCTTACCTCTAGCTGGTGGACCTCTTCCAGAGCCTGATCCAGCTGACCCTGTAAGTCTTCCCGTCCTGAATCCTGCTCTCTATTAGCGACTTCAATCTGCATGTTCATCTGACAGATCTCCTCATCCTTGTTGATGATCTCCTCACGGAACTGCTCCAATTGCTCCACCAGATTCTCAATCTGCGACGAGGAGGCCAAGATAAAAAATATCAAATATTTCGTATTTCAATAACACTCTTATATTTGTTTTTCTCATCCAAGAACAAGTAACTCCATTACCTTGCTTTTATAAGCCAGTTAAGCATAGATACAGCAGAAATGTGTTACAACTTAAATGTCAGCTAAAGTGTCATGAACATTGCCCATGACCGGTACCCTACAAATTTTTGATTTGATTACAAATACAAGTGGGCCTTGGTTGGAGAGGTGGTTCTTGCAATTTGAGCCAGAAAAAAATAGTATAAATCACCTCTTTTAAAAAAAAAAAAAATTGTTTTACTCCCCCACTCCTATGTATATGAGACCGGTGACGTACCCATTTCATCTTGAGGGTAAATAAAGAAAGTGTCTGGTTCAAGAAGACAAGGGCTCAGCTGGATTCCAACAAGCATCCTCATTGACTTTAAACATCTACAGAATTTGTATTCAAATGAAAAACTCAAAAACAAATTTTTGTTTAAATGACAATACCTCTTTGTCTTTTCTCTCCAGAGCTTCTTTGTCGTCCTCCAATTGTTTGAGGAGGGAGACCTCGGAGGTCACGACCTCTCCGGAGTCGGAGCTTCCTGTGCCGTCCGCCGTCTCCACACCGTGCTTGAGCACATCAAGCTTAGACTGCAAGGCAGAGATCTAAACGGAGAATAGTTGAAAAGTAGAATACACTTACGTAGATTGTCAGTTTCTTATTACTGTTCCATTTCTACTGCACTGCTTAAGCATAAAACATTAGCAATGTAAGCACCCCCAAAAATGGTTACCAGCCAATACCAACTCTAAACCTATTTAAATTTCGGAAATTTGTTAAGAGATATTTTCTTGTTAAGCAGATTTCAAAAACTTGACCGGGACTGCAGGTCACAGGGCTGAAAATGTACATAAATATTCATTAAATTACAATCCTAACAGACACAAAAGACAAATGTCTACAAGACGATCTATTAAAACAAGAGTTAACTTTCAACTTAACAACAACGAATACTTCAGAAAAAGGACAATGTATACCTGTATGAGCTGATCATATAGCTGTTTCTGTAGCGTCTCTTTTTCGTGCATGATATCCACCTCTAGGTGGCGCTGTTCACCGAGATCACGCTCCAGTTTTTCCGTCTGCGCTTCAAGCTGCTGTTTTGATTGGACGACCTCATCCAGCTGCCGCTCTGCTTCTTTCAGCTGACTGGTCAACTCTTGAGTGGTGTCCTCGGCAAAGTGGACGTCTCGCTCCAGCTGCTGGATTCTCGTCTGTGCCTGAGTGATCTCTTCGGACTTCTCTCGCAGTTCTTCACGGAGTTCTTGTGCCTGTGAGAAAATTCCAAATAATATACCTTGATAAAATGTTTGCATGGTGGGGGTGGGGTGGGAATCAGCTGAGGTTGCGGTAGCACAATGTGCAAATCTATTTTGAATAGTGTCGGTTCTGAAAAGAACCAGTGGTTGACCACTCAACGTTACGATCAATGTGCTCTGATCGCCTGAAATGTTTGCACAGAAACAAAGTGCTCTGTAAAAATGTTGCAATCTTGATGCCCTGCACCAATATCAGGCATTATATCAATTATCTTTAAAAAATTGTTATTGTGCTGGTACTTCACGTGTTCGCAACAGTTAGAAAACAACACAAAACACCCTCACACCTTTTCCTTTTAAGCCATACTTTTGTGGGAAAAAATTCCTGAACATTTTGAAGATCTGAATCACCTCTTTTCTAAACAGCTCATCTACATTTGATGGAGTCCTGTCCCTTGACCTTTGGTCTTCCTCCAATCGCACAATCTCCCTCTGGAATTCCTCTCGCTCCTGCTCCCGCTCTATGGTTTGTTGCTAAATAGTAGGATGACAAAAGTTAATGTTTTTTTTTTAAATGAGACAATGATTGCATCAGGGATCAAGAAAATTATTTGGATTTTCCATTTACATCGATATGTGATCTCTGGGCCCTGCAGGAAAGAACACGCACAGGCTACATGGGTTTGATTTGAACCCATGTCCCTATCATTCTAGTGCAATGGATAACTGTTTACCTAAATATTGAGTATTAATGAATTATCTCTTTAAAAATCTTAGTTTAAAAGGAAAAAACGCACCCTGACTAAACAGAGTAAGACCACACAAACCCTTTAAAATCTGACCGTGTGTTTTGTTTGATTCTGTCCGACTGAGGACTACACTGAAAAACTTGACATGGGATTAGGCAAACCACCATAATAACACGGCAGCAGCTTGGGTGTTGAATTGAGGAACAATCTAAATAACAGACATGCAACTTTCTAATTGCAAAAAAGAGAGGAAAGTTCTGATCACACTCGACTTCCGCAAATTGTTTTTCAGTTTTCTATGGCACTCTTTTGAAGAAATACATGTAAAAGGCGAAAAACCAGCTGATCAGCTGAAAAGTTGCATCCCTGAAGTTTAAATAATCACTCTTAAAAAAATCACCTCTAAGAACTGCTTATTTTTCTTCAGCTGTTTCTCCAAGACCTCCAGTTGTCGTTTCAATTCCTCTGTCTCCTCCTTGCCTTTCTCGGCGAGTGCATCGCCTCTAGCGATCTGCTCCTCAATGGCCATCTCTAGTTGCTGAAGCTGTTCCTTTAGGTCCATCTTATCCTTGGCTGTTTGCCTCTCGGCATCTTGGCGCTCTACGAGAATGGCCTCGGCCTCCTCACGGAGACGGAGGTTCTCCTGGAGGATACCTGAGAAAGTGACGGTGAAGGGGAAAATGAAGTCAAGTGTTGATACAAGAAGCTTTTACAAAAGTGTTTCGCACAACTAGGGAAAAATTTAAATAGGACAACTAAAGTTTTCATGTCAGGGAAATGCACCATTACTGCAAAGCCACAATGGAAATAAAAAAAAGATTGAAATATTTTTTTCCGGATAACTGTTCTATCTTTGTTCTAAGTTGGCCTAAATAGAAAACAAGTTGTTTGGTTGGTATCCCTTCCCTATAATGTTTTGTTTTAAAGTGCTTAGTACAACTAAAAGAAATTAAGTGAAGGGGTACCAGCCAAACAATTCTTTTATCTGTGCTACATGGAATCTAAATCTGGGCCCAATTTCATGAAGCCTGTAAGCACAAAAATTTGCTTAGCATGAAATTTCTTACTTGGTAAAACAGGATTACCAACCAAATGTCCACGTGATTTTCAGGATTTAGCAAACAACAGCTGAATACCAGTATCAAGCAATATGCAACAAATGAAAATTTGGTTGGTAAATCCTGTTTTTACCACTTGGAAGAAATTTCATGCTAAGCAAATTTTTGTGCTTACAGGCTTTAAGGGCACAAACAAGCAAGCAGGAAATATTTCTCACTAAACAAAATGACAGGTTACTAAGTTACCAGCAAGCCTGATACATGTACCTCATGGAGGCAACAAAGGCGATTGCCCTTTCAAAAATGAAGCGAACAGTCCTGTACCAGTCATATCAGTATTAACGCATGGCATTTTGGCTGGTGACCCGTTTCCGCTTAGAGTCACAAACTAATGGATGGACCTGGTGCACTGTAGGTACATACATGTATGTGGCCCCAGCATATCTTTAGAATCAGTCACAACTCTCCCGTCTCTAAAAATTATTACCACGCTGCTACAGTCATGTGTGCTTCACTTTTGAAAGGGCAAGAACAGAAAGGCATTTCTCTCCTCTGTATAAAGGGCACCCTATGAGGAAATTGTAAATTTCTACTGGAGCGTTTCAGGGGCACCAAGGCAATGACCAGGGGGCATCGAGGCAATTGCTTTCGTTGCCTCTATGAAGTATCCTGGGCCCAATTTCATAGAGCTGCTTAAGCACAAAATGAAAATAAATTCTTGCTTAGTAAAATCAGATTACCGGCAAAGACTCCACTAATTGTTATGCAAAGTAAACAACAGCTAAATACCAGTCAAAAGCAATGTACTGTATATGGCATGACATTTTGGCCAGTAACATGTGTAAAATAAGCGAGCTATTTTCGTGCTTAAGCAGATTTCTTGCTTAAGCAGCTCTATGAAGTTGGCCCCTGATGTTGGAATTTCTTGACAACTTATCAAAAACAATCAGAAGTCTGACTATAAAGAAAAGCATGACACATTTCCTTGCTGAATAAAACACCTTGGGGAAATTCTCTAGGAATGGAATGGTTTTTTAGTGGACGAATTCTAACTGACGGTGAATCGTTAATATTAATAAAAACAAAGGAGAATATAGTTCATATACGTTTGATGAAGTCACAAGGGGGATGACTTATCCACAGATGTACAGCTGAAATTCTCTCTTGGTGTTTTACAAATATTTAGAGGGCTCAACCCAACCTGGCATGTTGACATATCGAGGTCATATTGTTTGAAACAATTTCACAGTGGCTTGTCTGTGTTGAGTTTTGCTTGGCTAATGGCTACAGCTAGCTGTGCCTGTCAATGCATACGAATTTGCAGCCACCTACATGTAGCATTTTATCAGCTACAGCAAAGATGTTAGAAATCATTGCATACTTTTGGCTATGGCTGTGGCTAGCAGCTACATAGCAACTTGGAAGTATAGGAGTTTGCAGTAATCTAGCATAGGCCACAACTAAAGCTGTCAGAAGTCACTTAGTGACTTTGGCTACATGTATGTTAATCAATGTTTTCTTGCCTCATAGCTATATGTACATGTTATAGACCGATCGAGTAGGCTCCGCCCACGACGCACGTGTGAGCAAGAACACGTTAGGCTCTCCAATGCCTTTCAGCCCAACTCTGCCGTGCGCGCCAAGATACGCGCACGCATGTCGGACCTTATTAGTCGGACCTTCGTTGCGTTGTGATTGGTCAATATGCAGTGGGGCGGAGCTTAGTGAATCGGTCTATTGTGTCCAGGGCCCTATTTCAAAGAGCTGCTTCAGCAGAAGATATTAGTTAACAAATTCTGCTTAGATGGTGCATGTGATGTGGTACTTTGGCTGGTAACCTATGCTAGTAGTAATAATTTAGTTGTGCTTAGCTACTTGTTGGGATTAAGCAGTTTTAATGCAATTGGGCCCATGTTACAACTATTGACAAAAGTCAATTTTCTAAGAAAGCAATATTTGCTTCCCTTTTCAGGAATTATTTTTCAAGAAACAAGGCCCAGTTCTTGCAAAATTGATAAAACGTAGATCAAGAAATGTAATAGATGAGAAGTGCAGGAGTGCCTGCAAATAAATTTAGAACTACACCCTTATATGAAATGTTAGTTAGTTTCCTTGCACACATGACAGAGTGTTATTGACCCACAAAACGGTGAATCACAGAGCATGAGAATGAAATCCCCAATCTACGAAACATCTCCCAAGATTGCACTCACCTTGTGTGTCTGTTACCCACAGGCAAAATGGACACGTGCAGTCATAGACGGGTTGACAGATAGAGTCAGACACCATGGGCACAGGGGAGTGGGGGAGAAGGGGGAAACATGCAAAACAAAAACAAGCACACGATAACAAAGGGGGCGGGAGTAAACAAAAGGGGAGAGGGGCTTAAATTTCACAAAATGTCCAGGGGTCGATTTCCGAAAGTGTTTAGATTGAAATTGAAAGTGCGAATGAATCTTAACTGATTTGATATCCTGAAAATAAAAAGTTGCATCCCCTTAAAAGGTGATCCCCTGACACCTGCTTCCCAGGTTGTATCGTAAATTTGAGTGTGATCTTGACTACATGTATATGGCAGCTAATAGTTGCATTGGCTTCTGGCTGGCACCCCCAACAAAGATATCAACGAAATAGGGGGACAGCCAACGTAGGGCTAAATAGCTCAGTTTGAAGAGCGCAGGCATGTTAATCCGGAGGTCGTTGGTTCAAATCCCACCCTAGTTTATTTTTCGTTGCTCAACCCCAAATCAATCTTGACTGCTAAGCAAAATGTGATGTAACAAAGCAAGTCACTATGGTAATACTGACAACTCATCTTAAGAAGAATCCGAGTGCTTTGTGAAATATACCCCAGTACTCATGTGATAGGGCCCTGAGAATCAGACAAACTTTTAAAGGCACTGGACACCTTTGCATTAAATAACAAACCTGTGAGGTTTGGAATATTTTAGTCGTTGAAGTTGCAAGAGAATATGGAAGAAAAAAACACCCTTGTCGCATATGTGTGCTTTTAGATGCCTTGAATTCGAGACCTCAGCCGAGGTCTCAAATTCAATTCAAATATTTTAGTGAGAAACTACTTCTTTCTCAAAAACTACTATTTCTCACAATGTTTAAATACTATCAACAGCTGTCCATTGCTCATTTCAAAGTAAATTTTTATGCTAACAATTATTTTGAGTAATTACCAATAATGTCCAGTGCCTTCAAGTGCTTTGTGAAATCGGGTCCAGGGCGGAGACATTTCATATTTTCAAAGAAAATGTATTAAAGGAACAGTGGAGGGGGTAGGTGGAGAAAACATGTATGAAACAGAAATACAATGCAATAAGAACCCAACACCTGCATGACAACCAGGGGGGACCATGAAACAAAAGCAATCCATGATTTCTTTGTAAGAGTTGCTGATGAAACCCAAGGAATAGGTCACAATGGACAGGGATTGAAGAGAGAAAAATATCTATGGGCTGCATTCCATAGATACATTGGATGAAAAAAACCCTTTGAAATTACATCATGTCTTTGTTCATACCCACATCATTTAAAATTTACCCAGTCCGTTTCCCATGTGGTTTAAACATGAATTGGAATTAAATCGCCTCTCCTAAACTTACCTAAGTCTTCCTCTCCCAGCCGCTGAGCGAACGCCGCCTTCTGCTCCTCCACTCGTTCCCTCTCCTGTTGCAACGACGACTGAGCTTGATCGAGAGAACTCAGCCTCTCTTTCAACATCTCCAACTCTGCGGCCATGTTGTGTTTGTCAGCTTCCAGTTTGCTGTTTAGTTCCTCCAGTTCTTGCTTCTCGGAGGCGAGTCCCTCAAGCAAACCTTTAGGGTGGGGGGGGGACAAACAAATTGGGGTCAGTGCAAAAATATTAAAAACATTCACCGTTTACAGTCAGAAGTTAACACTCCATAGCTTTCCATAGTTTTGCTCAAAATCTGATGAACTCAGTACCTCAGATACACAGCTTTTGCTTGGCACGAGTGCAGGCATTTGCAGGACAGTATCTGGGTTCTCCCCTGGTTTTTTTTCAAAACTGTGGGGCAGTCTGGACCCAACTTTTTGGATGCTTGCCCAAAGCACAATGAAAATCAACAAGTTCTTTGGAATGTTTTCTACTTGATGTTTGTCTTAGTTTTGAAAGCTCTACTGTGCAATCTGGAGAATTCTATCTGGTTTTCTCTTGGTAAATTTTTGTGAAATTTAACACAGACAAAAAAAGAAATAATATAATTTTTATTTATTAATCAGGTGAGGTTTGCAGTAAATCTTTTTTGAATAGTGTCGGGTCTGAAAAGGAACTGGTGGTTGATAACTCAACAATTTCTTTTTCATAACTGCCAAACTTTACCTTCCGTCCTGTGTATCTCCACAGCCAGACTCTCTCTTGCCTCTGTCGTCCCCTTCAGCTGGACCATCAAGCTGTCTCGGTCGGCCCGTAGATGACTGGCTTCCTCAACGCTTGACTCTGTGGCATTCAGCAGCTCGGCCTGGGAGCTGCGAGCTCGCTGGATCTGTTCAGCAGTGGCTGAAACCATCTCTAACAGACGATCTACCGAGTTCTGGAGGCGGGTGGTTGCTCCTAGGAATAAACAAAGGTGATGGTTTTTAACATTTTATTATGTTACCTTTGACATCACTCCTTAACCAAATTATTGCATAACAAGAACTGCGCATTTGCCCCTAGGACCACTTCAATAGAGGGTGGTTCAGATGTAAACAAAGGGCACATAGTCCAATAGACTTTATGATAACTGAAGTGCACTTCAACCAACTTGAATCAGTTACAAACCATCAAGTCTTTCCAACTAATGGATAATTGGATTTCCGCGAAAGAAAATAGGATTACAAACTAATTCATCAACACAACTTAAAAGGGAGCGCCTCAAAAGTATGTTGGAATTGTCTGAATGATCATATTGTAGTGAATAAGTGTTCCAGCACATTGACCGTTAAACTGGACCCCCGGAACGATTAAAATATGAATGTAGGATTGCTCCCATACTTTGAACCAATGAAATGGTCAATGTCTATCAAAACAGTCTGGCAGCTCAATGGATCATGGGCCCAAGGAAACGTTCTTTTGCACATAGAACTCGCCCGACTTTTGAGACGCCCCCTAAATGTTGTGAAACCATGCATTACCAGCAAAACCTGTTCAACATAACTCTAGGCCTCGCAGTGTACTCCATATAATATTTTGGCAGGCAGCCAGTTCCTACTTAGCAAGAACTCTCCATGCTAAGCAAAATTTAGAGCTCAGGTGTAGGCTACAGCCCAGGATGGCGTAAATGAACCTGTCAGACAACAGATGCATCTCAAATTCAACATTTCAGCTCAACTTTCTGGAAAGTTCTCCGGGGAGCTTTGTGGAGGAAAGATCTGCCGTTGGATCCACATTACCTTAATTTCCTGGGGAAACCGAGAGATGTTTGCCTCCATGTGAGACGTCTCTATTACTTTCATTTTTTCCCCAAACTATTCCAAACTTGGAGAAAGGGCACAAGCTAAAAGGAAGTTGCCCACTTAAGAAGCCAGACAGAATAGCAAGCCTGAATACTTTTACAACCCTCAATTATGAAAGGTCCTCAACAATTCCCAACGTTTGAAAACAAAAAATCAGGTACACTCTATTAAGAAGTTTGTAAGTAAGCCTTTCAGAGATTTCAACAGAAAAGATTCAATCTCCACTTTCGATAAACTTCCATCATGGAGTAACAATCTTATAAAGCTTCTTCCATTCAAATGCTGGTTGCCACACTGAGACTGGTAAGGCAAAACAAATCAGCCCCTCTTTCGTACAATGAAAGTAGACTTTTGATAGTTTAGGAAGTTGTTTTTTAGTACAAGGGCTGACTTACATGTACATGCACAAATAGCAAAGGCTTATAAATATCAGGTTATTTATTAACAATTTTGCTAATTTTTAGGGCCACAAAATTTGAAATCAGACTCAAGAAGGAAGAATATCATGCCTGCAATAATGTTTTATCAAAGTACCAAACCGAGATTGGAGGGAAAAAATAGCCAGGCACCTTGTTGGTATAATGAGAACCAGCATTGGTCACTACAGACTACACACAGGGGACAAGGTACAATTTGGACCCCACTAACCTGTGACAAGTTCCACTCCTTCCGTGTCAAGATCTTGCCCCGTGAACATACTCTCCATCAGCTGCTGGGAGAGCTCCAACCCTTCATCACTTAAGAACGACACGACGCTCGTATCGTGAAGAGCGTCACCGGAATCATCACGCGGTGGATCAGCGACTGCCAGAGACACTGTGGATTGAAAATGGACACAGAAATGTAGTAGCCATATTGGTCTGGTTCCCTGTCCAGCAACACATAATGTTACAGTTGCTTCTCAGAATTGCTAGCATCCAGTGTGCACAAAACAGGTTAAGTTCAATATTTCGCTTGCAAAACTACTGCATTGAAATAATTCCCTGTATTTCATTTCTTCTTCCATTTTACAAAAGCTTCACTTTGATGTAAGCCGTAGATGTTACGTCACATCACATCAGCCAAGATGGCCGTCAAATACTTTTCATAAGCCCTTTTCACACTGTATCTCTTATTCTAGTCGAATATAGCCCCGGAGAGGCTCCGGGACTTTTTTAACCCAATTCCACAGGGTTCCAGTTCCAAGGTAACCCAGGGGTTTAACTGCTTCCCTTTACTCCAGGGCCAAATTTCATAGAGCTGCTTAGCACACAAACTTGCTTAGCATGAAATTTCTTCCTTGATAAAAATAAGATTACCAACCAAATTTCCATTTGTTGCATATTGCTTGTTACTGGTTATCAGCTGATGTTTGCTCATCCTGAAAATCATGTGGAAATTTGGTTGGTAATCCTGTTTTTATCGAAACAGAAATTTCATGCTAAGCAAATTTTGGTGCTGAGCAGCTCTATGAAGTTGGGCCCTGAGCAGAGGTGGCTTTTCCCTGGGCTTCATGTAAGCCCATTTGCCGGGCAGACAGAGGGCAGATCACAGTGTGAAAAGGCTAGCCGTTATTCCCAAAGGGGCAACCCAAGGGAATAGAGTATGTGAAATAGGCTTCCGAGTGACTCTATCCTCCTCCTTCTAAAACTTACCCCCACTAGCACCTTGTGGCTGACCATCAACCCCCTCTGCAGCCTCTCCTTCAGCCTCTGTCCGTCCCTCTGTGTCCCTACTGTCAGATCGTCCCTCACCGGCCGGCCTCATATCCGTGGCAGCCAGCTTGGCCATCTGCCTGTTGATGGCTTCCTCCGTTGCCATGGTAGCACGGACTGCGTTGGTCAGGACGTGAAGCAGGTGCTGATTTGCCTCTTGTAGTGTTTCCCTGGAAACACAAGGGGATAATTGATTTTTTAAAGGAATGTTTCAGAATTGGTAAGAAACAAAAATCGTGAAGATCACAGGTTTACACAAAACTAACATGGTCTAATGATGATGAAAGTAGAAAACATCCCTTGAAATATTCTCTCGTGACCCAGATGGCCGATCGACCTCAAACTTCTACAGGTTTGTAAGTTTATGTATTACAAAAAGTGCTTACACTGCCAGCAACTGTTTACTAGCAAAAACCAATTCTGTAATGTTCTTTTAATCTGAGAAAGACTTGTTTAATCTACGCTGAGTGTTTAGAGATTAA